>NC_045426.1:535207047-535528201 GCF_902635505.1 Sarcophilus harrisii | reverse complement strand
GTCTCTAACCTTTAGATTGTTGGAGCTGAACAAAGTAGGCTAGCAACAAGAGAATCAGGAATCAAACAGAAATTTAATTTTAAAGTGAGGGAAATGGCTTGCAATCAAGAACACATGTGCCAGAGCCCCATCTTCGCAGGAGTGGGGAGAGGAGCCAAAGCAATGTAGGGAGATCTTAATACTTATACCAACAGATAGATATGCGGTGACCAGTAGCCCTGATAATGAGGGCTAACAACAGCAATGAGAGAAGTTTGATTCATAGTAGGGCTTCATGACCAAAAATAATTCTGGGATTTTGCTGAGGCTCAGATCATCCAGAAGGTGAATGCAAAGGATTGGTATTATGCCCTGCTCAGAGTGTAGCCTGCTTGCTGGTTCTTAGCTCTGGAAAACAAGATGTCTCCAATTATCCTGACATTTCCCCCTTTTGGCCAAAGGGAGGGAATCTGAAAGAATCCCTACCCTTCTGGTCAATAAAAGAGAGTTAGGGAGTGGAAACCAAGAAGGCAAAGAGAAGCCAAGAAATTGCCTGAGCTCTCTCCAAGAATTTCTCTCTTCAGAAATAACTTGAAATCAAGCCTCTGAACAGATTATGGAGTGACAGAACCTACAAAGAAATGTAATGCAGCAATTTTCAAACTCAAAACAACTTGGAAGGACTTTGGGAAGGGCCAGTCTCACTAGGGTGAAAGGTGAGCATAGTCCAGCACAGATAGTGTTCAGTCAAGTCAACAGGAGGATCATAATCATAGCATGGATCAGCACTTGATATCCCTCTGCCCTAGCTTAATAGAACAGTAGCATAGAAAACCAATGATGGAGTCTCCAGCACAGAGAGCAAATTGCCAGCCTAGGAGACCAGGCAACAACAGGCCAGACTAGGTTAGGCTACCCTCAGTGCTGTGACCAATTCACCTGGAGGTGAGGTTCTCTTCCACACAGAAGAACTCTAAACTCAAAGTTAAACATCAAAATGCCCTGAAGCTCAAAATCACACAAGATTGGAACAGTGTCCTTTGTGCCTCAGGAGCAGAGCTTGATTTTAAAAGCCATGAAATAGGCAGAAAGAAAAAGAAAAAAAAACAAAAACAAAAAGGAAAGGAAGGAAGGAAGGAAGGAAAGAAGAAAAGAAGGAAGGAAGAAAGAAGTGGGAGAGTAGAAACTTAGAAGAAAACAAAATGCCTACATGTGAAACCTCATAAAGGGAAATAGGAATTGGTCTCAAGCCCAAAGAACCTTCTTGGAGAGCTCAAAAAGGGCTAAAAAGTCAAATAAGAGAGATAGAAGAAAAACTGGGGAGAGAAATGAGAGAGTGCAAGAGATAATCAATAAATTGAAAAAGGACAAAAATTGACTGAAGAAAACAATTCCTTAAAAAAATATAAATGGCCAAATGCAAAAAGTCAAATTAGCAAATGGAGTTAACAAAAGTTAAGTGAAAAAAAATCATACATTAAAACTAGAGTAAGGCAACTGGAATCTAACAAATCTCTGTGACACCAAGAATCAATCAAATAAACTAAAAAGAATGAAAAAAAATAGAAGAAAACATAAAAAAAAATCCTTCATTTCCTAGAAAATAGACCAGGAAAGACAATTGAATTACTGGACTACCTGAGAGCCTTGATCAAAAAAAGATTCTGGACAGCGTCTTTCAAGAAATCACCAAAAAAAAAAAAAAAACAAAACCTGCCATGATATCCTAAAACCAAAGGAAAAAAATAGTCATTGAAAGAATTCATTAATTATCTCCTGAAAGGGATCCAACAAGGAAAACTCCAAGAAATATTGTAGCCAAATTCCAGGATTGTAAGGTCAAGTAAAAAATATTGCAAGCTTCCAGAAAGAAACAATCCAAGTATTGAGGAATCACAGTCAGGATAACCTAGTATTTAGATTCTATTTTTAAGGACTGGAGGAAATGGAATATGTATTGTACTACAATCAAGAATCAACTACTCAGCAAAATTGAGGATAATAAAGGAGAGGCAGGATAAGCCAAGATTCTACTATAGGTTGGTTGGTTCAGTTTAAGATATTGCCTAGGGAGTTAGTTCCTTGAGAGGATCTATTAAGGAAGTATGTTTCAGCTATCATTGTTAGACATTATTAGAGCAGAAAAGAGAGGGGAGACCAAGAATGTAGAAGGAGAAAATACCAACACATGCTTAAATCAGGACCTTGGTGGTTAGGCACATAACAAGAGAAGAGGGGAAAAAAATAGAACTGTATCCTCAGCCCTTGTCTGGAATTTTGGGACATCTGTTTCATCTAAATGTTGGCTGCTTCTGGGTCCAAACTAAATGAATGTTGAGATCCTTGGAGGGTTCTATATTCTATTTAGGAACAGAGATTTCCTTCATATGATACAGGAGTTTACACCCACAAGTTTGGCAGCTGTGGAAGTAGTCAGAAGGACCTAGTAGGGACCTTTAGAGAAAACTTCTTGAATTAATTTTTGGACCTGAGTTTCAAGTCAGTATAGCAAAGGTCCTTAATTAAAGAGTCTCTAAACAATGAATAGAAATGATCTAGTTTCTCAGCCATTCAGGACCAGGTTGAAACAATGCAATAAAGTTTTTCTCACAATTCCTATAATTGCATAATTATAATAAATCAGGTACAGATCAAACTACTAAAAAGTCTCATAATGAACTAATTCTGAAAAAGGAGATTTACATGTCACCAAGTTTTCTTGAAACCTAAGAAAGCTTAAAAATAACTAAAATCAAGTCTCCTTGTATTGTAGTAAGCCATTCTCAATGCAAAATTTAGCCAGAACATTTTGGGCCCCAAAAGTCTCATGTAGTCACCAGGTGCCTAAATATCTTTTCTTGAACAATAGCCTTTATTCTCAGGACAACTTTTAATGGAGCTCTGCTTCTCTTGTTCCAAATCTAGAGGGTTCCTAAATAATTCTGCTAGTAATATCATTTATATTTGGCTCTCCAATTCTGAAACTTCAGAGAATTTCAGTATATATACTATTTGTTGTTTCTTCCTTATGTAAATCCTGTACCTATTTTTAAAACTTGTGAGGACACAATTGCATAATGAACTCTTCTGCTCTTTAAAATCATCAGAAAGTTACTTTAATAATGAGAAAATAATTTTACTTTCTTTATCATTATTCACACAACTTTTGTGTGTAAAATCTTAATCTAAGTTTTGAAAACTTATTACTAAAACATTCTCAAAACCTGAATTTTCATGATAGATACATTTTGGAAGCCAATCATATGCATATGTATGTAGTTCTTGGAGAAAACATTCTAATTCTTTAGCTTTTCTCAAAAGTTATTATTCCATTTTAATTAGAAAACTTTTACATTATATCTTTGTCTTATTACCTTCTCTAATCAGTTTTCCCTTAGGAAGATATCATTCTTATATTATAATTTGACCACAATACAGGCTAAAATTACATCTTATTATAGTAACTGAGAGATGTTTCAGTCTGAATTTATTATTCAATAGATTTGGTATTATACTTACAAAACTTCTTTTTTTCAAAATCTGTTCATTTTAAAAAGTAGAATAGAAAAAAGAAAGACAGAAAACAAAAACAGAACAGAACATTGTCTTGTGCCTAGAAGAATATCAGGGAGGATTCCAAATATATAACAAGAAATTTCTAGTTCAAGAAAGGCTATATAATAGTAGAAGAAATTATATTCATGAGTCTACATCTTTTCTTTGCTTCTTTGTAGGTTGTTCTTTTGTTCTCTGCTGTATACATTTTCTACTTTATTCTTTTTTTTCCCTTTTCATTGCCCTCACCTTCCCCAAGGCAGACTATAGTTAAGCACAATTATATTTAATAGATATATACATACACATGTACACACACAATCTCTCACACACATACATATATACATTCATACCTATTCACAGACCCACACATATATACATATATCTATATTCAGTCTTGCTCCTTGTTATAGCGTTTGTATATATCTCTTCTTTCTTATGCCTGTTAACTCTTCTTTAATTATGCTCCTTAAGTTGCCTGCTGCTCCCACCCATAGGTCTCTCCCTTGTCTTTGTCTACTCCTAACTTTGCTTCCCCTTCTATTCATCCCTCTTCCATTATTTCTTTATAGATTTTGAGAATGCTATACCCTTCATGGCATATATGTAATGATGTCTATTTAACCCATTCCCAATATGAGTGAGTAGTTTTCAGAATTATAAACCCTCTTTCCTGCTCTAGTACTTCTGTATCTATTCTTCCTCTACATCTCATTTGTATAAATCTTTCTTTTGAGCTACCCAATTACTGATGTCAATCTTAAATATATGGTATACATTTTCATGTAAAAAACAAATAATTTGTCCATGTTAAGTTTCTTGAAATTAATCTTGGATATTGGCTCTTATATGTTAAATTTTCTATTGAGCTCGAGTTTAATTGAAAGAAAATCCTGAAAATCTGCAAGTTTGTTGAATGTCCATTTTTTTTTCATTCAATGCTATGGATAATTTTGCTGGATATGATATTTTTGGCCACAGACCTAGTTCTTTTGTTTGTGATATGATTCCAGGACCTATAGTCTTTTATTGTGGCTGCTGCTAAGTCTTCTACAATTCTAATTATAACTCCAGCATATTTGAATTTTTTTTCTTGTTTTTTGCAAATTTTTCTCTTTATTCTGGAAGTTTAGAAATTTGGCAATAATATTCCTATATGTTTTTCATAAAGGATCTTTTTGAGGTGATGGTTGGTAGATTGTTTTTATATTTCTATTTCTATTTTTTTCCTACTTTCCTCTCCTGTTCTATCATTCCAGAACAATTTTCTTAGATTATTTCTTGCGTTATTGTGTCAAGGTTCTTCTCTCTCTTTTTTTGGTCACAGTTTTCAGGTAGTCCAATTACTCTTATATTTTCTTTTCTTGACCTGTTCTTCAGATCTATTGTTTTTCTTATAAGCGATTTCGTATTTTATTCTATTATTTTGGTATTCTGTTTTGTTATTTCTTGGTCTCTTACAACTTCACTGACTTCCCCTTGCCCAGTTCTAATTCTCAAAAAGTTATTTTCATCTTTAAGGCTTTGTCCTTTTCTAGTTGGATAACTTTTTTTTCATAATCTTCTAGGGTTTTTTTGAGATAATTTTTAGTTTTAGTTTTTCCTCAGTGTCTCTCATTTAATATTCAAATTGTTTTTTGAGTTCTTCTATAAATTCTATAAATTACTCTTTGGAGTAGAAAAAGCTTTTTATGTCGGTGTCCTCCTCTGAAAATGGACCTCATTCTTCCCTATTCCCCTAGTAAGTTTCTGTGGTTAGGTTCTTTCTTCTTTGCTGGTTCATTTTTTTTTTTTTTAAGAGAAATATTAGTTAGTATAAGTACTTCAAACATAGGGTTGGGGGATAGTGCCTCTAGCTTTATTTCATCTGTCCTGGAGAGCTGACCTGGAATCCCAAACCAAAAACTTCCCCCCCTGCAAGTTCCCGCAGCCAGCAGCGTCCCTATCCCACTGCTTCTGCAGTCACCAGGTGCTGGCTCTTTCTTGCCCAGAGCTGCCCCACAACACAGCTGGACCTGACTTTCCTAATCAGCCAAGGTTCACTCAGTGTGGGAAGACTCAAACATCCAACTCTGCATGCTATCTGGGAGGTGAAGGTTTCTGTGGTTCCGGCTGAGGCTCCAGCCAAACCTAATTAGCCCAAGGGGTACCTATTTGGGGTTTCTGCAGAGATAGCCTGGAGGTATTTGCACATCAAAGTTAATCCCCAGTTTGGGGTCTTTTTATGGATCTTCTTGCACTGTCAGGAGGACCCCTTTTCTGCCTCAAGTCTTGATTTTTCACCAATCTATGTTTGTCCTGAGTTACAAATTTATTCTATTTATGGGGCAAATCTGGAGAACTTGAAATTTACTGACTTACTCCATCATCTTCCCAGAATCCTCTCCTACAAAACTTCTTGAATTATAAAATTTTGCTATAAAAGGAAAAAGAGAGACATAGTTATAACAATGTCATATAACAGGAGGGAAAAAACTCTTAGCTCTATTTGATTCCAGGCATGAGTCATATCTCACCACAATCATGTAGTTACAGGGTATCAAAAGCAAGGCTCAGGATTAACCAGGAGGGAATATTTCTTTTCAGAAAAGAAATATCATAATGGGGAAATAGACACAGAAGGATCCTACCTAGGCCATACTCAGGTTGTCTCCAAAACTTTTCTCAGGCACAAACATCTACCTTTAGCTGTTCCCATATCGTAGCACAGGCAGTTTTCTATTATTGGCTTCATGACAATGTAATCAAAGCTCAAAACAATAGCAAATTATAATGCCAGGAACTTTTATCTTAAATAGCAAAATTTTACTAATCAATTTAGGGCCTGAATATCTTTCCTGATGTTTCCCTAACAGTTAATATTTCATTTATCCTTTATTTATAAATTAAAACTATAGATATTCTGGGGCTTCAGACATACAATAAGTACCTTACAATTGACTCATCATTAATATGTTGAAGCCACATCTTTAAATCACCCCATATATACTTTCATAATAACCAAGAATTTCAAATGAAAATTTGTTATATTATTATATGCTTTATAACAAAATATAACATATTAAATATGCAACAGTTTTTAAAACATCCATTTTTTTTATCATTTCCTTTTAAAAGCCCAAATCATATGTAACAGCTTGCTGCCCCACCCACCTTCCATCAAATGGACCCTGAAAAGGCACACCATAATTCAGTTTCTCTAAATTTTTTTCATCATTTTTCTCAACATTTGTATTTAGGAATCTGATCTGGGATGAGAAGCCTTAATAGAGAGAGGTCTCTTTGGTTTAAACCAGGGGATCTTTGGTTTAAACAATCTTTTTTCTTTTCATGGCCAGACACAGTAGTCAATGACCATAGTAACCTGGTATTTGATAAACCCAAAGATTCCAGTTTGGGGGATAAGAACTCATTATCTGACAAAAAACTTCTAGGAAAACTGGGAAATAGTAAGACAGAAATAGGTATAGACCAACATATACCAAGATAAGGTCAAAATGGGTACATAATTTAGATGTAAAAGGTGATACCATAAGCAAATTAGAAGAGTAAGGAATAATCTACCTGTCAGATTTATGGGAAGGTGAAAAATTCATGACCAAGCAAGAGGTAAAGAGACATACAAAATACAAAAGAGATAATTTTGATTATATTAAATTAAAAAGCTTTTTGGGCAAACAAAACCAAAGTAACCAACATTAGAAGGAAAGCAGGGGGGAAAAAATCTTTTGAGCAAGTGTTTCTGATAAAGCCTCATTATTCAAATATATAGGAGAACTGAATCAAATTTATAAGAATACAAGCTATTCCACAATTAATAAATAGCTAAAGGATACAAACAATCAGTTTTTAGGTAAAGAAATCAAAGCTCTCTGTAGGCATGTGAAGTAGTATTCTAAATCACTTTTAATGAGAGAAATGCAAATTAAAACAACTCTGAAGAACCATTTCAAACCTATTTTTTGACCAATATGACAAAAAGAGAAAGTGATAAATGTTAGAGAGTATATGGGAAAATTGGGACATTAATACATTGTTTAGTGGAGTTGCAAACTGATCTTTTCATGGTTAAAAATGTCAATAAAGGGTTAATAAGAGGTTGCTATAAGGTGCAAACGATTTGTCTTTTGTTTTTTCTATTTCTTCACTCTTGAATTACTTTCAAAATACCTACCTTCCTTCATTGCCCAGGAACAAAGAAACTATTAATCTTGTCATTCAATTTTAACTTTTATAAAATTTAATTCTTATTTATCCTTTTTTTTAAATTAAAAAAAAATTTACTTTCTTTTTTTCTGATTACACATGTACATTTGTAAGGGTCCTTTAAATGGGCCACAGTGCAACAGGAGATTTGAGTGGCCTGGAAGTAATCTCTGTGGGTATAGGACTGCCCCGTGGGTGGGATCCTTTCTATATTAAGATAGCTTCTTAATGAGAGAAAGCTCTCTCTCTCTGATTGGCTGTGTGTGTGATCTCACAGACCCTCTTTAAGCCCACTGCAGGCAGCAGGTAGCTCTCTTTATCCTGGGGTAGCTGAGCCGAGTAGATGGATAACCAAGAGAGGTAAGGAGGTTGATAGTGAACACGTGGGTCTTCAGACCAGGTGTTTACTAGGGAGTTAACAAATCAGGGCATTATGTGAGTAGGTATAATAAAGGCTTTAAGTTTGCATGTGGCTGGCTGTTCTTGAGCCCACTATTGGTTATTAAACTACGGTTCAAGAAATCGTGGCCAGAGGCCTCTGAAGACCTCAGAGGAGGCAAGTTGGTAGAATTAGTTGACACTGCAAAGGTCAGTGGCCAGAGATACCCTGAGGACTTAGGAATCAGGAGAGACCGGTAATAGCAACATACATTAATTTTTAAATATACATTTCTTTATTAATCATTTTGGGAGAAAAATCAGAACAAAGGGGGAAAACTATAAGAAAAACAAAAACAGAAGAAAGAAAAAAAGTGAATATAACATGTATTGATTTATATTCATTCTTCATAGTTCTCTTTCTGAATGCAGATGGCATTTTCTATCCATTTTATTGGAATTGCTTTGCAATCACCGAACCCTTGAAAAGAATCAAGTTTTTCATAGTTGATCATCACATAATCTTGCTGTTATAGTGTATACTGCATTCCTGGTTGTACTTGTTTTGCTCAGGATTGGTTCACGTAAATTTTTCCAGGCCTTTCTAAAATAAGCTTGTTCATCATTTTTTTAGGGCAATAATATTCCATTTCTTTCATATACCACAGCTTATTCAGTTATTCCCCAATCGATGGGCATCTACTCATTTTCTAATTCTTTACTACCACAAAAAGAGCTGCTACAAACATCTTTGCACATGTAGGTCCTTTCCCCCTCCTATACGATTTCCTTGGAATATAGACCCAGTAGAGACATTGCTGGGTCAAAGGGTATACACAGTTTTGTTATCCATTGGGCATAGTTGCTCTTCAGAATGTTTGGATCATTTTGTGATTCCACCAACAATGCATTAGTGTCCCAGTTTTCCCACATAACCTCCAACATTTATTATCTTTTCCTGTCATCTTAGCCTGTAAGGTGGTACCTAAGAGTTGTTTTAATTTGCATTTCTCTAATCAACAATGATTTAGAATCTTTTTTTCCCCTATGATTCTAAGTGGGCTTTAATTTTATCATCTGAAAATTGTCTGTTCATATCCTTTGACCATTTATCAATTGGGGAATGACTTATGAATTTGATACCATTCTTTATATATTTTAGAAATGAGGCCTTTGTCAGAAACATTGACTGTAAAATTTTTTCCCCAGCTTTGTACTTTCCTTTTAATCTTGTTTGTGTAAAAACTTTTTAATTTAATGTAATCAAAGTTGTCCATTTTGCATTTTATAATGTTCTCTAGTTCTTTGGTCATGAATTCCTCCCTTCTCCAAAAATCTGATAGGTAAACTGTCCCTTGCTCTTCTAATTGCTTATGGTAGCACCCTGGGCATGACTGCCTAAGTCATGTACCCATTTTGACTTTTACCTAAGCTGGGTTCAATATTTGGGGAATGATCTGGAATCTGTAATTTTGGCTTATTTTTGTCCTCATATATCCAGATCTTCATTTCACTTCACAAAAAACAAAAAACTAAGAATGGACTTAAAGGGTTAACAGTAATTCATAAATAGGCAATATAATTCTCCTTCCTTCTCTGGTGACTGATAAAGGCCTTCAGACTCAAAATGTCACCCTATGACTTAGATTCTTGCTAAACTCGGGTTTGTTGGACAGTCAACTTCTCCCATTGCTGTGAATTTTATTTTTCTCCCCAGGGACCTATATAGGCTTCTAGCCTAAATACTCTGCTAAGAGTTTGTACTCTTCTGGAATGGAAATGAATTTGGAATTGCTAAATAGACAATTTCTTTTCTATTGGATTTGCATAATTCAAATAACTCACAATAGGAGTGAAGAGCAATTCTTAGGTTTATTCCTTTCTACATATGGTTCAGGCCCTTACTGTTCCTCAAACCTTTACACTTATGTACTTTCCCCCTTGTCTCCAGTAATTTAAGTCCAGATTCTCATGACAATATACTACTATCCCCAGTGACTGCCATCTTTCAGACTGAAAATTTGAACTATTATTTTTTCACAGTTCAGCCAAACACTTCCCTTTTCTCTCTAGAAGACTGTTACATAATATTCTATAATTCTTCTTTCCATATTTTCTATGATACATTGACACTGGTTTTCTTGCAATTATCATACCTACCTGAACACTCCCCTACCTTATCTTAAGTTTCTTAATTTTCCTGACTTTCTTCAAGACTCCATTCAAATCTTGCCTTCTTCTAGAGAACAAAGCTTCTTAAACTGTGGGTCATGACTCCATATGGGCTCATGTAACTGAATGTGGGGATCAAGAAAAATTTAGCAACAGTAAAAGGTATCAAATATTTCTCCAAAATTTAATTCTTTATGTAAAAATAAACAAGCACAACCACCTCATTAGTATGTAAATTTGCTTTCATCTTTAATGAATGGTAAAATTATATGTATACCAAAGAATTATTTTAAAATACATTTCTTTATGATTTGTTTTCAGTAAATGTTTGATTTGTATACCTGTGTCATAAACTTAGATACCCGGCGTCGTGTAAAAATTTCTTGAGCAAAGTGAAAAAGTTTTATAAGTCATGTTCTAGAGGCCTTTCAGTTCCCAATCCTGATTCTGCCTGGATTATCTCCTATTTTAAGAATAATGAGTGGAAACAGAAGGGATTCAATGGGACTAAATTTTTTACATCATTATTGCAATTCCTCCCCCACCTTCAATTTTTTAAAACATTTTTTATTTAAATTTTTGACTTTCAAATTCTCTCTCCCTCTCTCCCTTCCCTGTCTTTGAGATGGTAAGCAATTAAATATAAGTTGTACATGTGCAATTATATAAAACATTTTCATGTTAGTCATTTTGTACAAGAAGACTCAAATAAAAGAAAAAGATATGAAAGTGGGGGAAAAAGAATAATGAGAATAATAATAGCTAGCATTTACATAGTATTTTAAGACTTATAAAACAGACCGGACACATGTAATATCTATTTGATCCTTACAACTCTATAAAGTAGGTGCTATAATTTTCCCTTTTTAAGAATGAAGAAACTAAAATTGGAAGAAGTTACTTGATTTGCTCAGTCACACAGCTATAAAGCAGGATTACTCAAGTATTCCATACTCTTAAATCCAGCATTTTATTCACTGCACCAACTAGCTGCTTATATAGATTTATACTCTATTTGTACATAGTTGCTTGCATGTTGTCTCTCTCTCTTTATATTCCCAGTGCCTGACACATAGTACGTAAGCACTTAGTAAATGCTTATTGATTCACTGATTGAGAAAATGGGGTCCAGGCTATCTTCAAATTTCTTACTGCCTTCAGTTCCTACTAGTTCTCTGAGATGGCATAAAACCACCATATGGTTAGCTTAAAGCATACATGGTGTCACAAGGATGAAAGATTCCACCATTGATTCTCCATAACTCCAATTAGTACCTTTCCAGACTCGCCCCTTTCAGAACTCTGTTCTTGACTGTGACAGTTCTTTTTTCCCCATAATGTCCAACATATCATCCCAAGTCTTAACACGTCTGACTCATTTTACAGACTCTGTAGAGACATATCACCAGAGCCATAAGAGTCTGTCTGAAAGAGAGCTTCATCATAGTTGATACCTCATCTTTAGTGAGGTGAGACTGGATCAAACTGAGGAACACATTTTTATTAAGGAGATATCTTCAAATCGTCTCAGGATGTACCTTTCATAAGTACATTTGATGGTTGATTGAATTCCCAAACAAAAGTGTCATCTTTTAGCTTTATTATTATTTTGCCCAGGTTTCTTGTTCTACACAAATCAAAAAATATTTTAGCAGAATAGAACCAAGGACAAGATATCTATGGCATTCTAGTAGAAATATCCTTCTAAGTGGATATGAATGCTTTAATCACCACTTTATTCAACCAGTTCTGAATCTAACTAATCTTACTATCATCCAGCTTATATCTCTTCATCTTGTGTTGTAAAGAGTTTAAATTACAATTTATTTCATTGTATCTCATAGATGGACTCTATGACCTTTTAATTATATATATATATATATATATATATGTTTTTTTCTTAGAATTTTATAACTACAGTTTACTTGGGATTATAATTGACATTATTTGCTAGAAAATATCTACATACCCATATACATTTATAAGATATACTCTATACTATACCAATAATTAAAAGCTTTTTTCTTCTTGTTAGGATTTTTCTGTTTTGGAAGTTTATTGCCTTTCTCCTGAAGAACCTGAGTTAGTGAGCAAATTACTACCATACCTGCACTACCCTATAAACATGAGGCACCTTTAGGAAGGATCAGGACTGAGTGAGCAAGGATTCAGCCTCCCTCAAGCAAGACCATAGCAGAAGCAGAAGCAAAGGCCTTTAAGGCTGAGGCAGAAACAGCAGAGGTAAAATTGAAGGAAAAAGCAGCAATGCAAAAGGCTCAATATTCCAAAAGAGAGAGAGGACATTATCACTTTGCAATTGACAGGTGTCTGGATGGGCTTCCTTGTTTGTCCTAAGGGCTCTCCAATAAAAGTAATTGAGCAGCTCGTCCACAATCACAAAAGCATCAAAGCAGAAAGAAACAAACATTTTATCTACATCTATGGAATTTATGAACTTGCAGAACAGGATGAGATGTGGTGAAATGTGTTCTTGGTTGGTACGAGCCGGCATACAAACAGGAGTTGACCTGATCTCAAAGAAGAGAGAATTACAGCTACCTCCACAACAGATGAAAAGCATTTCACATATTGTCCCTGAGTTCCTCCATCCCAGTAAAGCCTCTCTATTCTAATTCTTAATTTAAAAAAAAAAAGTCTCTCCATGACCTACTCTGAACTGAGTACAACTGAAAGTACAAAGATGGACTTCTCACAGAGTCTGCTAGTCAATGCCATGGCTCACCTTCATCCTAGCGAACTAGGAATGAAGAATATTGCCTGACAAGAAGTGACAGGATTGAACGATGAGACAATTTAGACCAAGAGACCAAAGTGGATATTTTGCCCAATTAGGCATATTGGTTTTTAAGGGGTTTATTTTCCTTTTTTCCTTTTCTGAGATAGGAAGAGGAGAATGATTAAGAGAAGAAAATTTGTTCATTGATAAAAATAAAATCTCTGGAAATAAAAAAAAGAACCTGAGTTAGCATTATTCAAATATAGAATCCTGAAGGAAAACCCCACAAGTATTTCCATGATCTCTGTCATCCTTACTTGAGAAAAACAGAAAACAAAACTCAAGGCCAAAGAGACAGAAATCCCCAGAAAATCTATGTCTATCTTAATTAATTATAATTTTAAATCTCTATGTGGGTAACTATGTGGTGCAGTAGATAGAATGGCAGGCCAGACTCACCTTCCTGACTCCAAATCTGCCCTTAGACACTTAGTAGCTGTGTGACCTTGATAAGTCACTTTACCCTGTTTGCCTCAATTCCTCATCTAGAAAATGGGCTAGAGAAGGAAATGGCAATCCACTCTAGTATCTTTGCCAAAAAAAAAAAAAAAAAAAAAAAAAAAAAAAAGCAAATAGGATCATGAAGAGACAGATATGACTAAAATAACTATATAACAACAATATCTATATAATTTTAATTATATATTGCTTTCTTTCTCTTTCATCCTTGAGATCAATTGAGAAAATCTCCCTGTTTTCCCAGTTTTAGTTTTATACACACAGCTGTTCATCTGGACTCAAACCCATCCCACAGTATCAGGGGACAAAGATATGTCTTCCATATTCACCTTTTGACTCAAGTTTGAATAAACTGGGTAAACTTTTGGATCCATATTGTCCTTTTCTTCAATTAAGTACTATGCTCAAAGACCCCCAAATATAGATTTAGATGTAACAGTGATAGACTGGATAATATTTTGCTCCCTTTTCAATAATCATTTTAGAAATGTCATAAAGAAGGGAGCCTCTCTAATTTACTTTAAGGTTAAGATTTTTTTATATATAACCTTGAAAGCTGGGAAGACATATTGAAGGGAATGACACATCATCTCATTGTCCCAATCTAAACATAGATTTGAAAGTTCGTAGCACCCAATTCTTAGAGGATTTATCAACCTCAAATACATTTCTTTTGGACAAGTAAGTAATTGTATATGGGTCTTTACTCCAACCCCACCCCCTTCCCTTGCTAGTATGAATTAGAATTTAAATATGTAGGAGAAACTGATTAAGGCATCCCATTTAAAAATTTAATCTGAATCAGAGAATCCTCATTTCAATTCTAATTAGTAGCCATAATTTATTTGTACTAACAGATATCATGAAAGACCTTATCAAAAACTTTGCTGTAATTTTACACAGTCTTAATCTATCAATTTAGTGATGCTATCAAAAAAAAAAATAGAGTTATTTTTAGCACTGCTTGTTTTTTACAAACTCATGATGAGCTTTAGTGATCACCACTACCTTTTTAAGTGCTCATAACCATCCTTTTAGCTATCTGTTATATAGGTTTTTTTATGATCAAAATCAATGTAGCTGAGATAAGGAAAACTGTTGACTGAGGGGGAAATCTTTGTATCAAATATCTCTGCTAAGAATCATACAATATCCAAGATATATAGAAAAAGCACATTCAGTGATTTTTGAGTTTTATCCAACTCTTCATGACTAATTGTGGGGTTTTCTTAGCAAAGATACTGGACTGGTTTGCCATTTCCTTCTCCAGGTCATTTTACAGATAAAGAAACTGTGGTAAACAGGGTAAGGTAACTTGTGCAGGGTCACCCAACAAGCAAAAGTCTGAGGCCAGATTTGAATTCAGGAAGATGAGTCTTCTTAACTCTGGGCTCTGTGTTCTAGCTACTGCACGACCTAATTAATCTGAACATAGACAAATCTAAAAGACCAAGTATATGAATAGTTCATAAAAGAACTGAAAATATATTAACATCACATGAAAGATTGCTATGAATTATTTTTTCTAGTAACTTTATTTTTTAATACAACTTGCTTTATGAATCATGTTGGGAAAGAAAAAAATCAAAGCAAAAGGGAAAAATAATGAGAGAGCTAAAAACAAAAAACAAACAAAAAAATAAACATAGCATATTGATTTTAGTCTCCTTAGTCCTTTTTCTGAATGCAGATGACATTTTTCTACCCAAAGTCTATTGGTATTATTTTGGATCACTGAACCACTGAGAAGAACCAAGTCTTTCATAGTTGATCATCGCACATTTTTGCTGTTATTGTGTATAGTGTATTCCTGCTTCTGCTTGTTTTATCAACATCAGTTTGTGTATAAATTATTATTAATAATAGAGATGCAAATAAAAATATTTCAGAAGTTTCACTTCATATCTAGCAAATTGGTGAGGATGTGAAAATGTGGCAATTGTCAGAATCTAGGCCTATAAATTTCTGCTCTTCTGGAAACTGTGAATTGGTTGAACCATTATGGAAAGCAATTTGGGATTCTGCTAAGCAAACAATTAAAATATATTCTCTGATGCAGAGATCCCCTAATTAGATATATATTTCAAGAAGATTTTAAAAATCTCCACACATTAAAATATTCATGCAGCACTTCTTGTCATAACAAAGAACTAGAAACAAAATAGGCACTCTTCATTTGAGGAGTAACTGATCAAGTCACTCCATATGCATTTAATAGAATGTTTTTGTGCCATAAGAAACAATAAATATGAGGAATGCTTGGAGACATGGGAAGACTTATATTAAATTGATGAAGAGCAAATTAAGGAGAAAAGGAAAGAATCTGTAATAATAATAATAATAATGTGAATGAAAATACTAAAAGACATCAAAACTAAAATTAAATGTAATTTTTGTCTCAGAGAAGAGATGAAAAAAATTATATTTCCCTTCTTTCAGTAGGAAGGCGATGGACTATGGAATCAGAATGCTGAATGCATATGATATTAGATAAATTTACTTTGTTGGTTGATTTTGCTTAATTACTTTTGTAACAAAGAATGATTTTTAGATGAGACAGGAAGGATATTATAAGGGAGGGCTTACTGGATGAGAGAAGTAATATATTAAGAAATGAATGTGATATGAAATCAACATCAATATAAACCAAAAAAGCTATATATTCTAGAAGTTTGCTAGGAATAGAAATTAAGTTCATTGGTCATTCATTAGTTTGAAGAATAAATCTTTTTTGGGGGGAAAAAAAGATAGTTGTTTAAAGATTGTGCAGCATCAAAGATCAGAAAAAGATAAATTAGATGCTAGGCCTGTGTTCAAAAACAACCAACTAGTTAAGACTGATGAAATATATGTGTGTGTGTGTGTGTGTATGTGCTGAGAAAAACCACGTCTATCATAGTTAATCAGAACACAATCTTGTTGCTGTGTACAATGTTTTTGTGGTTCTGCTGGCTTCACTCAGTATCAGTTAATGTAAATCTTTCCAGGTTTTTTGAAATCAGCTTGTTCATCATTTTTAATAGAACAATAATATTCCATTACTTTCATATACCAGAACTTATGCATAATTTATTCAGCAATTCCTCAATTGATAGGTATCTACTAATTTTCCACAATTCTTTGCCACCACAAAAAGATATATATGCTTTTTTATGCATATGTGTTCCTTTCTCTCATTTATGAACTCTTTGGGATATAGACCCAGTAGTGGCATTGCTGGATCAAAGGATATGCACAGTTTTAAAATCCTCTGGACATAGTTCCATAGTTGCACTACAAAATGGTTGGATCAGTTCACAACTCCATCAACAATACATTCGTGTCCCAGTTTTCTCATATTTCCTCAAACATTTATCATTATCTTTTCCTGTCATCTGAGCCAATCTGAGAGGTGTGAGGTGGTTCCTCAGAATTGTTTTAATTTGTATTTCTCTAATCAATAGTGATTTAGAGCATTTTTATGTGACTATAATGGTCTTACTTTTTTCAACTGAAAGTTGTCTGTTTATATCCTTTGACCATTTATCAATTGGGGAATGGCTTATATTCTTATAAATTTGACTCAATTCTCTCTATGTATTTTAGAAATGAAACCTTTATCAGAAATGCTGACTGTAATTTTTTCCCCAAATTTCTACTTCCCTTCTAATCCTGATTGTGTTGCTTTGGTTTGTGTGAAACATTTTTAATTTAATGTAATCAAAATGATCCATTTTGCATTTCATAACATTCTCTAGTTCTTCTTTGGCCATGAATTCCTACCTTCTCCAAAGATCCTTTGCTCTCCTAATTTGCATACAGTATCATCTTTTGGGAAAGGGTGTGAGATTTAGGTCAATGTCAAATTTGTGAAAATATCTGATCTAAATGAGTCAAAAACCAACAAAGATGGAGTATTTGAAATTTTCCCCAATCCTCACAATCTCTTAAACTTCTCCAAAATAGGAATTAAACACAAAAAGAAGGAAAATTCATCTTTCATCATGGTACCTTAGTACCATGTACTAGCATGAACTCCTGTTAGTTGCTTATATATCTTGGAAACCAAACCATTATCAGAGAACTGTTACCAAGTACACCAAAAACCTTAACAAGGACACAATTTAACTAATTAGCAGCACAGAAGGCTAATTCTTAATCCACAACACAATTGATTATTGAAAACTCCTACTCTCATTGCTCACTCTGCTTAAGGAAGGAACCCAGCACTCTCATGGAGCCAGTTCATTCTTGTCCGAAGTCACGTGAGGCAGACCAATATTGAAGCTGATGAAATATGAATTGCTCAGCACGGGAGGAGGCTGGAATAGCTTTGAGATCCAGTCCTTATGGAAATCACCATAAAGGAGTGGAGTTAGAAAATGAGCATCTAAAGTTTAAAAAAAAAGACAAAAATTACCAAGGCTCTCAGGGGGAAGAAAATTTAATTAAAGACTTGAATGTAAGCAGATAAATAAGAGGAAAGATATAAATAAAAGAAGGGACTATGGCTTCCAAATCAGCTAAAAGGGTTCAGAAATTTATATAAACATTGTAAGGCAAATTAGAACAAATGAGAGCAAATAGGCAAAAGAACCTGTTGGGAGTATAGAATAGTTTTATGTTCCTGAATGGTTTTAAAGAAAAATAAGAATTTTAAAAGTAGAATTTATGACATGTACAACAGAAATAATTAGCAGAATAGACATCTTGAATCCATGGTGATGTCTGATCAAAGAAAGAAAAGCAAGACTAAGTGATCGGTAATGAAAATACACAGAAATGAAGGAGAATCTGGAAGAAGATAAAGAAAAAGCAATAACATTAAAATGAAACATGATTTCTATACAAACAAAACATATCAATCACAAAGACAGGCTGCATAGAGAAAGCTTCAAGATGATGAGTCTCCCAGAAGAATTTAATGAAACACCTTAAATGGAACAAATAATAACAATAAACTCTCAAGAACTTCTGAACACAAAAATAAAATGTCAGTTGAAAAAATAAATTGCCTCTAGGGGAAAAACATGCAACAAATTAATCACACATAGTAATTAAATTTAACAATTCTAATGACAAACAACAAAATCTCCAAGTGACCAGAAAAAAAAAAAGATTTTCAAGTATAAGGAAAGGAAAATTGAAAGGTAAAAAACAAACAAAAAACCAACCAAGAATAATAACAACAAAACAACTACATAAAGAGTATTAAATGATTTCTTCCTAAAAATGCACAAGAAGATCAAAGTGAAAGTAAAAGTCAAATAAAAGGGACAATTAAGAAACAGCCAAAAAATGAATCATCCAAATCTAACAATCTTTCTAAATAATAATAATAAAATTAAAAAGGCAGTCTTAAAAAAGGAAATCCCATTCCAAATAATAGTAAAATGCATAAACTATCTGTGGATCAAGTTACCAAAACATAAAAAATCTTGTATAGATTCAGGGAAGAGGTGTGTGTGTGTGTTATTTTTAAAGAAATAAAGTGTTGAGTTCCCCTATTCACCAAGAGGGAACAATAACTGGGTTCCTTACCATCCTCCAGGTACTTGAGATGCCTCAGAAGCAGCTCCCTCTAGCTGCTGTCTTTTCCCACAGAACACCCGACACACTAGATGTTGCTAAGTACTGCAAGCGTTTATTAAGTACCCTGCATCTTCTCTAATGGCGTCTGCAGCTTCTAGCAGTTACATTCCTTCATATATACCATCTCATTTTGTCATCTCATACCCAGATTTCTTTGTCTTTACCCCGTCATGGTACAGGCTACTCAATAACAAAATCATTAATCTTTGGGGTGAACAACCTTTCACTATTGCCTTCCTGTTTTCCTCCTCTGCACACCTTGTTTCCCTTCCTCAGGTTATTTCCTGCTATACAGCATCTTTTGCCACGTATACCTAAAATCATCTAACAATAAAGACTGACATATTGCTGGAAAAATATTCAGTGCTTATGGCTGAGTTATGCCAACATAATTTAAATAATAATACTATCAAATTTAATTTACAGTTTTAATATTATAACAATCAAATTATTAAAGGGATATTTTGATAACTGGATACATTACAAAATATATAAAATTCATTTGTAAAAGTAAAATATCTAAAATATGAAGGAAAATAATGAAAATAAGTAGGGAAAATAAGAACTTCAAGATCCCAAATGTGTTATAAAGTAGCAGACACCAAAACCCTCAAGTATTGGTTAAAAAATAGATCAGTTGAAGAGTCCAGATAAGGGATAATCAGAAACAATGGAACAGGAAAAATAAAAAGGGAAATGTAAATTACTTAGAAAGAATTATTTTATTTTTTTTAAGTGTTAGGAAAACTAGAAAGTAGTCTGGCAAATAGTAGACTTAGATCAACACTTTACACCATATTTTATAATACATTCTAAATAGATATCTGACTTCAATATTAAAGATGATATTATTTAAAAAGCAAGAAGAGAAGCAGATCCTATCTTTCTATAGCTCTGGGTAGGAGATATAATGCTATATTGCTATATTTAAATAAATAAATAAATGCTATATTTAATGCTATTAAAAAGGTAAAGAGAAAATTACAAAATATAAAATGGCTTACTTTGACTATACAAAATTCAAAGCTACTGAACAAACAAAATTGATGAGCCTTGGAAAAGAAGAGAAGGAGTCAAATGGTGGGGAAAATCTTTGTAACAGTTCTCTGATAATGGTTTTGTTTCCAAGATATATAAGCAACTAACAGGAGTTCATGCTAGAAACCTGCTTGAATGACTCAGGACCTCTATTGATATCAATCTCAATGTAGTTTAGCTGACATTTTTCAAGGTGCT
The DNA here is from genome assembly GCF_902635505.1 of Sarcophilus harrisii. NCBI lineage: Eukaryota > Metazoa > Chordata > Mammalia > Dasyuromorphia > Dasyuridae > Sarcophilus > Sarcophilus harrisii. The sequence goes on along the minus strand of NC_045426.1, from coordinate 535,507,848 downwards.
AAAATGTGGGGAATATTTCATCTCAGAAATGCATCACTCTCAAGACATGAAAAATCTGTACTGAGCAACACATGGACCATGAGAGTATCATTTTAGAAATGAATAGTTTTTAATGATTAAAAAGGGAATAAATATAGTTTTGACTTCTACCACTCACAGTCAATAGTAAAATTGTTTAAGGAGACATTTATGTTTCTCTTCATCCTGAAATCCTGACATATGGAACACTAGCAGGAATTAAACATGAAGAATCTAAATAACTAGGCTGGAAAGTTGGTCAGGTAAGCAGGTGACAAGACTATATAACCAAGGTAGGGGCCAAGCTAGCTGTTGGTTGTTAAATGAGTGTGGGGAGAGTTTTTCCAGGTAGAATCTCCTTCAGGAGAAGAGTAAGTCATAGACAAGAAGGGAAAACAGGACAAATAGGCTGGAAGGTAGCTGTACAATATATTTTGAGATTACTTCCAGAGGACTGAGTTTGCACGGTCAGAAACTTACTGCCAAGACGTCTTGGTGCAGAACTTGCTGGACAGACTTCTCTCTCCCTCCCAAAACCCAATTCCCAATCCAAGTCAAAGGATTATCTTAATTAAAGTTTTTTATTTTCAAAATATATACATGTATAATTTTTGACATTCACCCCTACAAAACCCTGTGTTCTCATTTCCCCCCCCTTTCCACTACCCTCTCCCCCAGTAAGTAAATGATCCATTATATGTTAAACATGTGCAATTCCTCTCTATATATTTTCATAAATATCATACTGAACAAGAAAAATCAAATCCAAAAAGGAAAAAAAATGAGAAAGAAAACAAAATGCAAGCAAACAGCAACAAAAAGAATGAAAATATTATGTTGTGATCCACACTCAGTTCCCACTGTCCTCTCTCTGGGTACAGATGGCTCTTTCCCTCACAAGTTTATTGGAACTGCCCTGAATCATCTCCTTGTTGAAGAGAGCCATGTCCATCAGAATTGATCATCACATAATCTTCTTTGTTGCCATGTATGATGATCTCCCGGTTCTGCTCATTTCACTTAGCATCAGTTCATGTCTCTCCAGCCCTCTCACAAATCATCCTCCTGATCATTTAAGTTGTTGTTCAATAACGTCTTCTGGAGGAATGATTTCTTCTATTTTAGCCTAAGACTCCTGCCTTCTTCCCCCCACCCCAGCTTATTTCAGGAAGATTTGCTATGTCCTCAAGAGGAGAAACTGTTTCTGTAATTTGCCAAATTTCTGGTAGTCCCCACTGGTAGGCTTGTTACATTCATTCCCAGTAGTAGGGCATTTGCCTGAGGCCCTGACAATATCCTTTGTTTAGTGAATTCAAGAACAGAATTTAATTTCCTGGTGAAGGTTGTGGGGAGATTTTTGTAACAAGGTTACTGGGCTAGGAGATCAGGGGAATGCCTTTGAAATAATAAATCTGGATTTGCCATAGGCAGAGGTTCAGACAAATGAGCAGTCAGGGAGTTCTGGCAGTAAGAAATGAGGACCCAGCCATAGAGATTACCTTTCTAGTCCCTGGCAGGACTAGGGGAAATACTGTTGGACCTCACTTGTACAGGCCTGTTCCAGGCGTAAGGAGCAGAGATTTGGTGATTCTGAAGCACTTTCTTTTCTATCACTAAAACCAAGATATAACCAATACCAGCTGGCAGTGTGGTGCAGGTGGAATCCCTCCTCTCCTTTAGCTTGATTGTTTTTTCTATTACATATGATTTAAATAGTTTTATCAATTCTCTGCCTACTCCCACCCCAGTATAACTTTATGGGAAGACTCCTTCTCCAGTCTTTCATCCTCAGGTCTATGTGGCTAGGACTAGAATGATGGTAGGGTTCAATCCAGCAGTTATTACGGGCACCAAGAAAAGAATCTTTTACAAGAAGATAGACAAGAACCTATAACTAACTGAAATGGTAGAAGTCTCAAGGGAGATTTTACAAGACTGACGGAATTGTTTTTATTCTTTTATTTTATTCTTAAAAGTAATTTATGAAAAAAATTGTTGCAATATGATATTTAAGAATCCCCATCAGTGTTTTCTATTTTTTGTAGTCAGTCAGAGAACACAACTAATTCAGAATTAGGTATTTAAAGAAATAGCAATTTAAAGAAAAACGACAGTGGAACATATACAAGTGAAGCATATGCTCTCTCTATATAAATGAAGCACATGCTGTTCCAAGGATAAAATACTGAGCATGCACAGGGACCATACAAGAGACACTCACATGAGCTTGTGGATGAACCACAATTGCTGATGCCTTCTGGTGATGTATGAGTTGTTCCTGATTGGTCTGCTCTTTGCTCACTGGGCTTGATCTTCACTGAGCACATCCTACTTATCTCAATGAGCCTGTTCCTGGGTGTGGTATCATTGCTGTGTGCTCTATTAAGCTCCATTAGGCTCAGGGTCTTTTTTCTAGCCAGCAAACCCGTCAGTATTCTGTTGTAATAATTCAGACATGAGAAGATAAGGGCCTGTACCAGTATCAGAGGAGAGAACGGGGTGAATTGAGAGATGTTACAAATGTGAAACAGATAGACCTTGGCGTCATGCTAGATATGGGAATAAGAGAAAAATCAAGAATAAAACCTATGTTGCAAGACTAGGAGACTGAGAGGATACTCTCAACAGTAATAAGAAAGATTGGAAGAAGGAAGGATTGGGAGGCAAGGAAGAGGGGTGGTAATGAGTTTAGTTTTTCATATTGTTTTTAAGATGTCTATAGGACATCCAGTTCAAGATGTCTAACCCATAGTTTGGAAGTCTTGAAGAGATGATGGGACTAGATAAGTAATTTTTGAGAATAATCAGTGAATAAATGATCATAGAATCCATGGTGTCTGATAAAATCACCAGGTGAAATAATATAGAAGGAGAAGAAAAATGGGCTGAGACTCAAGTCCTGTCACTTTCTTCAACAATGAGATGATTCAAACCAATTCCAATTGTTCAGTGATGAAGAGAGCCATCTACACGGTGGGAGCTGAGTGTGGACCACAACATAACATTCTCCTTTCTGTTGTTGTTTGCTTGCATTTTGTTTTCTTTCCCAGTTTTTTCCCCTTCTTGATCTGATTTTTCTTGTGCAGAAAGATAACTATATAAATAGGTATACATATATTGGATTTAATATATAATTTAACATATTTAACATGTATTGGACTAATTGCCACCTAGGGGAGGGGGTAGGAGGAAGGAGGGGATAATTTGAAACAGAAGGCTTTGCAAAGGTGAATGTTGAAAAATTACCCATGTATATGTTTTGTAAATAAAAAGCTTAAAAAAAATAAAAGATTCAAGTCCTATGTGATTCCTATGGTTAGTGGGTGTGAAACAAATGAAACTGAGGAGTGCTTAGATAGAAAAACCAGGAGACAGTGGTATCCTGGTAACTTGGAGAGTAGAGATTATCAAGGAGTAGAGAGGTCAGTTATGTGAGTGGCTGTAGAGAGATCATGAAGAATGAGGATTGAGAAAATGCAAAAAATAATTCTCACACTCTGGAGAAGCATAAAGAGGTAATCAGGAATGGGATATCATAAGGGACTTAATAAGATTTATCTGTTTACATTCCTACATGGGAAGGTGATACTTGTAACTCATTCACATTAACATTCATATTATTATAGCAGTTAGATGAAATATATATAGACAGAGGGCATGGTGTGAGTTGAATATGAAGGGATAATATCTTTTTTTTAAAAAAATGATGAAATTAAAGGTTGAGAGGAATGTACTGGGAGAAAGGGAAAGGGAGAAATGGAATGGTGCAAATCATTTGCCATTAAAAAAAGAGGCAAAGTTCCAATGATCTTTTGATAATGAGAGCCATCTACATCCAGAGAGAGAACTGTGGGAACTGAGTGAGGATCACAACATAGTATTTTCACTTCTTTTGTTCTTTTTTCTTGAATTTTATTTTCTTTCTCATTTTTCTTCCTTTTTAATCAGATTTGTCTTGTGCAGCAAGATAATTGTATAAATATGTATGCTTATAATCAATTTTTATATATATATATATATATAATCAATTTTTATTATTTTTAAATATCAATTTTATAATCAATTTATATATATATATATATATTAAATATATATATATATATATAATTATATATTTTTTTTTTTTTACCATGTTTAGCATATTTTGGATTGCTTACCATCAAAGGGAGGGATTGGAGGAAGGGGTAAATTGGAACACAAGGTCTTGAAAGGGTCAATGTTGAAAAATTATCCTTGCATATGTTTTGAAAATAAAAAAGCTTCAATAAAAAATTTTAAAAGAGTCAAGAAAAAGCTTTTACAGTGAAGGAGAAGAGGGGAAGTGAATGAACCTTACTCTCATCAGAATCTGCTCAAATAGGAAATAATGTACACATTGAATAGGGGTATAGAAATTTATCTTACTCTGCAGGAAATTAGGAGGGGAATGGAATATGGGAAGGAGGGGAGGATGATAAAAGAGAAGACATTTGGGGAGTAGCAAAACACTTGAGGAGTGCCTGGGTGAAAGGAGAGAGAGAATAAATGGAGGGAAATACAATTAGCAATAGTAATTATAAAAAAAAATTTCAAAGTAAGTTTCTCTGATAAGGCCTCATTTCTCAAACATAGAGGGAACTGAGTTGTAGTTATAAAAAAATAGAGCCATGCTCCAATTGATAAATGATCAAAAGATATGATCTGTGGGGCAGCTAGCTGGTGCTGTGGATAGAGCACCAACCCTGAAATCAGGAAGACCTGAATTCAAATCTGGCCTCAGACACTTAACCCTTCCTAGCTGTATGATCCTGGGCAAGTCACAACCCCAATTGCTGCAGAAAAAAAAAAAGATATGATCTGTGCCCAAAGGACTGCAAATTCATGCATATCCTTTGACTTAACTCCACTACATGGCATGAATACCAAAAAAAGATTCACAAAAATAAAAACAGGAGAAAAAAGGGGGAAATGATCTATATGTACAAAGAAATATTCATAGCACTTCTCCATGAACAAAGTGAAATATACTGTATTCTCAGTAGTACAATCATCCACAACAACTTTGAAGGACTTATGATGAAAAATCCTTTCTATACCCAGAGAAGGAACTGATTGTGTTTGAATACAGATTAAAGCATTTCTCTTTCTCTCTCTCTCTCTCTCTCTCTCTCTCTCTCTCTCTCTCTCTCTCTCTCTCTCTGTTTCTCTCTCTCTTTTTAACTTAATTTTTGTGGAGGGTTTTTATTTTCATAAGGGCAGGCATCACAACTTGACTTTTATGGAAATGTTTTGCATAGCTTCCCATGTGTTTTCTTAATCGTGGGTGTAGATAAGGGAGAGAGAAACCTAGAGCTAAAATCTTAGAAACAAATGTTAAAAAACAATAAAATTTACTGGGGGAGGGGGATATTAAATAAACAAAAGAAACCCACACCATTCTGATACTACACCCAATTGAATCTGGCTCTATTTCTTATTTGTACTTAGTTGTTAACATATCTTTCCGATTAGATTGTGTGCTCTTTAAGGGCAGGGACTGTCACTTGTTTTACTTTGTATTCTGAAACATTATAGTTGCTTAATAAAAGTTCATCCCATTGACCAAAAAAAAAAAAAGTCCAGCCTTCAATGAGTTCACATTTTAATGGATTTTTGTCTTAATTTATATTTGGCAGGATATAAACTGAAGCCCTATGTGCTTGTGGCCTGCTGTGTGCTCAGAACTCTTCCCCATTAGAAAAGTTCTGTCTCAATAGAGAAAGGGAAATCATCCCCCCTTCTTGGTAGGAAGTCCAAGGGAGAAATGGATCCCAAACCAGGCAGGACCCAAAAGATGAAGAAGTAAAGCTTTTTAATAATTTTCATAGCCATTAGGAGCATTGTGAGAAGATAACAGAGTAGATCAGAAATTTCCAGACTCTCCAGAATTCCTCCACAAACTAAAAAATAGCCATGAAGTGAACATAGAGTTGCAAAATAAATAAACAAATATATATATATATATATAAATATGTATTATATATAATACATATTTATATATATATATATATTTATATATATATATATATTATATATAAAGCAATTGTCCTCCTGCAACAACTTGAGAGGATCTCAGGAAAGACTCTAGAGACTGAGGTTTAGCTAGAATGAAGTGTAATCACCTCCAGGCCAACTCCACTGAATCAAACAGCAGGCCCTTGAAGCAATTCAGGGGGAAAGCAGATTTGGACTCAAAAAATTTCACTCCAACTTTCACTTCAAGGCCTCAAGAAATTTCATCTTATGAACTTTTACCTCATATACATCTGCTGTAACAGACAGCAGATGGCTGAGTAGGGTCCCCATTTCTGGATGCTGGTCCTGGTGGTACTGACCAGACCGGCTGCCGGATGTGTTGGGGAGGGGGTGGAGAGAAGTAAGCACTCAGTGGATGAGGTACCCCTACTGTAGAGAACAAGAACTTTCTCAGGACAAAAAGATGGACCTAAGGCCTGGGGCAACATTACCCACAACTCAGAATTAAAACCTGATTATAATTGTCAGGATACAAGACCACCCCTCCATATTCTCTCTCTCTCTCTCTCTTCCTTCCTTCCCTGTTATCCAGGGCTAAAGCCCAGCAAACAAGCTGTTTGGCTTGACATAACAAGAATCCTTTGCTTCTGAATGGAAGCTTCAGCATCTAATCATCAAATTCATGGTTCCTAAACTCAGGCAAGCACCAGCAGGCCCGGACTTGAACCCCTGCTATGAATGGACTTTTTGTCACCAAGCAACCTTGCCTTCTTGTAGCTGTTATGGTCCACCACTATTGTTATACCACACTGTTTAATCCTTCATCTAGCTACAAATATGTAAAATAAGGGTAAACTTTATTGCCTTGATTCTCCTACTAGAAGAAATTCTGACACATGTCTAATTTCCCTCTAGAAGAAATTCTGACACATGTCTAATTTCCCTCTCCCAATGGAAAAAGTAAACTTTTTGTTTGTAATTTGTGTGAGCTCTTTGATCTTTGGAGGTTAAGAGCAATTACAAAACCTCTGTACTCTTTGGTCATTTGTTACCAGAGTTGACATAATAATAAACTGCTAAAAAGAAAAGAAAAGGAAACAAAATAAAAAATTAAAGGGAATAAGTAAAGGAAAAAGAACCTGACTATAGATAGCTACTATGGTATAAAAGAAGATCTGGGTTCATATTCAGAGGAAGATAGTGAAGTTTAAAGAAAGCCATTCCTACCTCAGAGAAACATTAAATGGTCACAAATCTAAAGAGAGTACTTGGAAGAACTTAAAAAGGAAATTTAAAATCTAATAAAAGAGACTGAGCAAAAATTGGGGGGGGGGGAAGCAATCCTAGAAAATTATGAAAAGAAAGTAAACTAATTGGAAAGAGGTCAAAATTTTTAAGAAATTTCTTGAAAACTAGAATTGGGCAAAAGGAATGGATGAATGCTATAAGACACCAAGAAATAATTAAAACTAGAAAAAGTAGAAAAATATCTGAACCGTTTCATATATATATATATATATATATATATATATATACACACACACACACACATACACACAATCTAAAATATTTAGAGCAGTTCTTTTTATGGTGGCAAAGAACTGCAAATTGCAGGGATGCCTGACGATTGAGAAATGGCTCAGCCACTTGTAGTATATGATTGTGATGTATCACTACTGGGCTATAAGAAATAACAAACTTCTTTTTGTGGTGGCAAAGAATTGGAAAATGAGTAGATCCCCACCAATTGGGGAATGGCTGAAAAAGTTCTGATATATGAAAGTAATGGAATATTATTGTTCTATTAAAAAATGATTAGCAGTCTGATTTTAGAAAGACCTGGAAAAATTTACCTGAACTGATGATGAGTAAAACAAGCAGAAACAGGAAAAGATTGTACACAACAACAGCAAAATTATATGATGATCACATATGACAGACTTGGCTCTTCTCAGAGGTTCAGTGATCTAAGACAATGGCTAAAATGTTTGGATAGAAACCACTACCTGCATCCAGAGAAAGAACTAAGGAGACTAAATGTAAATCAACACACACTATGTTCACTTTTTTTTCTTCTGTTTTTTTTTTCTCTCATGGTTTTTCCCTTTTGTTCTGATTTTTCTCATCTAACATGATTCATTAGGAAATATGAAAAAAAAAAGATTGTATACATATAACCAAAAAAGTGGGGTTTTTTACATGTAAATGGAAGAAAATATTTTTTAAAAAATAAAAATAAATAAAAGTCCTAAAAAAAAAGAAAAGAATGAGCTCAATGATCTAGTAAAAACATGGATAGACTTACATAAAATAATAAAGAAAGAACTAAGAGAACATTGTATACAATAATAGCAATTTATTTTTAAAGCAACTTTAAACAAATATGTAATTTTGACTATTATTGATGCCCAAAATTAACTGCAAAGGACATATGAAGGAAGATACTATCTGTATCCAGAGAAAGAATGTATAAAAAGAAGTATATAGAGGATGATTTACATATACACAAATTTGTATCTAATCATAGCCATCTCTAGGGTGGGGGGAGGAAAAAGGAGGAGAAAAAAGAAATTTACATGCTAACTTTGTTATATATTTAAAGGAATTGCAAGTTGTACATAATAGGTGTGTAGTTTCATGTGCTTAAAAATACTATTTAATAGAAATGCTTTATTTTATTTTATTTTATTTTTTTTATTTAATAGCCTTTAATTTACAGGATATATACATGGGTAACTTTACAGCATTAACAATTGCCAAACCTCTTGTTCCAATTTTTCACCTCTTACCCGCCCCCCACCCCCTCCCCTAAATGGCAGGATGACCAGTAGATGTTAAATATATTAAAATATAACTTAGATACATAATAAGTATACATGACCAAAACATTATTTTGCTGTACAAAAAGAATCAGACTCTGAATTATTGTACAATTAGCTTGTGAAGGAAATCAAAGATGCAGGTGTGCATAAATATAGGGACTGGGAATTCAATGTAATGGTTTTTAGTCATCTCCCAGAGTTCTTTTTCTGGGTATAGCTAGTTCAGTTCATTACTGCTCCATTAGAAATGATTTGGTTGATCTCGTTGCTGAGGATGGCCTGATCCATCAGGACTGGTCATCATCTAGTATTGTTGTTGAAGTATATAATGATCTCCTGGTCCTGCTCAGAAATGCTTTATTTTATAAATTAAAAATTAAATAACTTTTTAAAAATGATTTTTACAACCAATCAAATGGCTGAATTTCTTGGCTAAGTTATCAATAATCTTTAACATAATTTCAATCACAGAAGAAGAGGAAGAGAACAAGCATTTATAAAATGTCTGCTATGTGCCAGATGGCAGATAGAAAGCAAAGTGGATAGAGTACTGAGTTGAGAATCAGGAAGATTTACCTTCATAAATTAAAATCTAGCTCTAGACACTCACTAGCTGTGTGACCCTGACCTTGTCATAGCCTTGTTTGCCTGAGTTCTTCATATATAAAATGAGCTGGAGAAGGAAATGACAAACCATCTAGTCTCTTTGCCAAGACAATCCCAAATAGAGTCACTAAAGGTCAGACAAGATTGAAAAATGACTGATCACAGGGGCCAGATATGGTGATAAGTGCCCTATAAATATTATCGTATTTGAAACATGGACACACAGGAGCCCATGTGGCTGACCAATTGGCATACTTTTAGCAAGAGAACAGTACATGTAGACCAAAGGAAAAGGTCAAAATACATACCTAGTTCCATGCTCAAGGCAAGTCCTCTCAAAATTATTTTGATGGATCTATATATTAGTAGATTTCTTCAATAGCCTGTGAGCTTGAATGTTGTTGTTCACTCATTTCAGTTGTGTCCTACTCTTTCTCATCCCATTTGGGATTTTCTTGGGCAAAAATATTATAATGATTTGCCATTTCCTTCTCCAGCTCATTTTGCAAATGAGGAACCTGAGACAAACAGGGTTAAATGACTTGCCCAGGATCACATAGCTAGTACGTATCTGAGGATGGATTTAAACTCAGGTCTTCCTGACTCCGTGACCAATACTCTATTCATTGTCCCTACTAAATACTCACCTCTCTATCTGAAGCAAAATTGTTTTTATTTAGCAGCATTCAGCTGTCCAAAGGTCCTGTTGTTCACTGCCAAAAAGATTCCATGACTGGTCTTTAATATATAATCTATATATCTAATTTAGTTAGTTAGTTAAATACTTTGATGAGCCTTTCTGAAGAACTAAAGAGTGATTACTTCATCTTTCTCTTGCAAGAATGAAAATAGATTATTTATTTTGAATTTTTACTTTCTACCTAATACAAACATAGCAACAACCAAAAAAATCCAAACTCTTAGAGAGTTACTTCAGTACCACAAAATATAGCTAATTATGTTTCAAGTACTGACTAGGGTTTTAAAAATTATTATTATTATTCTCCAATGGCTGATTATTTTTTTTAAGAAGAGATAAGATTCTTCTCATATGTAAGTAGGTTCCTGAGCATTGAACTTGAATCATTTCAGTGTAGTCTGTCCGGAATGTAGGAAGACCAGATTGACTCTTGAAAAATGAATCCATGATTTTATAATTATTGAGTTGGAATTGGGTGGGCTTATCACTAATTTCCTAAAAGTCATCTAGTCCTTCCCTTTTAACCATATTTTTTCTTAAAGTTTTAGTATTTCTTTTGAACTGACAGGGGAGTTCTGCCAATCTTCCATTGTTATAATTATGGCAACATTTTTATATGAATGTTAAGATAATGACGGAGACAAAAGAGCAGAATTCCTTGCTCAGTAATTCTTGTACAATTAGAGGCACAGTAAACCATCAGAATATTAAAAATGTATGTAATATAGAAAATCAAAATCTGATACATGATGCATTATGGGGCAAGAAGTTTTCCTAAAAGCTTAAATATTAAAATGGAAGAGAATCTCAAAGTAACTTGTCTTGTTCACACAAAGTTTTATTGATAAAAGACTTGTCAAAAATTTACACTAATTTCCTCTGTGATAAGCATCCTTTGTAGTTTACTACTCAGTAAAACAACTTAAAAACTTTTGCTTCTCGTTTGATTATATTGTCACAACAATTCTGGTCAACAAGGTAAATTTATATAGAATCTCAGAGATATAGTACTTTAGAGATCATGTAGCTCGATTTGCACCCAACTAATAATAATCCTGAATAGGTGGTCATTCTTTCTTGTTTGTCCTTCATTCTCAAAGAGGACCATGACTTTTTTTTTTTCTTTTCTTTTCTTTTTTTTTTTTTTTGCTGAGGCAATTGGGGTTAAGTGACTTGCCCAGGGTCTCACAGATAGGAAATGTTAAGTGTCTGAAGTCAGATTTGAACTCAGATCCTCCTGACTTCAGAACTGGTGCTCTATCCACTGCAGCACCTAGCTGCCCTTGGACCATGACTTTTAAGTGAGGAAGAACTGTGCAAGGTCACCTGCTTCATCTTATCTTCCAAAGTCATCTGGGTCCAGTGGTCAGATGTAGATCAGGATGATTGGAGATAACCTGGATGAAATGAGAAACCTAGGCCTTCTTAAACTACGGTCTTACAGGTTTCAGTATGACTGAGGCTGCATTCATTCAGGGACTGAGGTTAGATAGCAATTGAGGTAAATAATCTTCTGAACACTTAGTTCAAAAAGAAAAATCTAAAGAAATATATTTGGGAGGGGAAGACCTTCAGGGTTTCTGGTCAAAGCAGAAATGATTATTTACATTCAATCTGATACAATTAGAACCCAAACAATGACCAAATAGGGCATGGTCTAAACCCTATTGGTGGCCAATCAATGAGAATTCTATCTTGGCTTGAAGGGTCTGGTGGGATAAATCCATAATAGCCCCAGAAAGTCCATAGACTTTTTTTTCCTAGTAACTTTATTTATTTTTAATACACATTGTTTTATGAATCATGTTGGGAGAGAAAAATCAGAGCAAAAGGGAAAAACTATGGAAGGGATTTAAAAAAAAAAAAAAACAGAAAAAACAAGTGAACATAGCATGTGTTGATTTATATTCAGTCTCCTTAGTTCTTTTTCTGGATGCAGATGGCATTTTCTGTCCAAAGTCTAGTGAGATTGCTTTGGATCACTGAACCACTGAGAAAAACAAAGTTTTTCATAGTTGATCATCACAAATTCTTGTTGCAATTGTGTACAATGCATTTCTGCTTCTGCTTGTTTCACTTAGCATCAGTTTCTATAAATCTTTCCAGGTCTTACTAAAATCAGTGTGTTCATCATTTTTTATAAAACAATAATATTACCTTCATATATTTGTCCAGCCTTTCCCCAATTGATGAGCATCTCATTTATTTTCCAGTTCTTTGCTACCACAAAAAGAGCTGCTACAAACATTTTTTTGCACATGTGAGTCCTTTTCCCTCCTTTATGATTTCCTTGAGATGGCACTGCTGGATCAAAGGATATGCACAATTTTATAGTTCTTTGGGCATAGTTCCAAATTGCTCTCCAGAATGTTTGGATTAGTTCACAACTCCACCAACAATGCATCGGTGTCCCACTTTTCCCGCATCCCTTCCAATATTCATTATTGTCTTTTTCTGTCATCTTAGCCAATCTGAGAGGTGTGAAGTACCTCAGAGTTGTTTAAATTTACATTTCTCGAATCTAATCATTTTTTCATATAATTATAGATGGTTTTAATTTCTTCATCTGAAAATTGTCTGTTCACGTCCTTTGACCATTTATCAATTGGGCAATGACTAGGATTCTTATAAATTTGATACAGTTCTCTATATATTTTAGAAATGAGACCTTTATCAGAAACACTGGCTGTAAAAATTTTTTTTCCAGATTTGTGCTTCCCTTTTAATCTTGTTTCTGTTGGTTTTGTTTGTGCAAAACGTTTTTAATTTAATGTAATCAAAGTTGTCCATTTTACCTTTCATAATGTTTTCTAGTTCTTCTTTAGTCCTAAATTCCTTCCTTCTCCAAAGATCTGATAAGTAAATTATCCCTTGTTCTTCTAATTTGTTTATAGTATCATCCCTTATGTCCCTTATGATGAAGAAACTGAGTTAAACAGAGGCTAAAGTGATTTGTTCAGGTCACACAGCTAGTAAATGTACCTTGGTTTGAACTCAGGTTTTCCTAATTCCAGATCTAGCAATCTACACTTACTATGCCATCTCACTGCCTATAGTGCTAAAAATAGCTATCATATTGTTCATGTCATCTCTTTTTTACATTATAAAATCCTATACCTTAAACTTTTTATCATGATTTCAAGGTCTCTCACCAATGTGGTCACCCTATTCTGGAAGCTCTTCAACTTGTCAATATATTTCCCAATATACATTTTTATACATTACATTTATACATTCCCAATATATTTCCCAATCATGTACCCATTTTGACCTTATTTTGGTATGGGATATGAGATGTAGATCTGACATATTATTTTCAAGTTTTCTCAGCAATTTTTGTTAAATAGCGAGTTCTTATTCCAGAAGCTGGAATTTGGGGGTTTATTAAATATTAGATTTCTATTGGCCTTGATTATAGACTTTTGAACAGCTTTAATAGTTGGAAATTTTTCCTTATGTCAAGTCCAAAACTTTTTCCTGTAACTTCCAATTATAGCACAAGAAGAAGAGAAAGGAAGAAGAAAGAAAAAGAGGAAAAGGAGGAGGAGATGGAGAAAGAAGAAGAAGAAGGAAGAGGAGGAGGAGGAGGAGGAGGAGGAAGAGGAGGAAGAGCAGCAGCACATATATAACATTTTCAGGTTTGAAAAAACTCAACAAATATTATTTCATTTAAAATTTCACAACAAAACCCAGGAATAATAGAATTTATTATCCACATTATATAGATGAAGAAACTGAGTTAAACAGAGGCTAAAGTGATTTGTTCAGGTCACATAGCTAGTAAATGTTTGTAGCTTGGTTTGAACTCAGGTTTTCCTAATTCCAGATCTAGCAGTCTACACTTACTATGCCATCTCACTGCCTATAGTGCTAAAAATAGCTATCATATTATTCATGTCATCTCTTTTTTATATTATAAAATCCTATACCTTAAACTTTTTATCATGATTTCAAGGTCTCTCACCAATGTGGTCACCCTATTCTGGAAGCTCTTCAACTTGTCAATATATTTCCCAAGGTATAGTATCCAGAATGGAACAGAATATTCTAGATGTCATCCAAAATTCTGCAAGAGTATCACTTCCCTCATCCTAGACACTATGTTTCTCTTGTTGAAGCCCATAATAATGTTTGTATTTATGGCATGTTACACTGTTGATTAGTAACGACTTTATATTCTATCCTTAAGTCTTTCTTATATGACATACTCAATCCTATACACAGGAAGTTGAAGTTTTAAGTTAAAATTTTTATATTTATCTGTACTACATTTCACTTTAGCAGATTTGACTCATTGTTCTATTCTGTTCAGATAGTATTTTATGTTGACATTGATATATAATACATTATTAATCTTTACAATTTCATGTCATCTGCCAGTCCTGCCAATCTTGCCCTATATGCTTTCATCTAAGTCTAATAAAAATACAAAACAGAACAAGCCTAGGTTCAAAAATCCTGATGTAATTCACTAAAGATTTCCCTCCAAGTTGACTTTGGTCATCTAATGACTATTTCTTATATGCTATCATTTCACCATTTCTAAATCCACATGTCCGTATTATTGTCTAATCTAAAGGTATCAAACATGAAGCCTGAGAGCCACAAAGCTGCCTGTAACACTCCTGAGTGCACTCCAAATAAAATTAAAATGAATTCAAGGACTATTTAATGGAATAAATAAGATATAATAAAACATAGATAATGTTAATATGTAGTTTTCTAAATCAATATGTAGCCTGCAGGGATCCTTATATATGGTTTGGTGGTTTTAGTGACCTTCACTGTTCTATACATCTCTTCACAAGGAAAGTATGATGGATTGTCAAATATCTTGCCAACCTTTAGATAAAATGTGTTTAAAAAGTTCCTCTTACCCTTGACTCTTGTTACTTTGTCAAAAAAAGAAATGAGATTAGTCCAGGCTTTGTCATTTATGTCTACTCTGATTACTCAACTTGCTCTGGAGATGATCTTCAGGTTTTGAAGAGTGTCTAACAAGGGCACAAGTCATTCTACCAAGCTAGAAAGTTTTCCAATATGGTGTTTACAACAGGCTTTTAGTAGGAAAACCCAAATCCAAAACCCAACTCTGCTATTAAGTTCTGTGATCTGGAGTGAGTCATTAACATAACAGGACTTGAATTTATGCAGTTGTAAAAAAGAAAATGGATTAAATAATTCCTAAGTCCTTTCAACTCAAAATTCTTTCTTCCTATGATTGTCTTTGTGTGGGAAGACAATTATCCACACTTAAAGTGAACATATATAGATAGCTCTTCTTTCATAGATGTCAGTGGGCATTGAAAATTAAAACTGTAACTAAAGTGGGGACAATCAAGATTTTATCCCAAGATGCTGCCAAATTTAGGAGTAACAAATTTAAAGTTTGCATAAAGCATCCTCCTCTCTTTGATGTGAGGAAAGGTGCTATGGGTCTATGCTTAAGAGATATCAGAAGGTTTAAGCTCCTCAACATCATCTCCCTACATGCTTATGGCCATCATCTTTCTCTATGTTATTTTCCAGCATCTCCAGCTCATGACAAAGCTTAGTAATAAAGCTTAGTCCCACCAAGAATAATACTTCTTACTACTTTTGTACCTAGTTGGAATATCCTGGCTCTTTGCCATTTTATTAGATTGTGAGATGCTCCCCATTAGACTGTGGGCACCTAAAGACCAGGGACTTGCTTTTGCATTTCCATAACAATGAGTTCAGTGACTACTACTTAGTAAGCGTTTAATAAATGCCTGCTGATTGACTGACTGACAGCATGGGACTGAGGCTCACCTACTATCTGCATGAAGAGGAAGAAATAGATGTCCAGTGTCATAGTTGTGCTCTAAACAGAAGACTGGGGGACAGTATAGAAGAGAGGAACCCATAGGAGAGAGAAGAGGACGAAGAGACAGAGAAGGATGTTGAATCTGTCATCTCAAGGACCTATGGATCCAATATCTACATCAGAATTAGCACATTGCTGGGAAGAAAAATTAATTAGTTAAAATAGGAAGTCACCAAATTATCCTCTGTGGTGAACTCTTAGTCCCTTGTATCAAAGGTCCTACTGGCATCCTGGCATCTCTTTTCCTTAACCACTTAACTGAGAGTGTTCATTCATGTCACTAGTATCTATGATACAGTGTGTTGAAAATAATAAAAATTACAACAATAATTCTTTTTGATAGTATTTTATCTTTCCAAATACATGTAAAGATAGTTTTAATATTCATTTTTGTAAGACTTTGTGTTCCATATTTCTACCATGTTTAACATGTGTTGGACTACTTGCCATTTAGGGGAGGGTGTGGGGGGAAGGGGAAAATTGGAACACAAGGTTTTGCAAGGGTTAATGTTGAAGAATTGTCCATGCATATGTTTTGAAAAATAAAAAGCTTTAATAAAAATTTTTAAATAAATAAAATATTTTTAAAAAGACTTTGTGTTTCAGTTTTTTCTCTCTCCTTCCTTTATCTCTCCTCTCCCCAAGACTTCAAGCAATCTGATATAGGTTAAACATGTGCAATACTTTAAAAATAGTTCCATATTTGTTATATTGAACAAGAAAAAAGTCAGACCAAAATGGGAAAAAAAATCATAAAAAATAAAAAGGAAAAAACAAAAAAATACGCTTCACTCTGCATTCAGTCTCCAAAGTTCTCTCTCTGAATGTGGATGGCATTTTCCATCCCAAATCTATGGAATTGTTTTGGATCATTTCATTACTGAGATGAGCTAATTCTATCATTGCTGATCATCACATACTCATGCTGTTACTGTGTACAATGTTCTCCTGATCACTTCACTGAGCATCAGTTCATTTCAATTATTCAGGCTTTTTTGAAATCAGCCTGTTCATCATTTCTTATAAAACAATAATATCCAATTACTTTTCATATACCAGAACTTATAAAGCTGTTCCTCAACTGATGAGCATCCACTCAATTTTCAATTCCTTGCCACTATTAAAAAAGACCTATTACAAACATGTTTTTGCACATTTGGGTCCTTTCCTCTTTTATGTTCTCTTTGGATATAGACCCAGTAGTGACACTACTGGATCAAAATATATGCCCAATTTTAAAATCCTTTGGGCATAGTTTCAAATTGCTCTCCAGAAGGGTTGGATCATTTCACAATTCCACCAACAATGCATAAGTATCTCAGTTTTTCCACATCCCTTCCAACATTTATCATTATCCTTTCCTATTATCTTAGCCAATCTGAGAGATGTGAAAGGGTACTTCAGAGTTGCCTTACTTTGCATTCCTCTAGTTAATCAATAGTAATTTAGAGCATTTTTTCATATGACTAGAAATGGCTTTAATTTTTTCACCTGAAAATTGTATGTTCATAACCTTTGACTATTTATCAATTGGGGAATGACTTGTATTCTTATAAATTTGACTCACTTTCTATATATTTTATATTGATACTTTTTTTTGGTCTTTTTTTTTGTTTTTGTTTTTTGCTAAGGCAGTTGGGACTAAGTGACTTTCCCAGGGTCACACAGCTACGAAGTGTTAAGTGTCTGAGACCAGACTTGAACTCAGGTCATTGTGATTTCACGGCTGGTGCTCTATCCACTGCACTACCTCGCTGTCCCCACTTTCTATATATTTTAGAAATAAGGTCTTTATCAGAAACATTGGTTGTAAGAATTGTTTCTCAGACTTCTGCTTCCCTTCTAATCTTGGCTGCATTGGTTTTGTTTGCACAAAACTTTTTACTTTAACTATAACAATAATTCTTACAAAAGATTACTTTATTAAGATAGAAAAGGTAACTGAATTCAAATAGAGGAATAAAGGCCAATAATGTCAAGAGAAATAATGAAAAAAAGTAGAAAAGAAGGGGCTTTGTGAAAATTTGGCTAAAAAAATAAAGAGGATTTTCATTGGAACAGATTATGTATACAACATACAGAGGTAAAGAAACATATGCATACACATTTCATAAATCCAAGGACTCCAGTCATTGGGAAATTATCCACTCTTTGGAAAAACTTTTACAAAAAAAATAAGTGGAAGTTAAGTAAAGAATATCCAACATCATATCCCAAAATGTACTTAAAATGGCTACACATCTGAAATATAAAAGATGATCATAACCAAATTAGAGAAAGAAGGGAAAAAATTCCTTACTTATTTATGGATAAAGGAGTTCTTGTCAAAACAATGGATATAGAAAATTATGAAATGTAAAATGGACAATTATTTTTACATAAAATTTAAACTTTTTTGCACACAAAAAAATCAAATGTAGTTAAAATTACAGCAAATTTCTCTGATAAAGGTATCATTACAAAAATATGTAATAGCCAAATTTAAATTTATAAGAACATGAACCATTCTCCAATTCATAAATGGTCAGAGGATATAAACATCCTGCTTTCTTTTCTTTGTTTTTAAATAACATTTTTATTTTCAAAATACATGCAAAGATAGTTCACCCTTGCAAAAACTTGTGTTCCAGTTTTTTCTCCCTCCTTTCCTTCCACTCCCTCCCCTAGACAGCAAGTAATTCAATATTTCAAAAAAGGAAATTAATAAAAAATTATTAAAATGATTCAAGTCACTGTTGAAGAAATACACAATAAACAACTTTGAGATTCTATCTTATATCCATCAGATTAGCAAAGCTGACCAATAAAAAAGGAAAGTGATAAAAATTGACACGTTAATAAGTACCCTTGGAGGAGTTGTGAATTTATCCTGATACTGTAGAAAGCAAGTGGGAATTTTGTCTCCAAAGGTAATAAATTGTAAACCTTTGACACAGAAATACTTAAACTTTACTCTCAGAGAGATCAAAGAAGGAAAGGATCCATATCAACAAAATATTTATATCAGTTCTTTTCATAGTAGCAAAAAAGTTAGTGTGACTAAATGGAATCCATCTTTTTAAAAATGGCTAAACAAATTATGGCATATTAATGTAATGGAATATCATTTCACCATGAGACATGATGAAATGGAAAGTTTCAGAGGAAATAGGGAAGACCTAGAGAAATGAGTAGAACTAAGAGAATAATTTAATTAGTTCCTTATTAGCACAAATAATGGATCCAGCAAAGTGATTACTTTTTTTGGAATTTGAACTATTTAAAATTATAATTAAATAAAATATGGTTATTGGTTCTAGCCCAGTGGAAATATGCACTGTGAATTCAGTGACCACTCTGAAGGATTCTATTATTCATACTAATTGGAACCTTGGTATGAGTAACAATGTAACAAAAAATAAAGGTGAGGGAAGGAGAATTGATGCTATGTTTACTATAAATCAAGTGCTTTCAGATGGCTGACTTGATTCTCACAACTACTTTAGGAAGTAAGTTGCAGTTATAATCCTCACTTTACAATTGAAGAGTTGAGGCAAACAGAGTTAAAGTGACTCATTCAGGGTCAAGCAGCTAGTAAACATCTGAAACCACATTCGAACTCAAATTTCTCCACCTCCAAACCTATTACTGTGTAGAGTATACTATCTAGGCAAAACAACTCTCAAGGACTTTAAAGCTCTTATCTATGGGAATTCAATAATAAACGACAACTCTAAAGATCCAAAGATGAAACAAGCTCCCCCACTTCCTGCCAGAGAGGTTCTAGACTTAAAACCCAGAATGAGATATTCATTTTTAAAAATGGTCCATCTAAAATTTGTTTTGCTTAACCATGCATATTTATTGAGAGTTTTCTTTCTTATTGACAAATAATGCTAAGACATGAGCAAAAGGGAGAAAAGATAAATTCTAGTTAATCATAAAAATAATAAAATCAAAATTTAAAGATATAATAATTCAGAGAAGCATGGAAAGACATGCAGACTGATATAAAATAAATAAACAGAACCAGGGAAACGTTTTCATTTACTATGATTACAATATAAATAAAAAGAACAACAACAACAAAACATTTTTAAAAACTATTATAATGAGCTCACTTGACCCTCAACCAGAGAAATAAAATACCTTCTTCTGATCTAGTGTAGAAGTGGGGACTCAGGAGATATGCAATACTGTCTATGATGTCAACTTATTTCAATATATAGATTAATTTGAGTGAACTTTTTTTCCTCTTTTTTGTTCTTCATTATAAGGGATGATGCTCTGGGAGAGGAGTTAAAAAGGGTTCAGAGGAAATGTTGTAAATACGAAGATAAAATAAAGACCCATTTTTTAAATGAATATAAATTAAAATCTCCTCCTTTTACTTTCACACAATCAACACAGGGATTGCTGGGTAAAAGAGGTTTCTGAAGATATGCAAAGGAGCAAAGGGTAAATGATCATGGGAAACCTCACTGTTTATCTAATATTTAGAGGGACTCAGAAATAATTGGGAGAAGGATTCACTTGGGGAAGACCAGAGGCAACAACCTGGATAGGTGGCTCTGGACATAGAGACATTTTCCCTTTACGAGCCTATGGGAAAGATTATTGCTTTCTTTTAGTTAGAAGGTTTTCCTGTCTAAACCAATGTCCTTTCTAACCTTAGGGGCCATCTCTTCTGCCCTTCATTAATGCCACCAAATTCCTTATTGCATAGTACTTCCCTGAGAACTTCATTGGTCAAATAAATAATTTTTGACCTTCAAATAAAGAATGAGAGCTGAATAATGCCAGCTTTAATAAAAGCTTGTGAGTGTGTTGAAAATTCCATCCTTATTCTTTTGACAAACATGGTGACTCCAGAAACTGTCATTTTGTGTTGACTGCCTAATAATTTTCTTGTCAGTTAAGCAGCTTTGATTGCTGCTAGTAGCAGATAATAAACAAAAGAGTAAGGAGAAGAAGAGATATTAAGTGGCAAAAGATACAGATGCTATATAGTAAGACAGACATGGGAAAGGTATAATTTAGATGAACCAATTCTAATGAGTAAATTAGCCATTTACTATAATGAGTGTCAATTAAGGTTTGGGTTGTTTTTTTTTTTTTTTTTTTAATAAATGAATTCAGCAGAATCCAGTTCTCCTTTTTTAGTCTTTCAGAAATTTTTGTGTTTTAGAAATAGACATAGAATAAAGATGGAGGAAAAACCCCACTCTGTACCTTAAGGTGATAGATAATATGGATTCCCTGCTGCTCCTTACACTAAAACACACCACATTTACAATTGTTCTCCTCACTTTCTCTGTCTCTATTTTGTCCCTTCATAATGGAAACTAGATGATTATTTCTATTGATGAGTAATCTCAACTTAAAGGCAGCATTCAGGGAATCCAAATAAACTTGAAAACAAAGCTTATGAAAGTGGCTCAAGTCACTCCAAATGCCACAAACAATTTCTCTTCTTCTGTTTGACTGACATTACTTCCTTTAGAATCATAGTTCAAAATTCTTATCTTTTAGGAAGCTCTTCCTGATCCCACTAGTCATTCCTTAAGGCACCAACACATCTTCCTAATCTACTCCTCAGTCCCAATCAGTAAGCAATAGAAAGGGCATAAATTTTTTGAGCCAAAAAAAACTGGGTTCCAGTCCCAGCTCCCCCACTTACTAGATGCATGACTTGAGCAAATGACAGTCTTTGGGTCTTGGTTTGCTCATCTGTAAAATTAGAATAGTACCACTTTTACTACCTATATCATTGGGTTGTTGCAACTAACTGTCAAATGAGCTGACAAATTCAAAAATACCATACAAATTATAAAACTCTCTGTAAAATATCAAAATTATGTTTATCTGTATATATATATAACTACAGTATGATTGAATCATAGATAGTACTTTATATTTGAAATTAAATTCCTTAAATACTTCAAATAGACATACTCATGAATTTTCACTTCTTTACCCCTATCCCCCAAAACACAGACATTTTGTCTTCTGTTCACTGGATAATCAGAGCTTAAAATTACTTAGATCAGAGAATCTTTAATGAGGTCACTTTTTGAAGTGGTTCACTCAAAGAAAAAAAATTATAAATATGATTTTGAGTACTGGGGAAAGAGGAATTATTAGATTCTCCACATCTACCACCTGGTTTTTATGATGAGGCTATATGATAACATTGAATAACATTGTTCAAATATTAATAATATTGAAATAACATTTTATTTCAAAAGAAATTGATTTCCTCTTATTAGTCCAATCTCTCATACATCTAGCCACAGAAGTGATCAATTAGGCACACCCTTAATTACTGTGCTCTATTATAGCTGCCTAATATCTTGTAGGGATGGGGGAACAATCTTTCTTTCTTGAAAAACTTGTCGCCTGAAGCTTGTTTGCATTGGTTTGCTTCTGGCAAGGAGAAAATAGAATCATACAATTGAAGCACTGCATGTTAAAGATTCACCTAATTTCTAAAGATTCATCTAATCTAAATTCTTCTGGTAGAACTTCACTTATATAATCCAGATAAATAAGAATCATTGTAAGGATCTTCAGAAAGAGAAAACCCACATCCTTTTCGGATTATCTATTGCAATGATTTAAAATAATTCCCAAGAAACCAAACACCCTGAATTATTGGCTAATTTTTTTCTTACATCTAACCTAAAGTCTTTTGTGCAATAACTCTAATTCATTTCTTCACAGTCCACCCTTTGAGGAGATAGGGAACTATTGATTACTGCTTTCTGTGGTTACAGCTTTTTATGTACTCAGAAAACATCATTCAATTGCTGGCCCATTCCAAATTGAATAAAACCAGTACTTACAGTCTTTCTTTATGGGATTCTTTCTTTTTTTAAGCACGTTTTTGTGCCTTTTTTTGGGGGGGGGTCTGTTGTTAAAGCTCTGAACTGAACACAAAATTTTTAAAAGGCTTGTAAATGCTAAGTACAGTGGTAGAGCTAATTTGAATCTTATTTTGATGGTGTCTTTTGGGTTTTGGTATGTGCATGTGTCTATGTATTTCCTTTGGTAGCCTCCTCTATCCTGCAGAAAAACCATATACTAGCAACTGGTCCACATACATATTCTTTTATTGATAAGCTACAGAAACAGAATTGGGAATTGAAATGGGATTATCACTTGTGCATATGTTGTCTCCTTTTTGACTCAGCCATTTCCCCAAATTCAATTCAATTCAACAAGTATTTATTATGAACCTTTTTTTGTCTTGGGTACTGAAGATATAATAATCACTCCCTGTGCTAAAAGAACTTATGTACTCCTGGTGATCTGCATGAATTTTTTAGGCCTTGCAAAGTGTTTTATATGCATCATTTCATCTGATCCTCAAATTATGCCTAAGAAATAGTATTGTTGTTATTCACATTACATATAAGGAAATTGAAACTCATAGAGATAAAGTGATTTGCTCAGGACCCCACAACTAATATGCATATAAGAATAGAGTTGAACCTAGGACTCCAAGTCCAATACATTATCCAGCACATCAGTGACATCAAGTTCGAATAGAAATGGGGACCACAAACCTTATATAAAGATCTTAAGAATCTACCTAGTGACTTAGAAAACCATATATTAACATTATGTATTTAATGAAATGATTGTAAAACAATAAAATGTTATTGTATTATTATTCATTGTGTGTTAAGAATTTCCCATTTGTATTTTAATCTGGAAGTGAAAGAAGTGATAATGTGAAATAGATTTATGAAATAGATTTGGGAGAGCTTAGTAGTTAGCAACATGGATAAATGACACAGGCACCCATCACAGATAACAGAGATTTGCTGTTTTATTACATGAATAGCACACAGGCTCAATCAATTAGGCAAGGTACAATCAGGTGATTAAGCAACTTATTTTTGGAGGGACATGATTTTTAAAGTCTTGGGGGAGGAGGGGGAAATAAAGGTGAAATCTAGGGAGTGACAAAGATGTGTAATGTGATGGTGAGACTATCTAGGAAAACTGAATTCCCATTAAGGTTGTCTCAAAGGTTGGAACCAGGATGGATGAAGTTATAATGGTCTCACATCATTCTTTGCAAATAGGATAGTCTGGGAGAACTAACCTGATTATAACAGGAAGAAGATGGTCTCATTTCAGCAATACCTGAGAATAAGCTGGTCTGGGGTTCACAGTGATCTGGTTCTAGCTGCATTGTGGTCCATGTTATAATACCTCTGTTCAACACTATAAGTTTTGAATATTAAAATGTTGGCTCCAATTTGGCTCCAGAGGCCAAATGATTTAGACTTTTTCTAACCTTTACAACTTTGCCTTTAATGACTATTGAAAAATAAGACCTAGAAAGATTAAATGATTTTTCCCCCCTAGATCACAGAAGTAAACTGAAGAGCTAAGATTCAAACCCAGACCATATAGCTCCAAATCCAGTTCTTCCAGTAAACCATACTGTTTCCAAACCTACTCAGAAAACTCAACAAGTCAGCAAGTACTTAAGAAATAAGAATTTTTAAAAGTATCATTTTCTAATATATTTAAGCAAAGGTTAGAACTTACATGGGATTCTTCTGAACTTTACTATAATGGAGTTGGGTTTTGTTTGTTTTTTATAGTTACCTCTTCCTTCCCCCTCATCCTGTTGATGCTATTTAAAAGTAATTTCTTTATTGGATAAGAACACTTCTTGATCAAATTAATCAGTTAGAACTTGGAATGAATAAGGCCTGTATACCTTCAAGAATCAAAGACATTGGATGAGGGAAAAGGTCACTTCCAGAGGAACTTGTATAAAATAAAGTTTTATCTCTGAATTAGAAGAAGAATTCAAGCATCTGGCCTTGAAGAGAAAGGACTTGGAACATCCAGGGCTAATCCAGAAAGAATTAGACCCAGGGAGTGACCAGAAAAAGGAAAAGGAGAAGATAGGATTGAGCTATGGCAGAGAAAGGAGATATGAAGGTACATCAGCCCTTATAGACATCCCAAAGTAGAAAACTTGGGCTGATGCAACCAATTGTATTGACCTAATAAAGAATTAGGATAAGTTCCTAGAAAATACCTGCTGTTTGTCCAACTTCACTTGTGCCTGCTTATCAATAAACACTATTAACTTGATATTTTATTGCCCAAGACAATTCTTATAACCTAAATTTTGCCTTAACCATAAAAAAGATAGGTGTTAATTAAACATAGATGTACATATAAATTAAGGTGGAGTCAATCTTTAGCTTAAATGTTGGAAATTTTTCTAAGCAAGAGTTCTCAGTGTTTGTGAGTATATATTAACTTTTTATCTAAAATAAGTTTCTTAAAACAAAATAGGAGGGAACCATATAAGCCTGAGGAGTCATTATACTGCCTACGAGTTTAAGACAAACTAATATTATATTAGCACATTACATGGAATTGTTAGAATTGTATAAAAAATGCCAGATAAACAAGATTCATCATATTTAAAGTGTTTGGATAAATGCTAAAATCTTTGAATGTTTTTGCCTATTTCTGGACTGATAAATTAATAGGCTGATGTCCAATTTCCTTCTTTTATCCCTTAGAATTTTTTCAGATCTGAATAGGATATTAGAGATCATTAGGAGTCCTAACCTAGTCCCCTGAGGATTATTAAAAAAATATTTTGAGAGCTATTTTTTAATATAATTGTTTTTCTTTATAACTATAGATTTTATTTTATGCATTGAAAAGCTTTTTTTTTTTTCCAGAAAAGGGATTCACAGATTTCACTACACACATATTCCATCATACAAACCAGATTAAAAATCCCTCTTCTAATATAAAATTAAGTTCAAAGGGATTGTGCCTTTCTTATGCTAAATTACTAGTTTGGAAGAGAGCCAGGAGTAGAACCCATGGTATTTGGTTCCTAGTACAGTATGCTTTCAATAATTCCATATGTTGGTCAACCTGCCATCTGGGGGAGGGGGTGGGAGGAGAGGAAAAGTTAGAATAAAAGGTTTGGCAATTGTCAATGCTGTAAAATTACCCATGCATATAACTTGTAAATAAAAAGCTATAATTTTAAAAAAATAATAATAATTCCATATAGCCTCTCAGAAAGATTTTCCTCTAAAATTTAACTTTGAATTGCTTTACATCCTACTTTTACCTCTCCCAGAGAATATTATATACTGAGTACAGACTCTACTGAATTGTGCCAGTCTTCATTGTGGAGAAATGCAAAAGAATTTCAGTGACAATGAAGTAGAGTGGGAAGAGAACAAGGTTGGAAGTCCGGATATCTAACTTTTAGTCTCATCTCTAACTATACCTGACCCTGTTGGGCCTGTCACAACTTCTCTGGATTTCAATTTCCTCATTTGTAAAATAATAATACCTCACATTTGTATGGAACTTTCACATATATTATTTCACTTGATTTTTTCATTGGTCTTGTCAAGTCGGCACAGAATGAATCTTAGGACTGTCTTTGACAAAATGGTAATTTGCCAAAGAAAGAGCACAGAATTATATGGTTAAAGATATGAATAATTGTTAATGTGATAGAGTTTTTTAAAAATTAAGGAAACAAAAAAAAAAAAATGTGCATAGGGGCTCTTCTTATGGCAATCACCTGAAATACAACAATGATTTTGGGCAGGGTTTGTTGTTGTTTTGCAATTTTTTTATTTTTTATTTTTTATTATAGCTTTTTATTTACAAGATATGCATTTGTAATTTTTCAGCACTGACAACTGCAAAACCTTTTGTTCCAACTTTTCCCCTCCTTCCCCTTCCCCCTTCCCCCAGATGGCAGGTTGACCAATATATGTTAAATATGTTAGAGTTTAATTTAAATACTATATATATATATATATATATATATATATATATACACATGTCCATACAGTTATTTTGCTGTACAAAAAGAATCAGACTCTGAAATAGTGTACAATTAGCCTGTGAAGAAAATCAAAAATGCAGGCGGACAAAAATAGAGGGAGTGGAAATGCTATGTAGTGGTTCACACTCATTTCCCAGAGTTCTTTCACTGGGTGTAGCTGGTTCTATTCATTACTGAACAAATGGAACTGATTTGGTTCATCTCGATGTTGAAGATGTCCATGTCCATCAGAATTGATCATCATATAGTATAGTTGTTGAAGTATATAATGATCTGGTTCTGCTCATTTCACTCAGCATCAGTTCATGTAAGTCTCTCCAGGCCCTTTCTGAAATCATCCTGCTGGTCATTTCTTACAGAACAATAAGATTCCATTATATTAATATATGACAACTTATTCAGCCATTCTCCAATTGATGTGCATCCACTCAGTTTCCAGTTTCTGGCCACTACAAAGAGGGCTGCCATTGTTGTTGTTTTTAATAATGATTTCTTTTCCCACAGCTCAGCTTTAGAGTCCCTTTGGTTGACAGATAGCTCCCTAGGCAGAGTAATTCTTAAAATGAGATGAGGATTACTTGTGAATTTTCTATTTATCAGAGGAGCAGTTGTGTAGCTAATGAAATTCTGAGCTAGATAACCAAGGGAATCATAGGTTTATTGGAAAGTTAATAGTTCAACTTAATCTCATTGTTTCTCAGACAAAGGATTACAGTTGTTTCAAAATTCCTGATCTCTTGGATAATTCATTCAGGAAGTCAATATGTGTGATTTAAACCTACTTATCACTGGAAAGAATACAGCTCCCTCAGTATTAGCTCCATTCATTCTTTCCTTTATCATTCATTCCTTTCCTCCCAAAAAAAATGTGGAAATAAGGGAGCTAGGTAATTTTAAGGAGAAAACTATGATAAACTTTTGGCAACAGCTTGGGAGAGATAATTATGAATTCTGAAACAGGGATTACTACTACTTGTGGGAAAAATTCCAATTTTAATCCATGTTGGGAGATTTATGTCCCATTGGGAAATACAGGTGCAGTTTTAGTAGGGTCCCAAGAGTTCAGTTACAAAGGTAAGCATGTAGCCTAAAGCATCTTTTCCCAGGCAGCAGATAGGAATGGCATATAGGGAGAATTATATCTTCATGTGAGAACTCAACAGTCCGAGTTGATGAATGATAAAAAAAACAATAATCTCATTTTTATGAAAATGCTTATGGGAAATTGAACAAGAGAAAAAGGGAAAACGACTAATATAAAATTCTGTAACTAGATTTGCTTCTATGCTGGAGATTTGGGAAAGGTTTTCTCAAGCTGCCTGTTTATGTTTTTGGTTTGTGTATTTTTTTTTAACCTAACTCATTTCTCACATTTATCCCAAACCACCAAGCACCAAACTTATTTCCTATTATGCTGTTATTACATTTCAAAGAAGGATAAAGTAGCTTGATCATGAGAACATAGATGTTAATGAAAAGGAAAAGCCTCCATTCATGAGTAAATGGCATTTTCTTTTCTTACTTGATTCTGTGATTGATCAGTTTGCCAAGTGTAATAAAAAAACAACAAAAAAAATCCCACAACTGGTTCAAAAGAAAACATACACACCAAGTTGTCTAAGAACCACAACATAGTTACTTACTGAAAAATTCTCAAGCTTGTTTTTTCTCAAACTTTGATGCCAACCTTGTTTCCCAACAGTGTGATCATGGTGGTCCCTTGGATATTTTTGCTGTTTTTCAGCAGAATCTGATGGAACATAGGCCTGCTATTTTCAACAGTCACTTCAAATTAAGCCAAATAAAGCAAAATTCCCATTAATTAGAAAAGACTCTAAAATGCACCCCTAAATCTAATTGTTTTGTAAGCCTTCCAGTGACATAATTAATTAAATTAATGTTTCCTCAAAGAAAAAAATTCAGAAGAGGGCTTGAAGAGCATAGTACGAGAATAGAAAAAACAATGGATTATGAGTGAGAAGACCTGCATTCAGACTGCTTTTGTCTCTAACTTTCTGTGTGACATCATTTAATCTCTCTGGGCCATAATTTCCTTTCCTGTAAAGTTAGTAGGATGAACTAGAAAGGTTCTAAGATTCCTAGCAGCTCTAATGCTGATTCTTCAGTTCTAGAGCTTCTTTTACAACTTGTAGTCGTGATCTTGCTTAAATTACTTAATCTCTATAAATCATCATTTACTCCTCAGAAAAATAAGGTCAATAATATCTTCTCTGCTACACTCAAAAAGTTGTTATGAGAATAATTTGAGATAATATTACTATTATTTGTACTTATCATTTTGTCATTCAGTTGTATTGACTCTGTGAGCCTATGAATCAAATCACATGAGGGTTGCCCCTGGGGTTTTCTTGGCTAAAACACTAGAATGATTTGCTATTTCCTTCTCCAATTGAGTTTAAGTGATTCATCCAAGGTCACAAAACTACTAAGTATTTGAGACTGGATTTGAACTCAGGACCATTTCACCTCCTAAGAGCACTTACAAAACAGTGTTTATCCATACACTGATATGGGAAACTGGAGAATGTGTAGATGATATCCCAGTCACTAATACAGATAGACAATGTGTGACTTATCACCCAGGAGAAGTAGTAGCATCAGGTTTACTGATACAGACTCCTAATAAGCAATCTGGTGATAGTTGCCCAGATTCTGACTCCAAGCAACAAAATCCAGGAATATACTGGACAGCAGCTGTGACAGTTGACTGACTTATGCTCACTATCTATATAAATGGTCTACCATTAGAAGGATTGGTAGACACAGGTGCAGATTGTTACAGTCATTAGAGGTGCCAATTGGCCCAGTCACTGGCCAAAGATTAAAGCAGACACCTACATGTCTGGTGTAGGAAGATCAATAGCAGCTGAAGTTAGTGCTGCCCCTATGAGATGGACTTTTGAAGGCAAAACAGGAGTTTTTACTCCTTTTATAGTTGAAAAAATCCCCATCAATCTGTGGGGAAGAGACATTTTACAGCAATTAGGGTTAAAAATGAGTACTTCGGTTTTTTAGGCAGGGTTGCTGTTGAAGGCCTGCCAACACTTTCACCTGTTCCTATCCAATGGAAAACTGATACACCAGTGTGGATAGAACAGTGGTCCTTAGCCAAAGATAAAATTCAGGCCTTATTCGATATAATACAGGAGCAACTTGACCAAAGACACTTACAACCTTGTCTAAATCCTTGGAATTCCCCAGTATTTGTTGTTAAGAAGAAATCTGGAAAATGGAGGATGTTGACTGATTTAAGAAAGATGAATAAACAGATGGAAACTATGGGACCTCTTCAGCCTGGACTTCCATCTCCTACTCAATTGCCTAGAGAATGGCCTCTTTGGGTTATAGATACTAAGGACTGTTTCTATTCTATCCCTCTAGATAAGGAGGATATGAAGAGATTTGCCTTTTCATTGTCCAGCATTAACTTAGCTGAGCATTATAAAAGATATGAATAGACAGTTTTGCCACAAGGAATGAAAAACAGCCCTACTATGTGTCAAATGTATGTTGCTACTGCTCTTACTCCAGTAAGAAAAGCATTTCCAAAAGTAATGTTATTATATTACATGGATGATATATTGGGATGTGCACCTGAGGAACAAATGTTAGAAACATGCCTACAAAAGACCATAGAAACACTAAGAAACTACAAATTGCACATAGCTCCAGAAAAAAATAAAAAACATGCTCCTTTTCAATATTTAGGATATGAAGTATACCCTAAGGTGCTTACAGTACAAAAATTGTCCTTAAGAACAGAGAAGCTAAATAGTTTAAATGACTTTCAGAAATTGATAGGAGATATCCAATGGATGCGTCCAGTGTTAGGCTTGACTACCTATCAATTACAATCGTTATATGGCATTTAAGGGGAGACAGTGCTTTAAATTCACCATGTCAGCTTATAAAAGAAGCTCAAGAGGTTTTGAGAGAAGTTGAACTGGCTTTATCCAGTGTGGTTGAAAGAGTCACTTAAAAGCTCTTGGAAATATCAGTTTTTGCTACACAAGAGGCACCCACAGCAGTCCTTCATCAAGGAGACAGTGTGATAGAGTGGGTGAACCTTCCGGCACAACCAGAACAAAGCCCTACTCTTTACTCAGTGCTTGTGGCTAGAATTTTATTAAAGGCCATTAAGTGAGCACTACAATTATGTGGGATAAGACCTGACAAGATATACACCTTTTATACTAAGGCACAAAATAATGTGTGCTGTGAAACCATCCCAGAGTGGCAAATTTTATTAACCATGGCTCCAAATTTTACATACGGGTCTCCATTAAAGATAACCAGACTATTACATAACTGGCGATGGATTCTTGAAGAAAAGGTTTCTAAAGTTCCTCTTAAAGGACCAACTATCTTTACAGATGCATCCAAACATAATATTTGTGCTGTATAATTTCATGACTTAACTATAAAGAGAATAGTCAGAGCTCCTTTTCAGTCTACTCAGCAGAATGAATTGTATGCAATCATTCTAGCTCTTACTTATTATCCAGGAAATATAAATATAACATCTGATTCAGCCTATTCAGTAGGTGTGGTACAAAGAATTGCCACAGCCTAAATAAAATTTGTAGCCTCTAATATATATCAGCTCTTTAAGGAACTTTAAGAGCAAGTGAGAAAGCATCCAGGTAAGATCTTGCATGTCCACTCTCATAGTGGATTTCCAGGTCCTATTTTTGATGGTAATTCAAAGGCAGATAGCCTTCTAGCTATGTTGGCCAATACTCCTTTATTTCAAGAAGCCCAAGAATATCATTCTAAATATAATCAGACTGCTCGAGTTTTACATTTACAATTTGGAATATAACAAGAGAAGAAGCTAGGAGTTGCCTTCCTTTCTACACTCCTACATTGTCTCCAGGGAAGAACCCTCGTAGTTTGAGACCCAATGACATTTGGCTAATGGATATGACCCATTATAAATCTTTTGGTCATCTATCGTTTATCCATGTTGCAATACCAGCAGCAAAAGAGACAGCCTGAGTGGTCATTGAATTCCTTATCCAAGCATTTGCAATTACAGGTGTGCCACAAGCAATAAAAACAGATAATGGGCCTACATATACTTCTAAACATTTTACACATTTTTGTGCAGAGTATCGGATTTTACACACCACTGGCATATCTTTTAATCCTTAAGGACAGGCAAAAGTAGAGAGGAGAAACAGAGACATTAAGACGTTCTTCCAAAGACAAAAGAAAGGGGAAGCCACAGGTAACCCTAGAGAACTTCTAAATCTAGCTCTTTATAATATTAATTTCTTGATTTTTGACAAAGATGCACTGGCTCCAGCAGATAGGTTTTATAACTCACCAGAAGGGCAGTGTCCAGTGTGAGCAGCTTCACTATCTTTAGATAATCACCAGGTGGTGTGGAGAGATCTAGAAAGTGGTGAATGGAGGGGACCAGATAGGTTAACTGTTTGGGGGAGAGGATTTACTTGTATCTCTATAAATGGAGAAGGAATCAGATAGGTGCTGCATTTGTGTTGTCCATCGGAGACGGAGCAGACCCTTGAAATGAAGGAGAAGACCCAAGAAACATCAGGTGGTTCCATCACTGACTGTGCCCACTACTGAAAGAACATATGATAAGACTGTTGTAGGACTTGAAAATCCTCAGGAATCATGGGATTCTCTGAGACATGATAAGACTATTGCAGGACTTCAAAATCTGCAAGAATCATTGGATTCCCTAACACATAAAAGGACTATTACAGGACTTCAAAAACTTGCGGGGATCATTGGATTCCCTGACATGTGAAGCAATGGACAATAGATTGGTTTTGGACTATCTCTTGGCTGCTGAAGAAGGCGTATGTGTGACTGTTGCTTACATACCCTCCTTCTAGGACTTCTGGAAATCTTTTACAACACCATGTTGATTTATATTGTTTGTTATACTGCTACTTGCATGCACAATTAATTCATGTTTGTAACACTATATTGAGCCTGCACTGGCTGTGGAGAGAGTCATCATTGCTAGCCTGTGCATTATTGCTATGTGCTTGTGTAATACCTCCCATGCTGATGGGTTTGTGCATACCTGTTTCTAATAAGACCCTCCAGCCTAGAAACCCAATAGCAACCCCCACTTCCCTTTGGTGCTTTTCATCTCCCTTCCTGAGATGTCAGGGAGGGCATGATCAACTCCTTTTTAGTGTTTTCACTTCCTTGAGAAGTCAGGGATGGTGTGACCACTTGTGTTCTAAAACAAAAGAAAGTGGGAGAAGTAAAGGGCTGAAACTCTGAGCAGATGCACTTGGACAACAGAACACTTAAGGCTAATTACTTATTGGACAATACTCTATTAGCATATGCTTGGAAAATGTCCTGCCCTACTATTCTGTGCTAGTTTGATCTGTTAGGGTATACAGAGAATTGGAGGAGGGATTAGAGGGTGGAATAAGACAAGCCAGAGTCACTTCTGGGCAGGAGACAAAGAGGAGAGGTCATGGAGATTCCTGTGTCCATTCCTCTCACTTTGATCAAGAATAAAGACCAAGGACTTTTGCTTATCCTGACTTTAGCTGATTCTAAAGCATCCAGGGTGCTAACTCAGTCTTCACAGAATCCAAAAAGAGGATTGTGGAGACTGAAAGTGGATCACAACATAATATTTTCACCTTTTTTGTTGTTGTTGTTTCCTTGCTTTTTGTTTTCTTTCTCATTTTTTCCCTTTTTGATCTGATTTTTCTTGTGCAGCATGATAAACATGGAAGCATATATAGAAGAACTGTACATGTTTAATATAGATTACGTGCTATCTGGGGGGGAAAGGAGGGAGAAAAAACACAAGGTTTTGCAAGGGTGAAAGTTGAAAATTATCTTTACATGTATTTTGAAAATAAAAAAGCTATTATTTAAAAAAATATATTGTTTTTATCTAAGATAGATTTATAAACACACCAGCAGATTTTCTCTGGTTCAGAGTTTATTAAATAACTACTATGAATGGTAATGGCTCATAGTAATATATGCTTTCTCCTATTCTAGGATAATATTTTAATTACATCTTAATTATATCACCCTATGAGACAAAAAAGAATCTAATTTGAGTCCCAAACAAAGACTAGGCCACAGGGAAGAAAAAGCACTAGCCAAAAGGGAATTATTGTTCCCAAAAGCACAAGAATACTTAATACCTTGGGTAGCATTCCTCTAGCTAAGAACACAGTGACATTAGTGAAAATCCTATTCAACTATTACTACTACTATCATCACCACCACCATCATGACTTCTAGTACCACTATTACTACTATTGCTGCTACTACTACTACTACTACTACTACTACCACTACTACTACTGCTTCCACTACTACTACTACCACCACCACCACCACCTCTACTACTACTACTACTACTACTACCACTACTACTACTGCTTCTGCTACTACTACTACCACCACCACCACTACTACTGCTTCCACTACTACCACTACCACTACCACTGCTGCTTCCACTACTACTACTACCACTACCACTACTACTACTGCTTGCACTACTACTACTACCACCACCACCATCTCCACTACTACTACTGCTTCCACTACTACACTAACACCACCACCTCCACTACTACTACTATCACTAGTACTATTGCTTCCACTACTACCACTACCACTACTACTACTGCTTCCACTACTACTACTACCACCACCACCACCTCCACTACTACTACTACTACTACCACTACTACTACTGCTTCCATTACCACCACTGCCACTACCATTACTACTACTACCACTGCTACTACTGCTTCTATTACTACTACTACTACTACTACTACTACTGATTCCACTACTACTACTGTTGCTTCCACTACCACTACTGTTACTGCTGCTGCTGCTGCTGCTGCTATACTAGTGTTATTGCTGCTGCTACTTAGTGCTATTGTTATTGCTACTGGTACTATTATTGCTATTGTTACTTATACCACTACCACTACTACTACTACTACTATTACTAGTAGCTGCTGCTGCTACTACTAATGCTGTCGCCACCACCACTATTACTATTACAACTGTTACCATGACCACTACTACTACTACTACAGCTACCACTACTATTACGGCTACTATTGCTACTGTTATTACTACTAGAAGCCGCTGCTACTACTAGTGCTATTGCTACTGCTACTGCTATTACTGCTATCACTACTACTTTTACCACTACCACTACCACTACTACCACTACTATTACTGCTATTGGTAACTGCTATTACTGCTATCACTACTACTGATACCTCTATCATTATTAATACTACTACTATTACTGCTACCTCTACTATTGCTATTGCTACTTCTTCTCTTCCTCTTCTTTTTTGTCCTCCTCCTCCTGTTACCATTACTACTGCTACCACTACTACTACAACTCCTGCTCCTACAGCTCCTGCTATTACTATTACTACTACTACTGCTACTACTAATATGGTCACTATTACTAATATTACTATTACCACCATCGCCACTACTATGACTTTAGTAAAGACAAGATGTGTGTATGAGGGAAATATTGCAAAGAAAGAGTATGAATTACTAAGAAAAAAAGCTTCAGAAGAAAACCAAGTCGGAAATCTCAAGCCCCAACAACAAGCTGCCCAATTGCTTCTGCACCACAATCCAAAGTAGTATCTCTTCCTTTCCATATTCCACTCCAAATCCAACAAGAATTTTTTAAAGCACTATGTATGTGCAAAGCACTGTACTAAAATAGAGATATAAATATGAAACAGTCCTTGTTTTCACAGAGTTTACATTTTTTAGCAAGATACAAGAGATAAGTAAAAAGAACTGGGGAATATTGAAGAAGGTGTTTGGTATGGGGACAGAGCTAATGAGTTCTATTTGGAATTGTTGAATTTGAAATGATTTCAATTCTAATTAATACAATGATCCAAGCCAATTCCAAAGGATCCATGAAAAATGTTTTCTACCTCCAGAAAGAAAATTGATAAATTCTGAGTACAGTTTTTAAAATTTTTATATTTTTCTTACATTTTTTCCCTATATGACTGATATGGAAACATGTTTTTCATAATTTTAACTGTATCCTATTGCTTGTCTTCTCAATGGGTGAGGGAGAAGCTAGAGAGAGGGAGAGAATTTAGAACTTAATTGTTAAGAAGAATGTTTGAAAACATTAAAAACAAACTATTTTTAAAAATATTTTATATATATATATAAAACACCCAGCTAGAGATCTAGTCAACAGACACTTAATGACATGGTACTAGAAGCAAGAGAGAGACTAGGGCTAGATATATAGATTTGGGAATCATATACTTAGAGATCACAGTATCATAGAATTAGAGCAAACAGGGACTCTAGAGACCATTTGGGTCATCTCCTTCATTTTACAGGAATGAGGAATGAGGAATAGAGGCTTAGAGAGATTAAATGACTTAACCAAGACATAGCGGGCATAGACAAAAGAGAGTCCAGGACGGAACTTCAGATAACACTTATTAAAGTGAAGGAATGTGTATGATCATTTAGCAAAGCAAGAGAGTCAAGCAGAAATAGAAAAGTAGAGAAATGGAAACCAACTGAGAAGAGAATATTTAGGAAAAGAAAGTGGTCATTAGCATCAAATGCTGCACATAAGGCCAATTCTCCTTGGGTTGGAGGAAAAAGTCCCCCAAAGTTGAAGCACATTTTCTCTCAGGATTCTTACAACTTGGTTTTATTTTCTTTGCCTCTTGTTCCCTCATTCCAGTCTCCCTTTTCAGTCTGGACTTAAGATCAAAGATTTGAATCTGGAAGTGAGTTCAGAAATAAACTGACTCAATCCCCTCATTTCATTGATGAGGAAATTAAGGTTTACAGAGCTCAAGAGACCTGATCATTATAAAGTGGATGTAAATGCCAGATACATGATTCCAACTCCTGTTTTTTGATCCCAAATTAAGTTTTCTATAACCGTAGTCCCAAAGTTTATTAATGAGGAAGAGAGTTCCTTTTTGATAAAGGGTAGGCAAAGCTTAGGAGAGAAAGGGAGTTTCATTCTCTTCAGTCTTTTTCCATTTTGGCTTTGGGTCATCAAGTTCCTTGCTCAAGCACTTTTGGCTTCCAGGGAGAAGATGGAAAATCCCAATGCCACATCATGCTGGTAAAGGGAAAGATTGGGAAGACATGAAAGAAGTTAATTCACCACCATGCCATGACCTCCAGCTTGCTACACTAGAGACTTCAGGGAACTTCTCTTTTGAATGAGAAGTGATAATCTCTTTCCATTGAGCTATGTTACCTTAAGCCCAGTGGGAGAATTCCTTCACACTGTATTGTCTGGTATGTATTTTCCTATGTATATTTTCTCTGATTTCTGTGTTGTTACTAATTTGGATAAATTAGTTTTTTGATTAAATGGTGTGTATTTATTGTGGATTTGTTATTTGGAGGGAAAGGATAGAGCTTCAAAGATCTGTGGTCTTTCTTCCTTTTAATAATGATTTTAGCTTTAATCTGAAACTCACATCTCCTAGATTAATAATATTTAAAGGAGCAGAAAGATATAATTCTAGCCTAGTACCTTTTCTCTCTAAGGAGAACAGAGTGGTAATATTGATTCCTCTTCTGATACAAATTAAAGTTTCCCTTGGAGAAAATTTCAGGAAGAAAAGGCTAGAGAAGTCTATGCTGCTTCCTTTTGTCCCCACAGCTATACTCCTATGCTTTATTTTGGGGACCCTTACTATATAGTGCTTACCACAGTTCTATTATCTTGTACCATTTTGTCACTACATAGAAGCTTCTGGCTGTTTAGGCTCTGTTCTCTTATTCTTTTTTAAAAGTATGGTCCCCATTAATTTATACTTTAACATATTTAACATGTATTGGTCAACCTGCCATCTGGGGGAGGGTATGGGGGAAGGAGGGGAAAAATCGGAACAAAAGGTTTGGCAATTGTCAATGCTGTAAAATTGCCCATGCAAATAATTTGTAAATAAAAAGCTATAATTTAAAATAGATAAATAAATAAAAGTATGGTCCCCTGACAAAGAAATTAAAGCTATCTATAGTCATATGGGGGAAAAATATTCGAAAGTACTTTGAAGTACTTCCTCACACTTAACAGATTGCCTTATATGACAAAAAAGGAAAACGAAGGATGTTGGAGGAGATGTGGGGAAACTGGGGCACTAATGAACTAGTTGTGAACTAATCCAAACATTCTGGAGAGCAATTTGAAACTATGCCTAAAAAACTATAAAACAATGCATACTCTTTGATCCAGCTTCTAGGTCTATATCCCAAAACATTAAAAAAGGGAGGGGAGGTATGTGTATAAATGCCTTTAAAAATACCCTAAAAATAGATAGTTGTACAAAAACATTTATAGTAGCTTTTTTGTGGTGGCTAAAAATTGAAAATTGAAGGAATGCCCATCAATTGAGGAATAGTTAAACAAGCTGTGATATATGATTGTAATTGAATATTATTTTGCTTTTAGAAATGACAAGTAGAATGATTTCAGAAAAACCTGGAAAGACTTACATGAATTGATGCAAAGTAAAGTGAATAGAACCAGGAAAATGTTGTACATAGTAACAAAAATATTGTATTGTAAAGTACAATACTGTAATTGTTCTCAGCAATGCAATGATCCAAGACTAATGATGAAACATACTATTGGTTTCCATAGAAAGAACTGATATTGTCTGTAGAATGATATTTTCTACTTTCTTTGTCTTTTATTCAAATCTTTTTATACAAAATTACAATTAGGGAAGTGTTTTACATGATTGCATGTGTATAACCTATATTTGCTTAACATCTCAGGGAGGGGAGAATTCAAAACTTTAAAAAAAAGTTAAAAATAAGTATATTAATAAAAATATAATATTAAATGGAATGTATTAAATAAAAACAATGTCTGATTCATTTGTTCACTAATATCCTCTTCCAATGTGTCATCAGAGTAGAGGTATTACCATAAATCTTAGAATTGGAAGATCTCAATGGTCACTAGATTCAAGTAATAATTAAACAAGAATCCCCTTTAGAACAAAGTTTCTTTTTTTTTTTTTTTTTTTTAATTTAATAGCCTTTTACAGGATATATACATGGGTAACTTTACAGCATTAACAATTGCCAAACCTCTTGTTCCAATTTTTCACCTCTTACCCCCCCACCCCCTCCCCTAAATGGCAGGATGACCAGTAGATGTTAAATATATTAAAATATAAATTAGATACACAATAAGTATACATGACCAAAACGTTATTTTGCTGTACAAAAAGAATCAGACTCTGAAATATTGTACAATTAGCTTTGTGAAGGAAATCAAAAATGCAGGTGTGCATAAATATAGGGATTGGGAATTCAATGTAATGGTTTTTAGTCATCTCCCAGAGTTCTTTTTCTGGGTATAGCTGGTTCAGTTCATTACTGCTCCATTAGAAATGATTTGGTTGATCTTGTTGCTGAGGATGGCCTGATCCATCAGAACTGGTCATCATCTAGTATTGTTGTTGAAGTATATAATGATCTCCTGGTCCTGCTCATTTCACTCAGCATCAGTAGAACAAAGTTTCTTAAACTGTGCCAAGATCCCAGGTGGGGTCAGATAATTGAATGTGGGGGTTGAGAAAAAATTTGGCAACAGTAAAAGATTTAATTGTTTATGTAAAAATTAACAAACACATCTACCATTAGTATGAAAATTCACTTTCATCTTTAATAAATGGTAAAATATGTATATCAAAGAATTGTTTTAAAATAAATTTGTTTATGAATTATTAGCAGTAAATGTTTGATTGTATACCTATTTTATATACCTATATACCTGGAGTTGTGTAAAAATTTCTCAGCCTGAAATTCTCAGTCTCAGTCAGAATAGAAAAAGTATAAGAAACCCTGTTTTAGAACACAAATGACAAGTTATTCAGTTATTTATTTTATTTAAGATGGGGGGGCACCCTATTAACTCTGGAGAAAGCCCTTTATACTATTGAATAGAGCTAATTGTTAGCAAGTTAGTTCTTATTTCAAGTGTAAATCACCCTCTCAGCAACTTCTATGAATTAATTAATTTAACTCTTTATCTTGTGACTGTCCTATTACTTAAAGATAACTATTAACCTTACCCTGGCTTCAAGACTCTATGCAGATCACACTATCTTTCTGAGCTTATATTCTACATTTATGAAATAAAACTACAAAGAAAGAGCACTAGATTCAGTATCTGGGGAAATTCCCCCAAAAAACTCCTGTTCGTCTGTGTTATGGGCCAGAATTCTGAACTTGAAACGAATAATTCTTACAAGGTACTAACTAAGTGGAATTGATGAGACAATGGTTATCTAGTTTAGCATGGTTCAGTATGATTGATTTAATCTTACAAGAAGTAATGGTTTCCTAGTGATATAATGATTGGTTTATACTCAGTGTAGAGCATATAAACTAGAAACCTCAGCCAGGTAGATTCAGAGATTCACAGAGCCAGAAAAGACAAGTGCACAGAAGGCTCGAAGCTGGAGCACAAGCCCTTGGACCCAGATTCATCCCATCTTGCACCACTTTGGTGGCAGGCTCTCCTCCTTAGTTTCTCCACTGAAGCCAAGACTCCAGAAGGTCTCTAAGAAAGCTAAAGGGGCCCCAGGAAAGGAGACAGGACTTTGAAAGAGATAATAAAGGATTTGGACTTTAACCCCTGGCTGTTCTCATGATGATTACTCTGACTGAAAGGAAGGCTGCTCCCAGAGACCCCAAGAAAACTGAACCAAAAGAACATTACACATGTTTAATGATCATATGATTTTGGGAAAGCCATCCCTTTCTCCCAAATAATCATATACAATTATTTTTGTTTAAACTATAACCTTAGTTACATCATTGAATAATAAAAGATGAGTTTGATTG
Organism: Sarcophilus harrisii; assembly: GCF_902635505.1. Taxonomy (NCBI): domain Eukaryota; kingdom Metazoa; phylum Chordata; class Mammalia; order Dasyuromorphia; family Dasyuridae; genus Sarcophilus; species Sarcophilus harrisii. The sequence goes on along the minus strand of NC_045426.1, from coordinate 535,467,115 downwards.
GCATATTGTGGGAAGGGAATGTTGTTGCAAGGCTATATTTCCTGCATTGGTAGAGTATTCACAGAAGAAGCTCTTAGATAGCATTAAATTGGAAGAAAGAGAACATCACCAGTAGGGTTCAACTGGATTACCTCACACTCATCAAATCAACAAAACTGACAGAAAAGGAAAAATCAAAAATGTTGAATAGGTTATGGATAACAAGCTGTGGAGCAGAGGCAGTTAGGTGGAGCAGTAGATAGAGCATGAACCCTGAAGTCAGGAGGAACTAATTCAAATATGGCCTCAGACACTTAACACTTCCCATCTGTGTGACTGTGGGCAAGTCACTTAACCCCAATTGCCTCAGCAAACAACAACAACCAAAAAAACCAAGCGGAGCTATGGATATGTAGCCATTCTGGACAGTACTTTGGAATTATGCCCCCAAAGTTACTAAATTGTGAATATATATTTATTTATAACTTAAATACAAAATAGAAAAAAGAAAAAATCATTGACATGTACATAGCAAAGCATAAGAGGATTCAAAAAATGAAACAAATTTCCATTTCAAGAAAGCCTATATAATAAATACTACACATTGTGTTCGGAGTTATCTATCTTTTCTTTGCTTCCTTATTCATTTCTTTTCTGTTGTGAACTTTTTATTTTATTCTTTTTTCTATATCTCTCACCAAGAAGGCTCTAAGTATGGATATGTACATACATATATACATATACACAGATATCTACAATCATATATATATATTATACACACACACACACACACACACACACACACATTCATATATAACTGAAGAGGTCCTGAATGGTGGGTGTGGTTGACAAAGAGAAACTGAAGAATTGATAAAAATTATTCCCTGGGGCAGGCAGGAAGAAGACTCTGATAATCAGATCATCTTAGTTTCATGGTCCCACTCTGTGGAGGCAATCCAGTCAAAAATCCAGTTGTCAAGTTCTTGAGGCTAAATTTTCTCTATAAAACAACTTATGGCCCAGGGTTTCACTATTGCCCTCCTCTGAGTCAGTTCACCACTGGCACTATGCCTTTTTCCCCTTGCCCCTCTTCCATGCCACTTGATATCTCTCTTCTTACTCCACTATGCTTCTTAAGCCCATTTGTCTTTCTATAGGTAACTACTAACTTTTTAGGTGCTAAATCTTTTTAGGATTTAGCCTGTCAGCTAAGGGAGGTGCTCCCTTTCTATTGGGTAATTGTGAGTTTCATTAAGGAACTTGTCTTGTATATACTTTCTCAACCTTATTTCATATATACTATTCCTAGTGTCTATTGTATCTTTTATTTTGTCTGCAACCTCTTCCCTTAAATAAAAACCTTTTTGCCAAAGAGAATGGCCATTGTGAATTCCTCATATGACTGGACTTACCATTTGGTGTCTACCATTATCTGGTGTCTATGACAGCTGCATTATATCTATGTAAGACTATGTCTGTTTGTCCTGTGTTTCTCTTCCTTCATAAATCCAAGTCTTTCCATATTCTAAATTTACCTATTCATCATTTCCTACATCACAGCAATATTCCAACCTTTTACTATCTATTATTTTAGTTTAAAATATATAGTATAATTTCCCTATTTTCTCTTTTGATTGAATCTATTTTAGTTTTAACTTTGAGATCAATGATTACTATCCCTGCTTTGTTTTTCTAATAAGTTCTACTCCCAATCCGCAACAGTTTGTACATTTATTTCTTATCCTGGCTGACTCCTCTGCTTTATTTCTACCAGCTATCTTGCCTTGATATTGCATAACCTACCCCACCTCCAAGGATCCCTCCTATATCCTCCCCCCCCCCAGATTGAACATTTATTTCTTAATTTCTGCTTATCTCCCACTTTATCCCATTCTTGTTAATCTACACATCTTTTTATACTCCACTTCCTTAGCCTAGTCCCTCCCTTTCTTATTTTTTAAATTTTTTGTTAGAGCTAAGACCCCAAACTAAATTGACAAATGGTTAAACAAATCACAATATATGAACAAAATGACATGACATGCTATCTCACTGTAAGAAATGATAAAAGGGAAAGTTTCAAAGAAACCTGGCAAGACTGATATGAACTGATGTGGAGTGAAATGAGCAAAATTAGAAGAAAAAATTATTTAATAATAACAGCATTGTACAGATAAATATCTTTGAAAAACTTAAGAACTTTGACCAATGCAATGATTCATCATAATTCTAGAGGATTAGTGAGGACCTCCTAAGAGAAAAGTCATGAACTCAGGTATGAACTCGGGGTACAGATTAAGACATATAATTTTGGACATAGATAACTATAAGAATTTTGTTTTGCTTGATTGTGAATATTTGTTACTAGTATTTTGTTTTTCTTGTGTTTACAAAGTTGTAGGGGGGGAAGTGTAAGAGAGAAAATTGTTTTTGTTAATTGGAAAAATTAAATTAAAAAAAGTGCTGGATTTAAGAGTCAGAAGACTAGGTTTTTAGCTGGAAACCCTCAGAAAGTAACAAACTCTCTAAACCCCTAGTTTTTTTTTTTTTTAATGGTATTTTATTTTTCCAAATATATGCAGATAATTTTCAACATTCACCTTTGCAAAATTTTGAATTCCAATTTTTTCTTCTTCTATTCCTTTCTGCCCCTCTCCCTAGATAGCAAACAATCCAGTTAAACATGTATAATTCTTCTAAACATATTTCCATATCTGTCATGCTATATAAGAAAAATCAGTTCAAAAGTGAAAAAAAGAACAATAACAAAAAAGCAAACAAACAACAAAAAGGTGAAAATACTATGTTTTTATCTACATTCAGTCTCTCTCTGGAGGAGGATGGCACTTTCCATCACAAGTCTAATACTTGAATACCCTCATTGTTGAAAAGAACCAAGTCCATCAAAGTTGATCTTCACATAATCTTGTTGTTTCTGTTCATAATGTTCTCTTGGTATTGTTTACTTCACTTAGCATCATTTCATGTAATAGACCTCAGTTTTTAAGACATTGGACTAGATGAATTCTAAGATTCCTTCTGGCTCTAAATCCACAATCTTATGGTTTGCTTTCCCTTTTTAAAATGAAGAAAATGGAGAACTAGAGAGGAAGGATGACCTAACTAAGGTCTCACAAGAAGAGACAGATATAGAAATTAAAATCCAGGGCTCCTGGTTCCTAATCCAGTGTTTTTTCTCATACCCCAATAAAACAAGTAGGGGAGTCTTTTTTTTTTTTTTTTGCCTATCAGTAGAAGTTCCTCTAAGGAATTCCTTAGCTTTTGTTTTTATTTTTTTTAAGTTTTTACTCAACTCCTACTTATCCCTAATTACTTTAGCCATAGTTAGACTAATTTATCTTATCTTAAAAATTGTGAAAAATGTGCATAAAGTTAGTTAATACTTAGGTGATTCTGAGAACTCAAGTCTATTTGTGGAGCCCATAGAAGAGATTGACTCCGGGTATTCTTTCTCCCACCTTTGTGGAAATGGATTATTTACTTCAACCCCCTCACTCTCAGTCCATCCCTTCCATAGGCACTGGTTTACAGATTCAAAGAATCAATCAGAAGGGACTTTAAGAGTCCCCTGTTCCACTTCATATTTGAACAAGTTTCTTTACTATGACCATCCTTGAAAAGTGTTTATTCAGCTTTTGTTTGAAGACTTCTGATTAGGGAGAAATCTCTACCTCTCAAAACAGTTTGCCATTCTATTCTCACAAAGCTCTAGACGTGTTAAAAAGGCATTAAAAAAATTATGCTAAACCTTCCCAAATCAATAGAAAGCTATAAAAGAATTGAGATATCAAACTTTGCCAAATATAATACAGTGTATTATTTTTTTAAGGACAGAAGATGTTAAACTGAGGGAAAACTGTAGGAAGGGAGTACCCCATATTCCAACCACAATTAATATAACTAATAAGATGTTTTATGCCCTAATGTCTTTCTCAAGTAAGAACACTCAGACTGGTTACAAGATCTAGTAGTTAAATGTATAAACTAGTGTAAACAATATACAAGCAACACAGGCATAAAATTTGTTTAAAGGACCTACTTAATCAAGATAGGAAGGAGAAAAGTGCTTCTAACTATTGGATGAAATCAGATGATGAAATGTATTGAGACTGATTGAAAGAATTAGTACAATTCTGATTGTGTGTCAATCACACAAGGGTATACCAGTGGGAACATCCCAACAACTGTTTTGAGAGTCATATTTCAAGTGTTTTGAAAAGAGATTCCCTGTGCCTATACTACAAGGCAGGAATCAGAGAGAGGGGACATAAAGGAGTGATCCCAGAGGGAGGTTTATACTTCCTCCCTAGCAACACATATTGACTAACTCATCATGGTAAAATATCAAATAATAAGAGAGATGAGAAGGAACAAACTTGTCACACTAAAGTAAGGAGAAGCTTCAGGGATTATGACTTTTTTTGGGCAAAGGAAAAACAATTTCATTTCTCTAAAAGGGTCTCAAATCCTTTGTTATATGTGCTCTCTAAGGTTCAGCCAACTTTGCCTTGGATTCTCTTTGTACTTGTGACATAGAATTTCCCAGACATTTGGGAGGAATGCCTTCTAACAATTGATTTTGCTAAACTATCTTAATGAATATTCTTAACTAAATGCTAAAGAACCCAGGATAATCAATGGGGAGTATACATTCTGGGCCTCCTGAGTAACTGGATTCTTAGGGATATCCTTAGAACCAAAAGTGGAGTTGATAAATGTTTGACAACTAACTCTTCTAGGGGGAAAATGTAGACATAACACACTATTAATTTAATCAGTATTTTAAAGATGTTCTTTCTCAATTTATTGTCTACAAATATATATATATATTATACATATTTTTCCCCCCTGAGAGTTAACTGCTCATATTTTGTGTCATCTAGACTAATGTCCTCATTTGGGGGGGGGCAGCGGGGGTGTTTTCTCCTCATGAGAAAATGAAGTCTTTGGAAAGTTAAAAGCCTAAATTACATAGGTAAAAAACATAAGGTGTGAGATCCAGATCATTTGGCTCCAAATCTAATGTTCTTTCCACTATACCAAACACATTTCTTAACATTTTCCAACTTAAAAACACTTCTGATTAGAGTAGATAAACCATGAAATTCAATGGCTTTTTTTTAAACTCTACAGTTTTATTCTCTTTTTTTCCTATAATGCATCATGCCATCTACAACTCTAGTGTTTACTGAATTGTATTGTGCTGATAGAATTAAAATATATTCAGCAAACATTCCTTTTTGATCCTTTTAAGATCACTTAAAATAATTTGTTATAACATACACATATATGTACATGTGCACAATATATTTATGCACTTATATGTATATAAACATGTTTGCAACCAAATAAAGTCTGATTTCTAATAACTTCGTTGCACAGTCATGGATGAGCAGTGTGTTATGATAGAGAGCTGGATTTGGAGTTAGGAGAGACCTGGATTTTAATTTTAGCTTAACCTTGTGTCAGCCTTGACATTTAACTGTAAAATTTTTGATAAGCCACTAAACTTTTCAGTGTGCCACTTTCCTCACCTGGAAAAGGAAATGATAGTAATACTTTTGTTATCTGCCTTTCAGGATTGTTGTGAAAAAAGGCATAAATGAGCAATGATTCTAATTTATTATTACTGTTCCATTCTTGTTTTAAAACTCAAGTATAGATTCACAGATAAAAAGTGTTCTTTTCTATTCAATTGCTTGTCAAATACAATGCTGTTAGCATAGGCACACTTCACAACAAATAATTCTTTGCTTAGGTGGCTACAGAGTAGAGACTTTACACAATCAAGATCCATTTTATTATGTGTCTTTTTCTGTCAGAAAACTATGTCAATAAGCTTGAAAATAAGGGAAATGCCAGATTTGGGTAAGGATGGGTTGAAAGAGTTAGGAAGGTAGGCAGACTTTGGTCTATGGGGACAGATTTCAGAGGATTCACTGCACCTTGTAAGCTATTGCTATAAATCTCTTTTGCCGGAGAAATTCATTGCTTGTGGTGTTCCACCACTTAAATAACTGCGGTCCTTGGAGTTATGCTCTTGCCATTCTGAAACATGTTTGAGGCTTGCACCTAAGAAATAAATGGCTTTGATCTTCCAATCAGTCGCTCATTTTCAGTGTTTGAGAGATGAGGTTCATAGGCGAATCCACCCCTTTAGGATGTAGAACAGCCAATCAGGATTCTACTGCAGTGAAAAAGAGTCTTTCATTGAAATCCCAGCTTCCGTTCTTAGAAGTCAGGGTGCACAGTATTCCAGGGCTATTCTACAGTATTTTCTTTATTCCTTCAACACCCTAGGGCTTACAAGAAAATCTTTTGTCCTTATTTTCATGAGTTCCCACATGAGTTGGAACCTTAAGGACTATGTTTCTAAAACTTCATTGATATGTACCAGAAAAACTCTTTAAAAAAACACACAACAAACAACAACACACAAACATCAGAATGAAAGGACCATTTTTGAGATGTTAATTCCTATTTAATTACAGGAAAGAGAAATTTGATTAGTCAAGAAAATTTTCAGTAAAAAATTTTCAGTTAAAAAAATGCCAACCTAGGGAATAGGTGTAAACCAATCATTCATATATCTAATGATCATCCCTATCATTAAATTATTCATATATTTAATAATCAAATGTAAAACATTCTTCTAGACACTAAGAGATATATGAAGGCAGGATACCTTTCTTTAAATGGTTTATAATCTGGATGGAGAAATAAGACTGGATTATTTGGACTGGAAAAGTGAAATATTAGTTTAAAAAATTTGGTCTAGACTATGATTTTATCTGTTTAGGGTACTCCTTAGCTCCCACCTTCTGCACCCCATCTCTAACTCCCTTGAAAGAAGAGTAGTTCATTATCATCTAAGAAATTCTCAAGGTATGTGAACAGGTTAAATGACTTGGACACAATTCACATGGTGTGTGTTAGAGGCAGAACTTGACCAAAATCTTCTGAATTTTAATTCCTCCTATAGACTCTGTTAAATAACAGTATGAGAAATATATATTTACCAAAATTCTGACAGAACTAGTGTCTGAGATTTGAATTTTCTTCCTTATTCTAAATACAATACTCTGTTCACCACATTCCACAGCTACTCATAGAATGCTTTAAAATTTGTAATGTGCTTTCTTCACGTCAATTTTGTTGATTATTGCTGGTTTACAGATGAGGAAAATAAGGCTCAATGAGGTCAAGGATTTTAATCCAAGGCTCCTGATTCCAAGTCTAGCATTCTGTTACTTTAGAGGATATTTTCACTTAAATTCGGGAGTTTTTATTTGAGGGAAAGTTTTGTTCCTAGTCTTTTGACACAATCCAGCTCATAGCAGAATTAGTAGCATTATTGTCATGATTACAAGTTGATTAACCTAATGACTTAATCTTTGCTTATAAGTAATTTGCCCAGATCTGCTGCATGATAGTAATTGATGGATTTCTCTCTAGATTTCAAAATCCATGTTCTTGCCATTACACCATGCTATCTCTTGGCCCCATATTACAGGCAATAAATTCAAATGAGAGAGAAATCATCTGTTGTAGTGGCCTGGGAAGGTTTTATGAATGAATTCTGACTTCATTTAGATCCAGAAATATTTTAAAAAGTCTAGGAATGAAGAGACCTGAGTGGAGAACATTTTAGTCAGAAGATTAATTAATATAAGCAAAAGGTTTACTAGAACTGTAGGTCACCCATTTTCTTTTTTTAAACAGGTGATTTCCTTGGTTCATAAAGTTAAATAACATGGCACAGTTAAGTGGCACAAGTGGATAAAGCAATGGTCCTGGAATTTACATCTGGCCTCAAACACTGGACACTTACGAGCTATGTGATCTTGGGCAAGACACTTAATCCTGATTGCCTTACCAAAAAATTAAAAAAAAAAAAAAGTCAAAGAGATGGCAAAATTGAGATCTATTGGTATGTTTTAAATGCAAAACCCAAATGATTTGAAGCCAAGAGTTTCAGAGAAATAATGGGAGAAATGGTTAAAAAAAAAAGCTTAAAAGGTGGTTTAGAAGGCAATTAAGTTGGTCAAAGGTCTGAAGATCACATACTCTAAGGATAGATAAAGGAACTGAGGCTATTTATACTGGAGAGAATACTTAAGTGGGGACATGATACTAATTTCAAACATCGGAAAGGCTATCCAGGGGAAGAGAGATCACATTTATTCTGCTTGGGTTGTCCCTCAAAGGCAGAGCTAAATAATGGATGAGAATCTTGGATTAAAAAAAAAAAAAAAAAAAAAAAAAACTTTCTAACAATGAGTTACTCAAAAAATGGAATGGGCTGTCTCAGGATATTATAGATTACTTCTTATAGGAGTCTTCAGGAAAATTTGGGATGAATCCTTCTCAGATGCCTTGTAGACAGTATTCTTGCTCATACGGGGTTGGACCATATGACCACTGAGGTTTTTTCTAGTTCTAAGATTCTGTGAGGGAAAAGTAGAGTGGGTTAGATTTGAGAGGGCCTGGAATGCCAGACTGAGGTGTTTCTGACTTTATCATGTAGGCAGAGGGCTTATGTATGGGCTGGTGAGTGACTTGTTTACAATATTCAGAGATGTGTTTCAAATGAGCCATTCAAAGCTTCAGGTTTCCCCCCTCCCTTTCTTCCGTGTAAACCAATCTTCTCTGAGAAAATGTTTTCTTTCTTAGTCCAGAGTTACTAGGCATAATATGAGGCACAAATATACTAGGTCTTGAAACTCCTACTAATCAGGCTCCAAACACAACACCTCTGAATGACCAGCCTCATCCTCCTACTGTGCATGGTCCAAAATTAACGGGGGCGAGTGGGGAACCTCCTCTGAGCCTTAGTTTCTTCATCTGTAAAATGAGGGGGTGGTACTAGAGGACCTTCAGGTTCCTCAGAGATTGAAATCTATGATTCCGATAAGTAGGGGGAAGGGAGTACAGAATAGGAGGTGGCAACAGTTGCTGGGGCTTCTCTCAAGCTGCTTTTACAATTTAAATGACGGGTATTTCGAATGTCTGGCAAGCACATGCTTGAAAATGTTTGGGGCTGGGGGGTTGGGGGGAGAGCCCAGAGTCATTCTTCACCATATGGTTTGTGTTTCCAAGTTTTGCTTAGCTTGTACTCACATGGAGATGGAAAATAAATACTGCAGATAAAATGACAACATGTAAGGGGGTGGGGGCGGTTATTAAACTGCTCCAGGAAAAGGAGCTCTTTGCAAAACAATATTACGACCAATACGGTGCTGCTCTCCTCCTTATCTTCCATACCGATCCAGTATCCAAAAGGAAAAAAATAGCAGAGACCCTTTTCCTCCTTCCCCCCACGTACAAAACACATTCCCAGCACCCGCAGAAGCCCACGCCTCCCCATCTCCTCTCTCTGCAGCCAGTAGATGGCCCCCGTTCCTGTCTCCTCTCTAGGCTCAGGGATTTTGTGGTTGGGTGGTAGCTAGGTCTGACTGCCCAAGTTCCTTCGTGCCTCTAGCCGGGTGTGTGGATACCAGGGGCAGCCTCTGGGGCGGTGAGAGGCCCGAGAGTCGGTCCATTCCGGGAGGCAGGCTCTCGCGAGGTGAGGACTAACCAGGAGGAGGAGGAGAGGAGGAGGAAGGAGGAGGAGAAGGAGAAGGAGGGCCGGGCTTGCGTGCGCCCAGCAATCCCCGGCGGGGCGGGGAGCCACGGATAGAAAGCGAGGAAATCCTATTCCTCCTCTCCGCCTCCCTTCTCTTCCCCTCCCCTCCCGGATTCCTCTCCCCCGCCCCCCTCCCCACGCCTTCCGCTTTCACCTAAGGCCAGTAGGTGTCTGGAGCAGGAAGGAGGGAGGCGAGAGCAGCAGAGGACTGGAGGGAAGCGGGAGCCCCAGCGGGAGGGAGAAGGCAGGAGCGGAGGGAAGGAGAGAGGGAGTGAGAGGAGGAACAGCGGCAGCAGCACCGGAGGTGGCAGTGGCTGCTGCAGGCAGTCCTAGCCGCTTTTCCCCCGACTCGCGGCAGGCTGTTTCACCCGTATCCCCTGTCCAGCCTTCGTCAGAAACTGAAGAAGAGTCGTCATGTAGCAGCCACATAGTCATCTCTTATTCGCAACTCTTTTTTTTTTTTTTTTGGTGGGGGGAGGGCAGCAACCTTAAAAATTTTTTTCCTCCCTCCCTGCCTCCTCCCCGCTTCATTTGCGAGTCGTATCTGTTTCTTTAAAGAAAAACAAATATTTTAGGTGCTTAGGAGAGGGTGGGGAATAATAAATTATAGTTGAACCAGCTCCGTACCCCTCCGTAAAGGGCAACAATGACTGAAGAGAGCTCAGAGGTGCCCAAAGAGTTGATAGGTAAGATTCACGCTGTTTATTTTTTATATTTCTCCATCTCCCTCCTCATCCCACCTTCACCTTTCCCTCTTCCCTCTGGGATGACTCCAAGCGGGGACCAAGGTTTGGCAGCGTCGGCAGGGAAGTTTTTCAGGGCTGTTGGTTACTATCGTTTTGCCCCCTGCCCCCAAAAGAGAGAGGGAAAAAAGATCAAAGTGTCTTAAAATGCAAAGGAGAGATAGGAGACTGAGTAAGCGACGGGAGGGTTTCGGGGCTGGGAGGCGGCGGGCAGAGGCGAGCTCTCCCGCGGCTGCCTCTGCGCTGCGCTGCTGGAGGGGAGGTTTGCAGAGAAGGGAGGGGAGGAGAGGAGGGGCTTTGAAAGGGAGGGAGGGAGGCTCCGATTTGGAGTTTAGGAGGCAAGGAAGGAAAACCTGGCTGAGCATTTAAACCTCCTCCTCTACCACAAACTCCGTGGAAGTCCCGCGAGGCAGCCTTGAAGATGTAGTGGTGGCTGGAGGAGGCTGAGGAGATGCCCATCTCTCTCTCTCTCTAGAGCGCAGCATCCATCCTGGCGACTTCGCTCCTGGCTTCCAGCCTCTGCGCGCGCTCCCCCAGCTCCGCAGTCCCTGCCTCTTGCTATCGCTGTGCCATGCTGTTTTGCTTAAGCTACTGCGCCTGGAAAGGCGTGGCTTGGAGTAGCCAGTGAAGCTAGGATGGGTAGGGGATGGGGGGGCGGTGAAAAAGACTGACGTAAACTGAAGGCCAGGAAATTGAGAGTTAATAATAAAAGCTTTCCTTTAATAATGATTAACCACCACTCTCCATCCTAAATCCTTTTGCGACTCAGTCAAGGTGACCTGTTGTTTGGAGACCCTCTGAGATAGGCACACTTGGGGAAGTAAATGTTAGGGAGGAGGTTTTAAGTCATTGCTTGGGAGTCTGGGTCTTTGGAGGTGAGCAGTAGGCTTCTATACTTTGAGGTTTAAAACAGGTTGCATACAAGGCTTCAAAAAATATATTAGGTCTGAGATAGATTGTGTGAGACCCTGATTTGCTAAAAACGGTATTTTAAACTTGGTGGATTTTGTGTATGTATGTGTGTGTGTAGCTCCCAGTGACCCACATCCCTTGCCTCAGCCTTCACTGGTATACTGAACAGCCTAAAATTTAAGGCAGCTGATATTTGGCACTGACCACAAGAAGTTTCCAAATGCTCATCAGTCTGCATTTGTGGAATTTGCCTCTCTCTGCCTTAGATATTAATCTCTTAGGAAAGTTAGTATGCGGTTCTTTTGATGTGTGCTAATTCAGCAGGTAAAATAATGCAAAGAAAGTGTTGCTAGACAGTTGAAGCTAGTGCTTTGGTTAATTTCAAAAGGAAACCTGACTTGTAGCCAAATTTCGACTAAACTAAAGGATAAGAAGCAAGTTTTTTTAATGCCTTGGAGAATCATCCCATTTCTCCTTTCAATCTGCAAGTATATTATATATATGTTTTATATATATATATATATATACACACAATATATGTGTTTACATATGTATATATACACATACACACATTTATACAAATGCAAGTATATATGCACAATAGTTATATATACATACTTAGCTATTTAAATATGTATTTGTAGATGTGTGTATAAATCTCCAGGGCCTTTTCTATCTTTTTATTTTGTTAGGGTGTTCCATCTCTTTCAGAAAAGAATGAACTTTCCCATAAAACTTGCCTAGACTAGGAAGATGCCTTTTAATCCTCACAGCTCCTGGAGAGGTCCTTCTTAGATCAGGAGAGTGCTTGAAGTGGCAGGGGAATTCTTATTAGCTAGCCTGAGGAGTGAGGAGATAGTTAAACAGTAGGGAGGATTACATATTTTTAAATAGGGAAATATGTTGTCCTTTGCTTGGTTATAGAAAGTTTAGATTGACATATATTCTCAAGAAAAAGTGGGTTCATAAATTGCCTTAGAAATTAGTGGTAAGGTGTTGGTGGAGCTGTGAACGAATCCAACCATTCTGGAGAGCAATCTGGAATTATGCCCAAAAAGTTATCAAACTGTGCATACCCTTTGATCCAGCAGTGTTTCTACTGGGCTTATACCCTAAGGAGATACTAAAGAAGGGAAAGGGACCAGTATGTGCCAAAATGTTTGTGGGAGCCCTGTTTGTAGTGGCTAGAAGCTGGAAACTGAGTGGATGCCCATCAATTGGAGAATGGTTGGGTAAATTGTGGTATATGAATGTTATGGAATATTATTGTTCTGTAAGAAATGACCAGCAAGATGAATAAGGAGAAGCTTGGAAAAAATTACATGAACTGATGCTGAGTGAAATGAGTAGAACCAAGAGATCATTATATACGTCAACAACGATACTGTATGAAGATGTAATCTGATGGAAGTGGATTTCTTTGACAAAGAGACCTAATTCAGTTTCAATTGATCAATGATGGACAGAAGCAGCTACACCCAAAGAAAAAACACTGGGAAATGAATGTAAACTGTTTGCATTTTGTTTTTCTTCCTGGGTTATTTCTATCTTCTGAATCCAATTCTCCCTGTGCAACAAGAAAACTGTTTGGATCTGCACACATACATTGTATCTAGGATATACTAGGACATATTCAACATATATAGGACTGCTTGCTATCTAGGGGAGAGGGTGGAGGGTGGGAGGGAAAAATCGGAACAGAAGTGAGTGCAAGGGATAATGTTGTAAAAAAAAATTACCCTGGCATGGATTCTGTCAATAAAAAGTTACTAAAATAAAAAAAAAAAAAGAAGAAATTAGTGGTAAGGTAATCTGACTCGCCTGATAAAGAGTTCACTGCAAATCTGAAATTTGACTCATTAATAGCACCGTAAGACCTGTCACTTCTTGTTGATTTGTATACATGTCCCTCTACCTAGGTTGACCACTTCCTTACTGCATTTTACCCTAATGATTTGCTCAGTCCTCAAATATTAAAGTCTTACTTTGAATGGGGTAGGACCTCCTGATTTCCTTTTTACCTTTTTTTTTCTCTGTAAACAACTGTAAGGCATTCTTTTGATCCACTCTGTCCAGTTGTAACAAACGTGAAAAACCTTGTCCAAAGCTCTTTATGCTTTTAACCCAAGGTTCTTCAAAAACATTTCTCTAACAAAACTGGACAAAACTTTTCATTACCTCTTTCTCTCCTTGCCATGCATAATTGAGTTCCCTTATCATGAGGGATGTATATCATGTACATTCATGGTTTTTTACACATTTTCTTATCATCATTTTGGAAGAGAAATATGAGAACAAAAGAGAAAAACAGAAGTAAAAAGGGAGGAAAGTAAACATAACATGTGTTAATTGATTTACACTCAGTCTCCATAGGGTTCTCTTTGGATGCAGATGATATTTTCCATCCAAAGTTTCATTGCATATTCTTGCTGTTATTGTGTATAGTGTATTCCTGGTTCTGCTTACTCAGCATCAGTTCATATAAATCTTTCCAGGTCTTTCTAAAATCACTTTACTCATCATTTTTTATAGAACAATAATATTCATGACCTTCATACACCACAACTTGTTCAGACAATCCTCAATTGATGGGCATCTATTAATTTTCCAATTCTTTGCTACCACAAAAAGCCCAGTAGTGGCACTGCTGGGTTAAAGTGTATGTACAATTTTATTGCCCTTTGGGCATAGTAGCAAATTGCTTTCCAGAATGGTTGGATCATTTCACAGTTCCACCACCAAAGGATTAGTCCCAGTATTTCCACATCCCCTTCTAGTTTCTACCTGCCTAGTAGGCATCTAGAACTGGATTTCTTTTCTTTCTTTCTTTTTTTTTGAAGCTTTTTTTCCCCCAAAACATTTGCAAGGATAATTTTACATCATTATGTTCCAATTTCCCCCCTTCATGCCACTCTCTTTTCTAGGTGCCAAGTAATCCGATATATGTTAAATATGGTAAAAAAAAAAATATGTAAGTCCAATATAGGCATACATATTTATACAGTTATCTTGTTGCACAAGAAGAATCAGATCAAAAAGGAAAAAAAGTGAGAAAGAAAATAAAATTCAAGCAAACAGCAAAAAAAGAAGTGAAAATGCCATGTTGTGATTCATACTTAATTTTCACAGTCCTTTCTCTAGGTATAGATGGTTTTTATCATCATAAGATATTGGAACTGGCCTGAATTGTCTCATTGTTGAGAAGAACCACATCTATCAGAATTGATCTTCATATAATCTTGCTATTGCCATGTGCAATGAAATCCTGGTAGAACTGGATTTCTAATAGGCACCTTAAACTCGATGGATCCAAAACAGAATTCATCCTTCCTTCTAGAACTTCCCTCTTCCTAACTTCCCTATTACTGTTGAGAGGATTGCTATTCTCCCAGTCACCCAGGCTTTCAATTTAGGTGTTATTTTCAAATCTATTCTTTTACCACCTCCTTTCCTCTCCCTAATATCTAATCAGATATCAAATTATGTCATTTCTATCTTCATAGCATCTCTTGCATAAGGTCTCTTTTCTGACACTGCTATAACCTTGGTGTAAATCCTCATCACCTCCCTTTAAAAAAATTTTTTTTTTCTCCCATTTAGATTATTCCCATAATTTACTTGGTGTTTCTGCTTCAAGTCTCTTCCTGTCCAATTCAAGTGGCTCCCATTACCTCTAGGATCAAATATAAAAATCTGTTTGGCATTCAAAATCTTTTATATCTTGGAGTCTTCCTACTTTTTCAGTCTTCTTATATCTCATTTCCTTCCATGTATTCTGCAATCCAGTGACATTGGCCTTATAATTCCCAGCACTGGCTGATCCATCTTTGACCTGGTTTCTTCCTTGATTATTTTATTTTGACTATATTCACCATTTATCCTCCATTCCTAGAACATTTTAATCCTCATTGTTGCTTTCTATTTTCTCTACAATCCTTCAGGTCTCAGCTAAAGTCTTCCCTTCTGCAAGAAAGCTTTCTCAGTCTTTCTTAATCTTAGTGCTTTCCTTCTGAGAGTACTCCCAATTTATCCTGTATGTAGTTTGTTTCTTATAGTTATTTGCATGTTGTCTTTCCCCGTTAGACTGTGACTTCCTTGAGAGTAAGAACTGTTGTTTTTGCCTTAATTTTTTAAAAAATCCCTAATACTTATATAGTGCCTGGTACATAGTAAGTGATTAATAAATGCTACTTAAGCAACAAGTACATTTAAATATATAATAATATAATATATTTGATATATATGTGTATATATATATATATATAGTATGACTGTCAGATAGTTTGGGGAGGTTCATTAGGAACTTTGTATGGGATAAGGATCAGGAAAGTCCTCATGGAGAGAGTGTTTCTTGGACTGGATTCTGAAGGAAATCAGGAATTCTAAGAGGTCTTGGCTTCTAGGCCCTATTCACCTTTCCCTTCTGAATTCCTATAGTACTTATTATATGTCATACATTTAATATTTGATCTTTTTGTTTTTTGATCATTTTGTTTTTAGGAATTTGTTTTATGTGTATATCTTCTCTCCCTAATAAAAATATAAGTTCTTCCAGGATCAAAACAAGTATTAAGCTTCTCTCTCACTGTATCTAGTTCAATGGAGGTTGAATAATAGGTATCTAATAAAAGCTGGATTCAGAATATCTAATAATAATGAGAATAGTTTGATATTAAAATTTTCTTTTCTTGAACCTTCCTTTTTCTTTCTTTTTGATTTTTTTCCCCGTTATGAAAGTCTATGATTGTCATTTTCTTTTTTTTTTTTCCAGAAAGTATCAAGGATGTTATTGGCAGGAAGATTAAAATTGCAGTAAAAAAGAAAGTAAAGTTGGAAGTCAAGGGAGACAAAGTAGAAAACAAAGTATTGGTAAGCATGTTTTTTGCCATTAAAATGATTTGGAAATATATATGTACTTCCCACATTTTTATTGTTTTAATTTGTATTGCAGACTGGTTTTGTATTTGTGTAGTAATCTTTTAGATACATTGAAAGATCTGAAAATCATTTTATATTTACTAGGACATCTTTTGAGTATTGGTATATCTAAGTTATAGAAATATCTTGGTGATCTATCTTTTGGACATTTAATTTCTTCAAAGTATAAAACCCAACTGAATGTTTTGTCATCATTTTTGGTCTTTTGTCAATTTATTTTGTAGACTATGATCTTAAAGTGAATTATTTATGACATTCAAATAATAACATGAGAAAACCCAAGTTTTTTGTCCTATGTCATTCCTAGTAATTTTTTTGACTGTTTTCTATATCTCATTATGAATAATAATCTGATGCTCTGTGGTATGAGGGGGTTTGGCTGTATTTTTCATTGTATTGCCTACAATTTCTAGCATGAAGCCTTACATATAATAGATACTTAAGTTTTTTGAATGGATACTAATGTATCCATGCCAATGGAACATTGTATGTATGTGTGTATGTATGTGTGTGAGATGTAACAAAGGGAATTTAGGCTACCATTTTTTTTTTTTTTTTTTTTGAGGAGAGCATGCCTCTTTATAGGAGGGTGATCTAAAATAAGTCAGTGTTATCTTATGTGGTAAATTGAAACTCATACAACATTCACATGGAGTTATTTGTGATGGATCCGTGACTTAAGAGATCTGTTTTGATACTTCCTAGTCAATTTTATGACTGGTCAAATATTTTATTTTCAATTTGTATGGAACCCAAATTTTAATTTAGGTTATTTTATCTTGTGTCTCTCCCTATTGATTAGTTTCAGAAGAGTGCAGATATTGGGGATTAATGATTAATGTAGGCTTTTTGAGGGCAAGAACAATTTAGTTTTTATTTGTGTATTCTTAATATCTAGTACGGTATCTTGCATATAGTGAGCACTTAAAGTTTGTTGAGTTAAATTTATTGCAGGAAAATATATTTTTTACTTTTTCCTGAAGATGCAGTCTTAACTTGTAATTTCTTTCAAGAGAAGATAGTGAACTCCATGAAGGGAAGGGACCCATATCTTACATAAACTTTGCATTTCCTTCATTGCTTGCACAGTGATTGACACACAGTATGCACTAGATAAATCTATTGCCTTTAATGTAAGTTGTATTTATTTTTTTTTAATCTGATTTTATTATTGTGAACACTCCTTCTGCTGCAGGTTGTGACCTCTTAGGTTCATGACCTGCTGTGGTTCTTCCTCAGATGGCAGACAAATCCTCTCTCTCAGTCTAAATCTTTCTAGCATGATTCTACCTGTTAGATCTTGTGCTTTGCCGAAATAATCTGGAGTCACTTCCATGCTATGATGAGGCATTTAAGTAGGACTTCAAGTGGAGGAACAGCTTTTTAAAGAATTTTTGCAAGTAGCTTTAGGATTTGTGACTGTCATCTCTAGTGGATATAGGTAAAGGCTGTATATATTGATTGATGGTCTCTATTTCTTTGCAATCTATGTTTACAGGTCAGCAGGACAGATTCACTGAAGCAATAGAACTTGATTGACATTTGACCGGCAGCAAAATGTGCTTATGTGTGCTAAGGCAATCAACAGGGAATTGTTAGGGTCAACATTCTATTTTATTGATATGTTGAGCATATTTTTATTAAAACAATAAGACCTGATTCAATATAATCTAGTATATAACAGGATTTTTTGTTCTGGGAATAGAATTTTAAGGTTTGAATTTTCATTTTCTCTAGATTTTTTGTCTTATAATATAACGCAGATTTATATTAATAAGTTCCTCAAAGAAAGTGCTTGCTTTCTTTGGATTTCTGTATCATATAATATCAAAGAAGCTTAAACAAAAAGGTATTTGACATTATTTGGTATTAATCATCAGTGTGTTTTACAACAACGCAACTGTGAACTCTGCAAATATGAAGGTTATGCCTGTCAATCTTGATATTAGTTAGAGAAGTTTTTTATTTTCCAAACATTAAAAGTAAACTAGACAAATTCCTTGAGTTAACATTACTTAAAACCCTGAAATTATTAGCATAGAATTTCAAACATATTAAGCTTCGTTTGTATTGATCATAATATAGGATTGTGTAACTGAATGTGGGGATTCTAAATGAAGATTTATTATCAGTAAATGTTTGACTTGTAATGTTTGACTATTTTATATGCTTATGTACCTGGGGTCACATAAAAAATTTTCAGGTAAAAATGGGTCTTGAGTGGGTAAAATTTTAAGAAGCCCTGTTTTACAACCCATATGGAGTCTTGTAACCAAAAGTGTGAGATTGTGAAATTATGATATATTATCAGTATATAATAATTAGTAAATCAGAAAATTTATACCTATTTTACATTCCTGTATGCTCTGGATCACGTAAAAATTTCTTAGGCCCTACTCTACAACATACTTTAATTTATCACTGTCTTTTCAGAAATATAGTATCCAGAACTAGAAGTAAAGATGAGGTCTTACAAGTGTGCAGCAGGACTACCGCATCCTTTACCATGCATATTAGGTTTCCTGTAATTTCAGCCACAAATCACAATGGTTCTTTTCATTACTGTAGCATATTGCTCATTCGTATTAGACTTGCTAGTATAGGTAGTGTGTTGAAATTTTGGCCTTGGAGTCAGCAGAGATAATTAGACTGTGGGTTCCTTGTTGTTCTTTCTTTGTATCCCCAGCACTTAGCTGGGTACCTAATAAATAGTAAGCACCTAATAAATGGTTTGTGATCAGTGGTCTGGATTTAAAACCTGGTGCCAATATATAGTAGCTATGTAACTTTGAGCAAGTTATTTCCTCATCCATAAAGCAGAGATAACACTATTTCTATAATTGCCTTATTGGGTTGTTGTAGAAAAACAAAGTCCCCTGAAAACATTAAACCACTAGAAACAAAATTAGAAAATGAGAGTTATTGAACCCTATGGTTTTAAAAAAGAATTTTCTACCTGTATATATGATGCTATACTATCCTCCTTACAATTGTACATCACTGACTCCTTTCTTTTCTTCCAAGAATTGTGTTTTCCTTTCTCTATTTCTGATTTTTTTTTAAACCATGCTTCCTAACAATTTATTTCTGAATTAGCCTTGTAGCTAGAAGATCCATTATAGACACTTTCAGAGGTAGAAAGTAAATGTGATGGTTTATTTGCAGGTAAATCTACTACATCACCACAGGATTTGCAGAATGTTACAGCTAAAAGAGACTTTAGAGTTCATCTACAGCCCAAACATTAATTGTTCAGATGAGATCATTAATTAAGTAACTTTTTCAAATTAAGTGACAAAATCTTAGATCTAGAAGAGGATTTTTAAAGGATGTCTATTCCAATCCCTTTGTGTAAAAGATGAGAAAAATTAGGACTCAGAAAAGTCATAAACTTGTCTGAAAGTCATATAAATGGAAGTAGAATTTGAATGCAGGTCATTTATCTCTAAATCCAATGCTGTTGCTATATTAGTCAGCCAACAAGCATTTATTAAGGGTCCACTATGTGCCTGGCATTGTGCTAAGTCTTTCCAAATACTGTCTTATTTAATTCTCACAACAATCCTGGGAAGTAGGGGTTGTTATCATCTTCATTTTGCTGTTGAAGAAAATGAGTTAAGGGATACACTGCTGATTGGTAATGAAAATACAAAAGAGAAAGAAAGAAAGAAAGAAAGAAAGTCCTTGTTCTCAAGGAACTTACTTTATAATTTAGGAAGAAAATTCAAAAGGAAGTAGAAAAACTGGGGGGAGGTGGAGAAGGGGTGATGTGCTGCATGTCAATGGCAGGTAGATGCTAGTAGAGTTGAGACTAGAACCTGTATCTCTACCCCTAGATGAATGTTTTTATTTTAAAACTATATTGTATTGATTTTGTTTAATATTGGGAAGGAAAAAGGAAATAAGTTTTACTAAGTATCTACTAAGTATCAGGTGCTTTAAAAATGATATTCAGTTTTATCCTTGGAAACAGGTGCTACTATTCTATTTTACAATTGAAGTTGACAAAAGTTAAATAAATGACTTGCCCAAAGTCATACAGACAGTAAGTATCTTAGGCTGAATTTGTACTGAGATTTTCCTAACTCCAGGCTCAGTTCTTCATCCACTGTACCACTTTGCTGAACATTTTGTTATATGACAATTCAAGTCTTCGAAGATAGTTATCGCCAAAAGTAGCGCTTTTCTTGATGGAGAGGTAAGGAAACATATACACAGAATTTTGATTTCATAGTCAGTTTTGCCTAATTTTTTTTCCATTTTTTTAAAAAATATGAGATAAGTGTGTGTGTGTGTGTGTGTGTGTGTGTGTGTGTGTGTGTGTGGGAGAGAGAGAGAGAGAGAAACAGAAAAAGAGGGAAAAGGGAGAAGTAGGAGACATTGAGAAAAATGTGAAAAAAAATTTTAAAGGGCAATAATGATTAAAAAAAAAGTGAAAATGAATGGTTTAATGATAACTAAGGTCATCTTTTCTACTTAATGTGTTTTATATGTCAGAAATCCAAGTTTCATGTCAGTTATTACTAATTTTTGTATAAATAAGGATTTAGAAACATTTTTTATGATGTTCCCTTTTAAAAAAATAGCTTTTTATTTTCAAAATATGTGCAAAGATATTTTTCTTTCTTTTTTTATTAAAGCTTTTCTTTTCCTTCCTTTCTTCCTTCCTCCCACTATTGGGGTTAAGTGACTTGTCAGGGTCATACAGCTAGGAAGTGTTAAGTGTCTCAGGTCAGATTTGAACTCAGGTCTTCCTGACTTCAGGGCTGGTGTTCTATCCACTGTGCTACCTAGCTGCTCTCAAGCTTTTTATTTTTCAAAACATATTGCATAGACAGTTCTGCAAAACCTTTTATTCCAGTTTTCCTTCCCTTCCTCCACGCCCTCCCCTAGATGGCAAGTAGTCCAATATATGTTAATCATGATAGTAATATATGTTAAATCTAATATATGCATACATATTTATATAATTATTGCGCTGCACAAGAAAAATCAAATTAAACCAGTAAAAAAAAAAAAAAAAGAAGCAAAGTAAAATGCAGGCAAGCAGCAACAAAAAGAGTAAAATGTTATGAATCACATTTAGTTCCCGTAGTCCTCTCTCAGGGTATAGATGGTTTTCTTCACTCAACAATTGGAACTAGTTTGAATCACCTCATTGTTGAAGAGAGCCACATCCATCAGAATTGATCATCATATAATCTTGTTGTTGCCATGTATAACAATCTCCTGGTTCTGCTTATTTCACTTAGCATCAGTTCATGTAAGTCTTTCCAGGCCTCTCTGAAATCATCCTGCTGGTTGTTTTATATAGAATGATAATATCATATAACATTCATATACCATAATTTATTTGGCCATTCTCCAAAAGGATGCCACAAACATTTTGCAAATATATTTTTCAACATTCACCCTTGCAAAAATCTGGTGTTCCAAATTTTTCTCCCTTTCTTCCCTCTACTCCCTCTCCTAGACACAAGTAATTCAATATATGTTAAACATGTATAATTCTTCTATACACATGTCCACATTATCATGCCGCACAAGAAAAATCAGATCAAGAAAGAAAAAAAATGAGAAAGAAAAAAACTAATCTTCCATAATATTCACATACCATAACTTATTGTCATTCTTCAAATGATGGGCATCTACTGATTTCCTGTTCTTGTCACCACAAAAAGGGCTGCTACAAACATTTTTGCACATGTGGTTCCCTTTCCCTTTTATATGATCTCTTTGGGTTACATACCCAGTTAGAGACACTACTTGATCAAAGGGTATGCATAGTTTGGGCATATTTACAAATTGCTTTCCATAATGTTTGGATCTAACTTTTTGTTTTTAAAGAAATTTTTCCTCTTTATTTGTAATTTTGGTAATTTGCATTTTGTCTCTTTTTTTTTCAAATTCTATTTGTTTGTCCACTTTGTTGGTTTTTAAAAGAAAAAGCTCTTATTCTTCTTAGTCAAATGTTCTTTCATAATATAGTCTATTTCTATTCTTAGCTTTATAATTCCTGTCCTTTTAAAAACTTTTTAAAAAGTTGTTGTTTTAATCCTTTTTTTTAAATAAAAGTTTTTAATTTTCAAAGTACTTGCATAGTTTTCAACATTCACCCTTATGTTCCAATTTTTTTTTTTCTCTTTCCCTTCCCCTATCCCATCTTCTCCCCAGACAGCAAGTAATGGTATATATGTTAAACATGTGCAATTCTTTCACTATTATATTTCCACTATTATTTGATGTACTTTAAACAAAAGGTAAGAAGGTATTTTATCCCGTGTCTTTATTTCAAAAACTGAAAACATTAGTTCATGAATATTTGTTACTGGGGCTCTTTCCTCCTTACTGAAATAAAAGGTGAAGAAGGAACATAATTAAGATTTCAATTGCCTTGAAAGGCCTCTCTCTTTTCCTTAAATGCCTTCCTCTGAGCTCTTTCTCTGTCTTTAGGGGTAATATTGTTTTAGGAGAAGGGAATCATAGTTCTAGGTCAATATTTTATGCTTAACACAAGAATCCTTAAACAAGGCAGTGGATATTGAAACTTAAAAGTGTTTGGGACCACTTGACTATAAGCCTTCTTAATATGTCATTATAAAAACAAGATGAAGAATAAATCTGATGAGACTGATCAGATGTAGAAACTGTCTGATAGTTTTTCTTCGATATAGAAATCATATAGAAACATACTTTGGGCACCTTTTGGGTTCTGTTCTAGGCCATTGCAATAATGTGAGTATTGCAAATCAAATGAATTTTTTGGTTTACCAGTGTATATTATACTAAATCTGACTAAATGTGCAATAGTATCATGTCTTAAAAAAAAAAAAAATATATATATATATATATATATATATATATATATATACATACACACACATACACACACACACACACACACTCCTTAATTAAAAATATATATATTTTTTCCTGATCATCCTTTGAGTCTTCAGCAAGTTGTGATTTTTTTTTTTTTGTCGGTGGAAGGTTTTGCCTTGATGGTGATGACTGTTGACTGATCAGAGTGGTGGTTGCTGAAGGTTGGAGTGACTGTGGCAATCATAAATAAGAAAAGCTTGAAATGTTGTGAAAATCATCAAATGCCACACAAAGTCACAATGCAAGCATGTGCTGTTGGAAAAATGATACTGATGGACTTGCTTGATGCAGGGTTGCCACAAACCATCAAATTGTTAAAAAAAAATACAGTATCTCTGAAATACGGTAAAATGAAGGGCAATAAAACAAGATATGCTTACCTAAAGTCATAGAACTTTAAAAGGAAGAAACAATTTCTTTTTTCTTAATTAAAATTTTTTTTTTGGGGGGGAAACAATTTCTTTTTAATGGGAAGTGATTTTTTTAGTCTCTCAAACTTTTAAAATAGGTTTGAGAGATAGTGAATTGGGGCCCTTTACTATTTTGTGGATACATTGTGTGGTGATTAGACAAATGTGTTTGTGTTGCTCAGGTTCTCTTGCCTTTCTGTATTTCCTAAATGTATGTGTATGTATCATCTGTGTACATTTTAGTTCCTGGAGAAGTAGCATGTGGGTAGAAAGCTGACCTAAGAACCAGAAAGCCCTAGGTTCAAGAGTTATCTTGAACACCTACTAGCTATGTGATTTTGAGCAACTTTCTAAGATTTTTAAGTTGCAGAGAAGGGCCTGACCTATTTTGGGAGAGGGAGTTTCCCTTGTCCAGGGGTTTCCTTTATTCACACAATTGCTAGTTTAGTTCTCATCCCTATCCTTTTCGCTCTTATTGTAAACCTCTGTGGCTGTTAGGATTTTGACTGAGAGAGGTGTCAAGAAGGATTGAGGAAATTGGAAAACTACATTTTTCTTGTCAACCCCTTTCTTGTCTTTGTGCTAAAAGACCTTTAGAGAGAGCTGGATATGTCACACATCTTTCCCTGTGATGATAGCAGACATTAGACTTGGTTTTTTTTTTTTGTTTTTTTTTTTGGATTCACCTTAGTTGTTTCCAAACCACAATACAACCTTGTGATTTTTATCTTGTGCTGTCAATCCATTCATTTCCTTCCTCTAAGTGTAACCATGGGTAAGACGCAAAACTCCTTTTTTAATTACTTTGCAGAGCAGCTGAGTAAATGGTTTTTTAATTTATGTACTTTTAAAAAATAAAAGTGAGCCTGAATTACCCACAGCTCTTTAAATTATTTCCTCCCTACAGAACAGTCTCTCGGTTCTGTTAAAGCATCATAATGATTAAATATGTTAACCATTGAAAAGTTGAAAATCAGAGAGATGATGTAATTTGGGTGCTATTATTTATCAGATATCTTAGTTGGCAATGGTATAATTGCATTTTATTAATGTAAATAATATGAATTCAAATATTACTTTTCATTGTTTTGAAGTAGTTTTAAAAAATTCTTAAACGGATAAAATTGCCTAGAGGCAAAATAGTAGTATAGACAGAAACTTATTCCCAAAGTGTGAGCTCATGTCATTTATATCTACCAGATTTTTAAAATCTCAAATATTGAAATGGCATGAAAAAAGGTAGACTTCCAAACTAGACCAAGTTCATTTTACCTGACTAGTCTTGTTTAAAGTTTTCTAATTCGCAGACTATAAAGGCTTAAGCCTGTTTAGTAATAGGCTATGACTAAAGTAGCTTTTCTTAACAAGTTCCTCTTAGAAATGTGTGTTTTTCCTGGACATTTTTTCAGGCTTCTTGGTTTCTTTGGGATTAAAACCTTTTGCCCCTTAAGGCATCTTGATCAGTAATTTAGATAGTTTTCTTCTTGTTCATTTCTGGGAGGCATCACTTACATTGAAATGTAAGGCCAGGGGTGAAGTTACCTTACTCTGGGAAAAAAGAACTTTCCCTTGGGGAAAAATGGAGATATCAGGTGAGTGCCTGAGCATGCACAGAATTTGTTGAGTTCAGAAGGAAAATACAGATCTTCATTTTTGAGTGTTAAAAACTAATGGAACCCTCAACAACTATGATAATTAATACAAGGACTTTCAGACTAGGAATTTCGTTGACAGAGGTTATTCTAGTCTGAAAGCCTTGCTCTCTTCCTGCCTTGGAAGGAAAGAGAGAAAGAAAGTTCTCATTTCTAGGAGGCAGTTTCACTTAGACTTAGAAGCTGGGCAAAGACCTTCAGAGTTAGGTTTTATCTGAGCGGCATTTGAATTTTATTTCCCTGTGTGTGCTCACTGCCCCAGTTTCTTCTCTGGTGAAGATAGGTGAGTCAAATGACTCTGTGATAAAAGCTGTTGAATATGTACAAGATTCAGTGTTACTTTTCAGCACTGTTTTTTTTTTTTTTTTTTTTTTTTTTTTTAAGATATTCCTCTCATTTCCTTGCCTCTGGGATTTAGGATCACTAGAATGGTGGCAATGAGGTATGGCTGAGAAAAGGATAGCATGGGGTAATATGAAAAAATTATCTAGAAATGGAAAAGTCAGTAGAGAGCCCATGATTATATGAAAGGAAACATTTCTTTGAAGTTTTAAAAAAAAAGAATGACAAAATTTGATTTAGAGTTATATTAACTGTCTTGACTTCATTGTGCCAGAAATGGTAACATATCTTTGTATAGTTTTACATTTTGCCACTGTAGGTTAATGTGTAATGAAAATTCACTTCTGACAGAGATAGTTTTTCCTTACCTTTTTCTTTTCAGTCAAAAAGGCTGTTTTGTGTAGAGAAGTATGGTGCAGAAAAAGGCTGACTTTGGAGATAAATGACCTCAGTTCCCTTCCCAATCTACTCTATGTGTGACCTTGGGCAAATTACCTTCATTTCTTTCTGGCTCTGTTCCTTATCTATAAAACAAGGTGGTTGGACTAGTTGGCCTGTCAGTTAGCAAGCATTTATTAAGTGTTTGCTATATACCAGAAATTGTGCTAAGAGCAATAGATTCAAAGAAAGAAAGAATAAAATAAAAACCAAATCGCAGCCAACAAAAAAGAGGTCCCTTTTCACTCTGACTCTTATGATCTCATTTTTGCTTTCAGACTCTGTGTACTGTTTCTGAGGCCCATTTCTACTATTTCTCTAAATATATCACTTTTATAAAGTGCTTGAAGAAGTTAGGATTCTCAGTGATAGGGGAAAACATCTTATGATTATATTTTCACTTATAAATAGAGGACAAGTTTGTAACTGTTGATAATTTTGTTGTTAGTTGATTAGTTGTGTTCAACTTTTTGTGACCTGATTTGGGGTTTATTTGGAAAGATAATGTAGTCACTTGCCACTTCTTTCTTCAGCTCATTTTACAAATGAGAAAGCAGGTCAGTGTGAAATAATTTATCCACACAGGCACATAGATACTGTTTGAGGCTGGATTTGAACTCGGATCCATCCGACTCTAGGGCTGGCACTCTATATACTGCATCACCTAGCTGACCCAAGATCAATTAGGATTCACTAAGATTTAAAAATCTGAAAAACAAAAACAAAAAAAACCAAAATTAGTTTGTGCACATTTAACCATTCAGTGTTGTCTCAAATGTCTTTTCTTAGGGAAAGGGGAAAGGGAAGGAAATAAGTATTTATTAAGTGTCCATTATGTACTGGGCACTTTGCTAAGTCTTTTACAATCATTATTTTATTTGATTTCCACAAGAACCTTATGAGGTTGATGCTATTTTTATTCTCATTTTACAGTTGAGGAAACTGAGGAAAATAGGTTGAGTGACTTGCACAGGGTCACATACCTTGTAATTCTGAGGCTAGTTTTGAAGCATTGGGTCTTCCAGACTTCTAAGCTCAGGGCTCTGTCCACTGCCTCAGAAACAGAATTTTTACTTCTTGATCGCTTGATAGTTTTTGGTCTAGTCTTATTTTGTTTTAGACCAGGACATAAGCACAGGGTCACTCCTACAGCCAAACAATGATACATGACTAAGAATACTCCACCACCTACCATCATCTATAATTTTCTTGGGGGAGAGTTTGGTTTGAAATTAATGACAAAGGTTATGTGCTTTGTGTGATTTTAATCCAAGGATTTTTGTCGTTGGTTTTGTGATTCTCAAAGTGTGATCCAGGGGCCTCTAGGTGTTCTTGATTGGATTTCAGGGGTTCATTGAGGTCAAAATTATTTTCATAATATTAAGTCGTTTTACTTTTTTTTATATAATTTATACTGAGATATAATAATTGAGATAAATATAGACAATAGTTCTTGATAATTTTTAAGTGTGTAAAGATTAGCATGTTACCCATTATACTCTGGTTTAGATAAAAGATCAACTTAGAATTCTTTTGTATGTTCCTAACAATTAATTGATAGGGGTTTTGAAAAATAATATTGGTACAAAATGATAGAGAAAGTATTATTGATGACAATTAGTGGCTAGAATAGTGGGTCTTGAGTCAGGAAGACCTGAATTGTTTGCCTCATTTTCCTCTTCTGGGGATAATATTCCTTCTAAGGTTGTTGTGAGGATCAAATGAAATAATAATTATAAAGTACTTAATATAGTACTTGGCACATAGATAGTGTCATATGAATGTTAGCTGTTTTTTTATTTTTCTTTTCCTCACTTAATCATTGTTATCTTTATCAGTCTAGCAGAATTGTTTGTTTTTTTATTATTCATCCATTGGTTGAATAAAGCTCTTTTGCAAACAGTTTGAGGCTTTTGGAGC
Organism: Sarcophilus harrisii; assembly: GCF_902635505.1. Classification (NCBI taxonomy): domain Eukaryota; kingdom Metazoa; phylum Chordata; class Mammalia; order Dasyuromorphia; family Dasyuridae; genus Sarcophilus; species Sarcophilus harrisii. Next base: position 535,439,253 of record NC_045426.1, on the reverse strand, counting down.
GCTCTAATTTCTGTATAATAATAGTAACTCATTTATATAGTGTCTTAAAGTTTACAAAGTACTTTCTATACATTATCTCATTTGAGTCTCACAACAATTCTGTGACATAGATATCATAGATTTTATTATCCCCATTTTTTAGATAAGGAAGCTAAAGGTCTATGGGGTGATTGTTTTGTTACATTAGGCCCTATGGAGATATACAATGCAGTAGCTATGTAGCTTTCTTGGTTAATGGTAACTGTAAACAAGACTCCAGAGAATTACAACTGTCTATACTAGCCTTCTGCCTATCTTTCTTGTGGTTTGGCTTCTTCCCTTGGCTAAAGCATTGAGAACTAAATTATAAAATTTAGAACTTTTCCTTCTAGCAAGGACATTTTTGTCCTATGTCCTTGAATGCTTCCTGATAAATGACTCTTAGTGTGGATTATAAATGATTAAGTATATAGTACTTGAATCAAATATGTATTAGGAAAATTTAGTTATAAGCCAAATATAAAGCTTTTATCTAAGAGATAATTTGAAAGGTTACTCATATTTTAGCTAAAAAATTTAAAAAAAAAATAATTTGGCATCCTAAAGAAGGGGAAATCTGTTGTTCTTTTAGTTTTAGTGTTTTTTTTTTCCTTGAGGAATTTATGAGACCTATATAAATTTATGATAAATTTCCAAAGCAATATAATCTTTCGTCCATAGAGGCTGGAGGTGGTGGCAAGTGGAATTTATTTTTTAAAAGTAACGGAAATGTTAGTTACTCTTTAATATTTTCCAAAAACAGAACCTTCTGGTAAAATTTTTTTGATAGTAAAAGCATGGACTATTGATGGCATATTCTCTACATCTTAGCAATTCCTGGTCTCTTGGATCAACATTGGTAGTCTCACAAGAGAGAAGTCAAATTGTATGTCCTATTTTTTAAGAATAAGGATGAAACAGAGCTGGATGAGTGTTGATATTTTCTTTCGGGTTAAGTAAGGCATGAAAATCCAAGGCCTAAATTAGGCCTATCTGGCACCTAGAATAAATTTAGCTCTTTGTTTCTTCTTGGTAACATCCTTAAGAAAATAGTTATTGAAATTTTGAAAATATAGGAAAGCAGGCTTCTACCTTTCAAAAAACTCTGAGCAGTACTCTACAGATATTATTTGTATTAGCGAATACTGAATCCAATTTGCAGAGATTTACTTCATGAGATACTTTAATAGCTTATTGTTCTGATTCTTAATCTTAAGTCTCTTGAGTAGCCTGCTTTCTTATCAAGTTGTCTATTTATGAATTAACAAGCTGTTGAAATCCCCCTTTTCAGCAATTTGTCCCCAAAGGAGCATTATTATCTGCTGCCACAGTTAAGTAAACCTTAAGCATTTTGTCTTTTCCCCAGGTGATATCAGTCTGGGGAATACCATAGATTGTTAGGGGAATTCTTCTGTTTAAAATATGTTGTCTCTCTATCTTTGTAAGTATACAACATAGAAGTATGGTATGTAAGCCAGTTTAGTACTTTATCCCCTCAAGCTGGTTGTTATCAGTACCTCCATAGAGACAATGAATGGCAGCTAGCATATTGTCAATTACTATTCTTCCACTGTTGTCCTGTTGCTTTATTCTCATGACAGGGACTTAATGAATTTGTCATACACATTGTGTATCTGAACAAGATTAGTAATATTGTACATACAAAAAGTGTTTATGGTTAGGATCCTTTTTTTTTTTTTTAATATAGAGAAACTCTGAGAATGATTTTTTTATAAGTTGAGATGGAACTTTCCACTTTTATATTTTAGGATAAAGGTTTCAAATCAGCAATAGAATATTTTAACTTATATTTACATAGCATTTTTAAGATTTACAAAGTATTTTGCTTGAAACAACCTTGTGGAATAGATAGTATAAGTTGGAAATTTGGGCTCAGAGGTTAAATGATGTGCCCATGGTCCCATTTAAAAATTGAAACACAGGTCTTGATTCCAAGACCAGCCCTCTTAATATTTTCATGCTTTTTTAAAATTCATAGTCAGAAATAGTTTGTCTTTCTTTTATGTAGAATAGTGTTATTCCCAGACTTTTGAAATATTCTAGGTTCTTGGCAATCCAACTAATTCTATCTTGAGCATTACCTGCAAACTAATTCACTAGAATAATGGGTTCAGCTTTTATTATGGGAGTGTAATCATAAATCACACACTGGGATCACTGGATAATATTTTGCAAAAATTACTATATTTTATTACTTCTAATTTTAGCCCCTGACTCTTAGAAATTCTTATTGTGGTTGCATTTCGTTCTTTGTCAGTTCCAAATGTTTCTAAGAGGTAGATGTTTGGATGTCATCATCTCTGCCAGTTTTGTACTTATCTATTAAACAGAAGAGTCTTCTACATTTCAGTAAGTTTATATATACCCTCTGGATTTGAAAGCTTAAGAGTCATACAATTCAGAAATTAAAATCTGGAGAATGAAGTATATAAATATTTTTGTAAATTTTTCCTTCACCTTCTTGTATATGGACATCACCTTCCCAATGTAACGGTCCTCTTCAAGAAAGAAGGACAAACAATAATATATCTCTTTTTCTTTCCCAACTGCCTATAAAAAATATTTTTGTCTATAGTTGGCCCTTGACTCTTATTTGCTCCTCTAAGAGGTTTCCCTTTCCTTTCCATGTGAACTTTTCTTCCTGTTCCTCTATACTCCTGATTATCCCTGTCTCTCTTTCTCAGGCTGAAACTTTTTAGATTTGATTTGTAGTTCTTGTTTTGAAACTGGATTGCATCTGCAGATCTCAGCTGTGTTACTTTGCTGTTTCCTTCACTGATAGTGGATTTCTGGCATGCAAGGCTATCTAGTCACATTTTAGTAAGAGGATTCTTGAGTTTTCATTCATTTAAAACAACTTGTAGGTTGATATTGATATGTTTGATGTGATATGTTCTTGATATGTTTTTGTTTTTTGATTTGTGACTCTCTAGCAGAAATAAAGATCTCATGATCTGTCTATCCTACCCTGTTTCTTGTTATCATTTTAATAATAATTCTTTGGATGAATGTAATGATGAGAGATACTGTTTTTTTCATTATGATTAGCTATCATGAGTGTGCTTATCAAATTTGCAGATGAAACAAGACTAGAAGGAACAGCTAAGTTAACAAGACAGAATCAGGAACTTCAAGGATTTTGACAGACTGGAATGATAGGTTAAAACTAGCAAGATTATATTAAAATCAAATTAATGTATATTCATTAAAACTAGCAAAATTAAATATATACATACACATACATATATGTAAATAAACATAAAGTTGCACATTTTAAATTTAAAACAAAATCAGTAAGACAAATATATGGTGGTAGTGGTGGTGGAGACACGAAATAACAGCAATTTATATTTAAGATACTTTAGCAGTCTTGAAGCAAATTTGGTGTGTTTACAGTGGCATGGCTACCAAAAAGCTGATATAGTTTTAGGATACATTAACAGAAACATAATTTTCTGAGTAAGGGAAGTAAGAGTCTTAGGATACTGTTAACCAATCAAATCATATCTTGAATACACTAGTCTGTTTTGAGTACCAAATCTCAAAAGGAAAGCATTGAATCGCTTGAGTATTCCCAGAGGAGGATAACCAAATTGAAGAAGCTAGGAATGTTTAATCTAGATTTAGGTAAGACATGATTGCTGTCATTCAGTTATGTTCATTTTTTTCTTACTCTTTCATAATCCCATTTGAGATTTTTTTTTTCTTCAGAGATACTGGAGTGGTTTGTCATTTTCTTTTCTAGCTCATTTTATAGATGAAGAAACTACAGCAAAAAAGGCATAAATGACTTGCCTAGAGTAGAAAGTGATACAGCTAGCAAGTGTCTGAGTTTAGGTGTGAGTTCAGGAGCATCATCTTTCTAACTCTAGACCTGGCAGTAGGTAACTGCATCACTCAGCTACCTAAAGACACAATAGTTCTGTTCAAATATTTGAATGATTTTCATTCAAAAAAAGATTGAATGTACTTTGCAGTTGGGGTTGGAAATTACAGAGGCTCATTTTTATGGAAGAGTTGGAAGAACTTTCTAACAATTAGTTGTCCAGAAAGGGAATGGGCTTCTTTTTGAAGCACAGTGGTCTGATGAAGGTCTTTACACAGAAGTTGGTCGACTTCCTGTTAAGAGTGCGACAGAGGGCATTCTTGAGAACCAATTAGGAGACGTTTAAGTGAGACTTTAAAAGCTTGTAAACCATGGTCCTCTGCCTTCCGTATTACAAATATATACTACAAAAGGTGGTCTGATATAAGAGAGAAAACAATAGACTTGAGTCAGAAGAAACCTAAATTTGAATCCAGGCTCCAATGCATGTTATATGAGTTGAGGCAAGAAATTTAACCTCCCCACCTTGATTTTCCCATCTGTAAAATAAGAATAATCAATATTTGTACTATAGCATACCTCATAGTTTTATTATGGAAAAAAAAAAAAAACTTTGTAAACTTTACAGTGCTATAAACATAAACACTGTTACACAAGTGCTATTTACCTAGAAGACAATTATGTCCCATTCATGATCTGTGCTTTGAGCTATTAAATATCCAAGTAATCATGGAATATTAAGAGCTGGAATGGACCTTAAAGATAAAATAGCATTCATAGAATCTGAGTTTAGACTGGAGGTTTAAAGAAGTTAGATAATGTTTCTAGTGTAACATAATTATGTTATTGACAGTTATAACTTAAATTTTTTATGTCCATCAGACCACTGTTCTATTACTTTGCTTCTTAGGATGCTGATCAATCTAGGAAAACTGTTCCATCTTCTACAACCTTATTGCATGTGAAGAGGATTGAGTGAGTGGAGATAAATATTTTAAAATGAGAAATCTGATTTGGTCAGAAGAATTGCTTGTGCTTCCTGTAACTAATCTTTAGAACTTTCAAGTCCCCAACCTCCAAAATTCTCCCAACCAAACAAGATCCCTTCTGCTGACTATTCTACTTCCATTTGGCTTTACCTCTTTCTTCTACTTTACCCAGGCTTCTTGGCAAATTTCTTTGTATTTGAAAGAGATCAAAAGAAGAACTGAATGCAAAAAAAAAAAAATCTCAGAAGAAAATTCCAGCAAAATGGAAAATAACATGCATCATTTGAAAAAAAAAAAAACTATTGATTCTGTTGTTATTTTATCCATCTTATTTGATTTGATTCTGTATACATTGTCCTTAGTCTTGTATTCCATAGTCTGTAAATATGCCATTATTGATGTTTTAAGACTGCAGCAAATCAGGGGAGGTGGTTTACATCAATCATTTAATGTGTAGGATGGGCTGATGGAATAATTCAAATGAAGTACATTAACCTTCTCTCCCCCACCTTCTTTTGTTTTTGATAATGTATTATTGTCTCCCCAAATTCATTTTAAGTGCCTATTGATTTATATTGGGTCTCACTATATCCTCTTCATTTGATCATCTCTAAGATCTTAGTATATAAAACTTATTAAACTGCCCAGAAAAGGTAGCATCTTTTATTTTATAATGATCATAATACATATTTGTCAAACAATTGTTATGTATGTCATTTTAGTACGTTTTTTACAAGGAGAACATACATGCTGACCATTGGGGTTCATTGGCTTCTAAGCACCACTCAGGATAAATGGACAGTATGGGTCTGTCCACAGTGTAAAAATTTTTGGCTAAGATTCTGTGGTCCCCTTCTCCATATAGCAGATCTTTAGTAATTATTGATTAATTTGAATTACATTTTCAGGAGTGTAGATTTTCCTATTGGATGACTGTTACCAGTCTATCTTAGTGATGTTTCTTTCTTTTACCCTTCATTGTTGAAGTACATAGGGTATATGTAGTGATGAAGATTAATATCATTTGGATTTTTGGGGCATTATTCTGGGTGGGTCATTGAATTGACATAATGTATGTTGGCAGCAACTTCCTTTATGTATAGATTTGAACACATCAGGTTTCTGCTTGAAATGCTTTCATAATATTTTATTGATAACCCAATGAAGTCTCAACTTTTTAGCCAAGTGTTCAAAGCTATTTGCAATTTAATACCAAACTATCTTCCATTTATCATATCTTTATGTTTCAGCCAAACTATATTGGTTATGCAAATTTTTTGGCCTAGCCAGAAATGGGACACTTGAATTTTCTTATTCATAAGCCAGTCTTGCTAAGTAGGTGGTATATTAGTGATGTGAAGAAAATGATGGATGGATTGAAACTCAGATCACTCTTCTTTGTTACATATGTGACTTTAGGCAAGTCATTTAACCTCTGGACCTCAGTTACCTCATCTGAAAAATGAGGAGGTTGGACTAGGTAATCTCTTGAGCCTTTTGTGTTCTAATTCTATAATCATTTCTTCTTCTTTTTTTTTTTTTTTTTATAATTTATCTCTGCCCTCCAGTGCCCTCCAATGCCAATGCCAATGCCCACTGCTTGGCATTATAATGTAGGCTAAAGAATATTTGTTGAATGAATAAGTAAATGACAACAGATGGCTGGAGTAAAACTCTAAAACCATAGCCAGATTTCTTAGTGTGGTAAAAGACTTCAGTCTAGCTTTATCTGACTCCCCCATCTAATTCACTCATATGCAGAATAAGAGAAAACAATGATAATTCGTTAGTTATATTGATTATGAAGAAGGAATACTGGAAGCAAAACTCAGACATAACTCTGTAACACCTGTACAGAACTCCTCTTTAGCCTAGAGGTCCTTTGTTTTTTCTTAAAAATGAGTTTTTATTGGTGTCTCTTTTTTGCATTGTCATAATTATCTACAATATTGCTTCTTTGCCTCTTCCCAGAGAGTCATCCCATATATTAAATAATATTTTTAAAGGGAAAAAAAAGAAGAAAAAAAATCAGTACAACTGATGAATATGAAGATACCAGATTAAGAACTTTTGTTCCATCTTATAATGATGTACAAAGAGTCAGAACTGAAATACTTTCTTTATTTCTTACTGTATGTATAATATTGAGCAAATTACTCAGCTTTCCTGGGTCTTGATTTCCTGTTTTGTACAATAAGGTCGTTTCCAGCTTTCTCTATATGATCTTAATGTCTGAAACATTAAACATTACTGAATGAACTAGTATGAAGCATTTCCCCCCCTATCTGCTGTCTCCAGCAATCCCTAAAGAGGCTGATGGAGAGCAGAGAAAGTCAGTATAAAAAGTTCAGTGACTGTCAACATTATATTCATTGTACAACATCTGTTCTGGCAGGTCAGAGATGAGGACAAATTGATATGAAGTTTTATATTAGAATATGCTTCCACTTTTTTTTTTCTGATTATCTTTTCAGAAAAGAGTTCTATTTTCTTTCCTACTCATGAAGGGCTTGATTCCATTATTTACAAAGAAGAAAACTATGATTCACTTAAGCTTCTAAGTTTGTAGCAGTTATCTTTTTATCTGGAAGAGAAAATAGATATATAGTTGTTGTTTAGAGCAAAATGAAAAAAAAAAAAAGATTTGAGTCTTTGAAATATGAAAGTCCTTTTATTTCCCTAACCTTATTATGTGATGTAATTATTTTTCCATTTTGAAAAATACTGTCCCAAAAGTCAGTTAGCTATATCTAAATATTTGTGAGAAAGTCACTATATAAATTCTTAGGATTTTGAGAACTGGAAGAGACTTCAGAGATCATCTTTTCCTGGGGTCTTTATATTATTTTATTTATTTACATAATTTATACTTATTTTACATAAAATTTATATATAGTTACATTTAAATACAGTTATGAGAATATTTTTTTATTTTTTTGACCATTATGGATACTTTATTTCCTACAATTACATGTAAAAATTACAGTCCTTAACAATTGTCATTTTTTTTTTGTACACATGTACAATCATGCAAAACATTTCTAAATTAGTCATGTTGTGGAAGAAAACATAGATCTGTCTTCACACACACAAAAAATAAAGTGAAAAAAATAGTATGCTTTGATCTGCATTCAGAGCTGAAGTATATCACTATTTTAGAGTCAAATTACAGTGTGACTGACTTTGGCTGATCAGATTATGAGCCTGGAATGTTTTACCACAGGTTGGACACAGATAGTTCCTATGAACACTTGGGGTGGATTCTCTAACCTTAAACATTTTGTGTTTCTTCTGTGCTAATTCAATTTTGCTTTGTTTATGCACCTTCTCTGATGAGGGCCCACTATACTGGGTGGTCTTGTGCCAGTGTTTTCTATAGAACTGATTAAAAGAGATGGTAAAATTTTCAAGAATGAAAACTGAAGACACAAGCAGAAATGATTCTGGTGAGGATAAAAAATCAATTTCCACAGAGACCAATATACATGCATAGGAATTCAGCAAATTTTTAAAAGTGAAGTTCAAAAGATAAATCTGAGGATGAATACAAAACATGAAGCTCTTACTGAACTGAGGCTAGTGAGGAATACTAAATGGAAAAATTCTCTTTTAGTTTTCTTTATCTTAGAGTTAAGAGGAGAATCAAAGATTGTATCAATGATATTAATGATAATGATAAGAGATAAAGAGTGAGAAAGCTGAACTACTCAAATCTTAATTTGATCATGTTTTATTTGCTAAGATAATCTGTTCTCCTCCTCCCTTTGAAGTTTTCTTTTATCTACTTCCTTTAACATACTTTGAGTGATACTGACCTCCTTGTTGTTCCTTAACCATAACACTCCATTTCTTGTCTCTGGATATTTTCACTGCCTTACCATACTCAATTGGCACTTCCTGGCTTTTCTGGCTGTCTTCAGATCTAGCTAAAGTCTCACCTTATATAGGAAAACTTTCCTGATCCTTCAGAAGGAATGTTTGCAGGTTGTTGTTCTCATTACACTGTGAGGTCCTTAAAAGCAGGGACACTTTCCTCTCTTTCTTTGTATTCTCATCACTTAACATGATGCTTAGCAAAGTAGTAGGTACTTAGTAAATGCCTGTTGATTTATTGTTTGCTAAGCTGCCATCAGTGATCTTGGATTGATCATGGCCTGGAAAAGGCAAATGCTATTTTAGTTTTCGTGAAAGGGAAGAGAATGAAATATGTAAAAGTACAAATCATTAAGTTTTACTAAAATTCCAGGAAAATAAGAGCATAATATGAAAGTATGAGTACTTAAAAGGGAAATAGCAATCACTAAAATCCAACATCGCTTCATCAAGAACACATCATGCCAGAGTAACCTAATATCCCCTTTTGACAGTTTCTTTACTGATAGACCAGATGGTGCCATGGATAGACTATGTTTGGATTACCAAAGCATATTTGACAAATTTCCTCATGCATTGTTTTTCTGGAAAAGATGCAAAATGGGCTATGGCAGGCTGCAGGTCTTAGAAGGCCTACAAAATCATTTGGTCTGGTCTTGTCAAGGCAGGCAACAATAAGCTCTTATAACTTGAGTTTTTTAACTTGATAATTTTATATAGCCTGCAAATAATGTTATAAATATCCAAATGGACCTTGGCAGAAAAAAAGGTTCCCCCTTGCCGGACTATGGTTATAATGGTACAATTAGGTGAATTTGAAATTGGTTGAATGACTGGATTCAAAGAGTAGTCATTAAAGATTTGATATCAACTTGAATTGGAAATGTTAAATGGAGTGCTTCAGAAATCTGTCCTTGTGTATTCAGTATTTTTATTAATGGCATAAATGGCATGCTTATCATATTTGGACATGTCAGGAAGCTGGAAGGGAGAGCTTGCATATTCAGTAATAGGACCACATTCCAAAAGTTCTTTATTGAAATCTAACAGACCTAGTCAAAGACAATGAAATTTAATATGGAGGAATGTTAAAATGTACATTTATGAAATATATAGATTGCATCAAGAAGCAATTTAGTATCCTGAACCATGGAGCTAATTGTTCTGGGTTATGCACTGGTCTGACTTCATCTGGAATACCATATTTAGTTCAGGACACCATGTGTTCAGGAAAGATGGAAACAAATGGGAACATAATCCACTTGTAATAGGTGAGTAATAGGAGAATAGGGTTCATAATCTCGAGTCATCTTTTCTTTTGCCCCATGCAGGTAATTAATTGCCAAGTCTTCCTGAAACATTTATTGTGTCTATACCCTTCTCTTCATTCATACAACCCCAACTCTAATTTGGACCCTCATCACCTTTTGCCAATGCTATTTCAGTCACCTCTGAATCTGAATTGTTCTCTCTGCCTCAAGTCTTTCTGTTTCTCTAATCTGTCCGCCACACAATTTCTAAAGTAGTCTTTCTAAAGCACAGTTCTCACCATATTAATCTCTGCTGAACTTCAGTAACTCCTTGGTACTTCTAGGTTAAATATAAACTACACTGTTTGGCATTTGAACTCCTCTAGAACCTGGCTGAACCTACCTTTCCAGACTTATCATACACTTACTCTTCAGTTACTCTTCAGTCCAGTCAAATAGGCTTTATTGTCCCTCCCACATAACCTTTTGCATTCTATTTTTTTACCTTTGCATAGTCTGTCCCTAATCCTGAAATTAAATCCCTCCTCACTTTCACCTCTTAGACTCCCTATTTTTTTTTTTAACATATGAAATAAATCAGTGCCTCTTCTTCTCTAATATCTACATCTGTTTTGTCTATATATGTCTATTTAATGTGTATATGTTTTTACACAAAATATAAAAAGGTTTACTATTTATATATTTTGTTTCTCCCCAATATAATACAATCTCCATGAAGGCTGGAGCAATTTCCTTTTTCAGTTTGTCTTATTGGCACTTGGCACAATGCTTGTTACATAGTAGCAGCTTAATAAATGTTTGTTGATTGATAGATTGAGGTCTCCAGACCTTCTTAGTAGTTGAAGGAACTGGGATGTTTGCTTTGAAGGTGGTTTCAGGGGAATTTGAGAGCTACCATCTTTGGAAGGTTGTCATGTAAAAGGGAGATTAGATAGACTTGTTCTGGTAAGTTTAGGCTTCATATTAACAAAAAACTTCTGTAAGGATCTGAGCTGTCTGAAATTTTAAAAAGTGAGTTTCCTTAGAAGGAGGTAGTAGTTTTCTCTTTTTTGAAGATGTTCAAGAAGAATTTGGACATCCAATTGTTGTAATACCATGTAAAAAAGACTTTTTGGGCAATCATGGCTTGGAGCAAAATGACCACAAAAAATGAATTTTATGATAAGTGGTAATTTTCTATTAACCTAAAAATAAACATGATCCTACTGCATCCCAATGAAAATAATTTATTAAAGATTGTTTTCTCTTATTTATTTCTATTGTTGCTTTGTGAGTTATCTTTATTTACATTTTACTGATTTTATAATTTTGTTGAGACTAGAAATCAGGCCATTGTATCCTATGTGCATTCAGAGCACTGGGATTTTTGTTTACATATGACTTAAGTATTATTACTGCTCAAGTACTAATGCCTCTATTTCAAATTCTTTGTAGGCCAGTTTGATGGAATTATTTGCTCACATTTCTGAGTATCTAATTATTCTGAATGACTTTTCCTGTTTATTACTTTCTTGGGGGTAGGAAATCTTTTATATGTTTCAGTTTTTCTTTTTGAAGCAGAGTGCAATAATAATGAAAGTTTTGGAAAGATTTCAAGACCTAGGAGATTTGGAATTTAAGAAACTAAAACAAGAACCAGGGCTAAAATAATTTTAGTGACCCAGTTATATAAATAACTAGATTATGGTTATGAGAGTCATAAATGGGATTGTTATGAGAGTCAAAAGAGCTTAAGTTATTTTGAGACAAAGGTGTAGTATCACTTAAAATAATATAAGCCCTCAGCTTCAGATGTTTTTAAAGAGTGGAAGCCCCAAAGCCTCTGTATAGGTGATCTGTGGTTTACCTCAAAGTATTAATGGTTGTAATATAATATTTGTGCTTCCCATAATTTTGGTGTTTTGATGTCGGTTTTCATTTTAATAGTGCATGATGAGTTTGGTCCACATAAATTCTATTGGCTAGCAGTAATTATTACAGAGTTAACAAAAGATGGCTAATTTGTGTGATTAATTAAACAAGTATTTGTCAAGCATTCCTTTTTGGTTTGAATTGCTTTAAAAAAACAATCTCAAGCTTTTTGTTTTAATTTGATTCATTTTCATTATTTCCATCATTTCATTTGCAAATACATTCCTCCCCTCTTTGTTGTCCAGAGAGCTATCCCTTTTAGCATAGAATTAAAAAAGGAGGTGGGGGAACAGTTCATCAAAACCAACCACAGATCAGCTGTGTATATGGAATTATATATAATATTTCACATTTATAGTCCCCTATGTCTGTAAAGAAGGGAGGGAAGTTCATTTTCTCTTCTCTTTTCTTGATTTTTTTCCCCTTTTAATTGTTAGAAAGGGCTGATATTATGTTAAAACCCTGGTCCCTGATCCCATTCACATGAAAAGTTATATTTATATCTTATTAGCAGGTTTTAATATATGAGCCCCGAATGCATGGACCTCTAAGTGTTATTTAAATTTTATTTTAAAATCATGGAAATGAAGTGGAAGAATGGATATTCTCCTATTGTTAGATTGGAATCAGAATGATCAACACATTCTGTTAAAAGCCCATTGTGAAAAAAGGATCATTTCTCTTCATGAATTTTATAGCTGAACTTACATGATTCTCTGGACCCAAGAGATCCATAGATTTTAGCTACTTCTGTGAAAACTCATCCTGATGTTTTCACCAAATTTAAGAAAATGAAGTTTTATGCAAAGTAGAATGAATATTCCTAGGAAATTTTTAAACCACAGAGCATTGGAGATGGAAGGAACCTTTGAAATCATCTAGACCAATCCCTTTATTTTACAAATGAAGAAACCAGTATCCAGGAAGATGAAGTAAATTGCCAAAGTACAGTATATGGCAAGCCAGTGATGAAGCTGTGAATAAACATGTAATTTCCCTCATGCCCAAACTTTTTAGTCCTTTTGAAAATTTCAAGTGTACATTTGCCTAAATATCTTTTGATGAATCAAATAATTGAAATAATAGATAAGATCACAGAATTGTAATTGGAAGATACCTCAGCTCTCTCATTTGATGATTAGGAAACAATTATATGAAGAGATGATCTAAATCATTGATAATTATAGAAATGTAAATTAAATCAACTCTGAGGTTCTACTTCATAGCTATCATATTAGAAAAGATGAGCAAAAAAAAAAATAAAGGAAAATTATAATTGTTGAAGGGGCTTCACAAAAACAGACACACCAGAGTGCTCTGTGGAATGAATTAGTCTAGCCACTCTGGAAAACAATTAGGAATTATGTCCAGAAAGTCAACAAACTTCTTTTTTGACCTAGCAGGGCCATTGTTTTCTTTTTTTAACCTGTCCCTTCAAAAAGATCAAAGATTGAGAAAAAGTACCATGAGTATAATAGAATGTTAGTGTGCAAAAGAAATGATGAAATGGAGGGTGTCGGAGAAATTTGGGAAAATTCATGTAAACTGATGCAGAGTAAAATAAACAGTATCAGGAGAACAATTTATATGGTAGCAACATCATAAAGAAAAATGTCTGAAAAACTTTATGAAGATTAATTATGATTCCAGAGGAATGATAGAAACATGCTACTCACCTCATGACAGAGAAGTGACAGATTCCAGAGGCAAAATGAGATATGCATTTTTGGGACATGGCCAATTTGGGAATTTGTTTTGCTTGATTATACATGTTTGTTACAACTATTTTGTTTTTCTTTAATTTTTTATCCAATTGGGGAGGTCAATAGGTCATAGAGATAAGATAGAAAAATAGAAAATAATGTCATTGAGGCATCTTTCTTAAAAATGCAGAGAAGAGAACAGAAGGAAGGATAGAAAGTTATTTAGATCATTAAGACAACTGTGAAAATTACAATTCAGTCTTAATAACTTTAAAAAGAAAAGTAACCTACAAATAATAGAAAACTATAGTTCAGTTTATAATCCTCTTTTCCTTTTAATATGTGTATGAACATGTCTGTTTCATTTGGTCTTTAAGTTCAGAATAAAAATAAGTTTTAGAAAATATAGCCTTGCCTGAAACCTGAAGGAATGAGGAAAGATGTGAGAAAAGCATAAAGGAACTAAAAAAAAGTCTCTTAAACTCCTGTCATTAAATTAATTCCCAGGGTTTTAAAGCATCTTTTCTTCCCTTGCTCAATCTCACCAGGGAGCTGGTTTTCTCTTTGAAACTTGTCTATTCTAAATGTTTGCATGGCTTCATTAGACTTGTTGACTCAAGTGTACAGATTACTCAAATAAGAGATCTTTTTAGTGATTAAATGATGAAGGATGAAATCAAATTTTGGCCTATTTCTACTTCAAAAAAAATTATGAAAGCTTGAAGTTTCTTCTGGGAAAACAGCCAACACTCTTGCAAAATATAGGCTACTAAAAACAACAACCAAAAACCCCTCCATAAATATTAGAATCCAAATATTTCCATGAAAGCCACACCCATAACAAATCTGGAATTTTAATACCTAGCATATTTCTTTGAATACTTTTCAATAAGATATCTTCTTAATTAGCATTCTCATTTGATAGGACACTATATACTTTCTACTGAAAATTTCTGTCTAGATTTTGAACTATTTCCTATTTTTTTGTTCATTCTCAAGATATTGAAGTAACTTTTTTGTCAATCTCTTTTTCTACCCCTCTCCTTCTTCTGTTTTTAAGATATTGTAAAAAAAAAAACAAAAAAAAAAAAACAAAAAAAAAACCACCACCACCACCAACAAAAAACAATTATTTGAAATAGTGCCTAAGTCTTAAGAAGGTTTGAATTATGAAAGACAAGAGCTGTCAAAATAGCAACTTGTGGTACCAGATAAATCTTAGTCTGTGTTTCATATATCTATTATATGACTCAATGGAAAAAAACAAAGTGGAAGGAGAGGAGAAGAGACCAAAAAAATTGTCATCTTTAGTATTTGCCTAGAGCTGTCATTGAGCTTTTAATTTAATTCCCCCCCCCCCCCCCAAATGAGTGACAGAATAAGGCTGAATTCAATGTAGTTTTTCTAATTTGATTCTAATAGGTAGTGAGAACTTGGTCAAAGATTTGAATTGGTTCAATGCTTTAGATATCTTGAGTAAAAATGGTAAATTTGGGGCTACAATATTATTTTGGTGAATGTACTCACAGTTTATGTAAGAGAAAGCAAGCTCCATTTAAGGATTGAGGTAGGAGTGGCCTTTAGTCCCATCCCCACCCTTATTCCTTCCCCAAAAAGGAATAGGAATTTATCTTTTTCCTATCATCTATTTATGGTGTTACCCTATTAGAGCTGTTTTTCTCCAAATGTAAACAGGAAGAGTTGTCTCTTGTAATGGACATTTTGCAAAAAGCCTGACACACATTGACTGGAATTGTATCAGAAGTGTTTTCTTTCCTTGGGTAACATTTGTCAGGGTTAAAAAAAAAGCATGCTATTTCCCTTAGTATCCCTTGAGATTGTTGGGGGTTGGGGAGATAGCTCCTGATGTGGTGGGAAGAATAGATTAAGAAGATACTGGAATGGATATTAGCTCATGTATTCATAAAATGTTAGAATAGGAAGGAACCAAAGATAGTTTAGTTTAAAAATTTAGATATGGGAGAGACCTTGCTGGGCCACCACCCCAATTTTACAGATGAGGAAAGTGAGGTCCAGGAAAGTTAATAATTTGTCCAAGGTCCTTGAGATAATAGCAGGATTTGTACTTGATTCTAGTTCTCTAGCTTTCTTTTCAATGTACTGTTACCATTGAACCATGTAATTCAATTTCAATTTACAAATGAATAAATTAATGTCTAAAAGAACCAATAAACTTGACAAAGCTGGCTTGTCAATCTATTATTCATTTTTTTAAATCTATTATTCATATACATTGACCTTACAACTTCTTATATGACTCGGACAAGAGAGACAGAGAGACAGAGAGACAGAGACAGAGACAGAGAGAGAAGCTTAAGGAAAAAAGGAACCAACACATCAGCTACAACTGACATTATATTCAGCATTCAATGCCCATATCCCAACAAGGAAGGGAGGGAAGTGAGTTCTCACATCACTTTTGTGGGGGGGGGGAAGCTTGGTCATTATAATTTCCTAACATTCAGTTTTGATCTTGTTTTTCTTTATTCCATTTACAGTTTTGTAGTCATTAGTGTGTTCCTGCTTACCTAACTTTTTATCAGTTTGTGTTTCTTTCTATTCTTTCTATTAACTTTTTCTTATGATAAAGTAATACTCCATTATATTCATGGACCATAATCTGTTTAGTCATTCATGTAACATAATTAGTTTAGCTATTCGCTAATTGATGGGAAATCATTTCTACAAAAAATGAAACAACAAAACCCTGAGGTAGGAATTTCTTGAGCTCCCAACTACATTTTTATGATTCACTCTCATTCTGAGACTGATTATGTCAAGTTAGAAGGCTGGTCACTTATCTGGGTATTTTATATCTCCTTTATTTTTAGATTTCTTTGTTTTTGTTGTTATTACTATTGTGATTTTTAAATGTGTTTTATTGCTCATTAGCATTCCAGCCTATTTTGCTTCTCCTTTTCTTGCACTGATAAAAGATCTGAATCTAAATTATTTGCTTAAAGTGTTTTTTTTTAAAGATACATTTAATGATTTTTTCATAACGTTTACCTGTTTTGTATTATAGTATGCAGTGGATCAAGGTGCTAACTCTAATTGGGGAAAAAAGTTCTAGGGCAAGATTATAAAGAATTAGAAAGGGATTACTATATTTGAGCATCTGTCTTCACTTTGAAATCAATAGGTATAGATTATTATGAGTGAAGAACTACAATATTACCTTGTTTTTATGGTTCATACCTCTCTCCTTTTGTCTAGACTTTCCTTGTAGGTTCTACATAGTTCCTCCTGTTACTTTATTGACATTATCACATGCATTTATCTGTACTAGCATCAGAGTGGAGGGGAGTTAGATACTATAGACAAGGCTTGAAACATCTTACTTCTTCTGTATCCTGGTGTGATATTTTTTAAGTGGAACACATGCACAATGTGACTTGTCAAAAAAATTAATGCCACAGAGTTGAATGTTCTGGTATTAAAATATTTGTATTTTTCAAAAATGAGAAATGTCCCGTGCTACTCCTTTTCTGAGTGTTTACCCTAAAAATCTGTTTAACTATCTCCATTTTGTCTCTTTTGGGGCAGGTATGAACTCATGTGAATTACACACAGACTCCATTATGACATCATGAAAATTGTCATGTGTATCACCCATTTATAGCATTATTTTTATGGAACTAACTGCCCCTTGTGATGTAGAGGATTTATCCAGTAGTGACATAGGAAAATATATATTGATTTAATTTTGGATTCAAAATTTTATGGTTTTCCCCAGTTATATTTTTCCCTTAGGAAATCAGTATTTTCAGATCACTTTTATTATATTCCCCTTCCCCCCCAAAAAAATATAACAGATAATTTCATTTTCTTGCCTAATTCAGCTATCTGCTTTTCAGTTCAAATATTTGAAACTGATCAAAGTTTAAAGCTTTACTTGCCATTATTACTACAGGTGTTTATTAAGTTTTCAAATGACTTTAAAGTGAGTGGTATTGCTGACAACTAAAGAAGTATGAATAAAATTCAAAATAACCGTAGTCACTTAATTAAAAACTGAAATGAAGACATATAGGAAGCACATTTGGGGCATGAAATAGCATCATTTAATGTAATGGAACAAACCTGGAGACTTAGATTTGGATTTTGGCTCTGCTTTAATAATTTAGTTATTTAAGCAGTATCTGATTGTTTTTAAGGCACTGTGCTGGGGGTATACAACCAATCAGTCAAGCAGCAAGTATTTATATTGTGTTAGATGCTGGGAATACAAAGGTAAAAAAGCAGACTCTACCCTCAGGAACATAATGTTTTATCTAGGAGGACAAATCCATACAAATAAGTACATACAAAATAAATACAAACTTTTTGAAGGAAGGAAAAGGATGCTAGTAGCTTGGGGAATCAAGATCTTCATATAGAAGGTATTGCTTTGAAAAAACCAAGAAGCAAGTACTATATTATTCCTTTCCACAGAGATTATATATAAGCATTGTTGAGGAAAGAGAGACACAAATCAATGATATATGCATCAGATAAATTAGAGTGATGGATTTATTCACTTCTGTTGAACAATAATTGTTTTTAAAAATTACTTAGAGTTTGGCTTCTTTTTTGACTCAAATTTACTTGGAGTCTCTAATGATAAAATAATTGTAGAGATAAGGAATAATCTAGGAGTTTGGAAGTAGGGAAGATTACAATAAAATGAGACATATATATAAATCTTCACAAGAACAAGTGAAAATTTGACCAGGATCTTGAATGTTGGATAGGATTCAGTTAAACAGAAAGAAAAGGCATTTTGTTCTAATAGGGAATGCATTTTTGTGAAGATAGACCAATTTTACTAGAACCAGAGGAATTATATAGAAAAATAGTGGGAGATAAACCTAGAATACTGTGTATTATGGTAAGGTAGCAGAAAACCTTGGATGACAGACAAGGCATTTTGTCTGCAGTGAAGAATTATGAGAATGTCAATTGTCCAGACAAGAAGCTAGATTGGTAACCTTTAGTATATGTACATACATACATATATCTACACCCCCCTCACCTGCAAGAACAATTTAGAAGTAGAATTAACTAAGAAGAAAGGGATAGGTTGCTTTTGGGAAAAGGGAGTATTTCTTTTTAAATTTTTCCCCTATTACATGTAAAAATAATCGTTAACATTAATCTTTTTAAATGGAGCTCCAAATTCTCATTCTTTCCTCCCATTTTTCTGAGTTAAGCAATTTGATATAGATTATACATGTGCAGTCAGTCACATTTCCATGTTATTCTTGTGAAAGAAAACAGACTTCCTCCCCCTTCCGAAAATAGTAAAGTGAAAATAGTACAATGAAAAATGCTGCCTACCTCCAAAAAAAGAATAGATAAAATCTGAATGCAGATCAAAGAATACTATTTTCCATCACAATCATATATCCCAACTTGTTCAGCCATACCCCAATTGATGGACATTCCCTCTATTTCTAATTCTTTGCTGATACAAAAAGATTTCTACTATTTATATATGTCAGATAGGTTCTTTTCCTTAAAAAAAAAAATCTCTTTGGGATATAAACCAAGTAGTGGTATTCCTGGACAAAGAGTATGTATAGCTTTATCACCCTTTGAGCATAGTTCCAAATTGCTTTCCAGAATGGTTGGATCAGTTTATAACTTTACAAACAAATCAGTGATGTAATTTTCTTCCTTTCTTCTTTCCTTTCTTTCTTTTTGTAATTGGGGTTAAGTGACTTGCCCAAAGTCACACCACTAGGTAATGTTAGGTGTCTGAGGCCAGATTCGAAAAAAGGTCCTCCTGACTGCAGGACTAGTGCTCTTATCCACTGCACTGTGTAGTTGTCTCTTCTCTTTCTCTCCTTATCAAATCTGATCGGTATGAGTTAGAACCTCAAGAGTTATTTTAATTTGCATTTTTCTAATCAATAGGGATTTAGAACTTTTTTTTTCATTTTACTGTAGGTGACTTTGATTTCTTCTAAAAACTGGCAGTTTTATTTATTTAACTGTTCACAATCTTTGACCTTTTATCAATTAGGGAATGATTTGTATTTTTATAAATTTTTAGATATTTGAGAATTGAAACCTTTATTAAAGACACTTGACTTAAAATTTTTCTTCAGCTTTCTGCTTTCCTTCTAATTTTGGTTGCATTGGTTTTGTTTATGTAAAATCTTTTAAATTTAATATAGTTAAAGTTATCCATTTTACATCATTCTATGTTGTTTGGTCCCAAATTCTTATCTTCTTCATAGATCTGGCAAGTGAACTGTTCCATACTGCCCTACTTTGCCGATGGTATTACCCTTTACGTGTAAATCAAATACCCATTTCGACCTTATCTTGGTATACAATGTGAGAGAGATGTTGATTTATACCTGCTAAACTGCTTTCCAGTTTTCTTAGCAGTTTTTGTTAAATACTGAATTCTTGTCCCTAAGACTTGAATCATAACACTAGATTGCTATGGTCATTTATTATAAGTTGTGTAACTAATCTGTTCCATTGATCTACCACTGTATTTCTTAGCCAGTGCCAGATTGTTTTGATGATTATCATTTTATCATTGATTTTATTGATTATTGATTATCATTTGATGCAGCTAAACTACTTACTTTGCATTTTTTCATTGTTTCCCTTGATATTTTTGATCTTTTTCTTTCAAATGAATTTTGTTATTATTTTTTCTAGCATTGTAAAACAATTTTTTTGGTAGTTTAATTGAGAGGACACTGAATAAGCAGATTAATTTAGTCAAAGTTGTCTTTTTTTTTTAATGTTGGCTTGGCCTACCCATGAGCAATTACTCAAATGTTTTTCTCATTACTTAAATCTGATTTTATTTTTATGAAAAGTATTTTGTAATTGTTTTTGTATGGTTGCTGGGTTTGTCTTGGCAGATAGCCTCCTAAGTATTTTATATTGTATATAGTTAATTTGAATGAAATTTCTCTTTTAAAATCTTGTTGCTGTTTTTGGTAATAATGTTTGCTGTCATATTGCAAATTTCAGGTAGATGTTGCTTATCATTTCAAAGAAAACTCCATTTATTCCTCACTTTCTTGTTTGTTTTTAAAATATGAGTGTTATATTTTGTATTGAGATAATCATATGCTTTCTTTTGATTTAGTTTTCTTGATATTGAACCAACACTCTATTCCTGATACAAATCCCAGTGTACCCCTCTTTATTACTCCTTAATTTAATTTTTTTTATATCATCCTATTTGTAGTTCACTCACATTTGTGCTCTTTTTCTATGTACACTCCTTCTAACTGCCCTAATGACAAAAATTTTTAGAGTTACAATTATCATCTTCCTATATCAGAATGTAAACAATTTAACATATTAGATCCTTTATGATTTCTGCTTTCTTTTTACCTTTTTATGTTTAAGTTTTTGTATTTGAGAATCACATTTTCTATTCAGCATTGGTTTTTTAATAAGAAATGCTTGAAAATACTCTATTTCATTAAATGCCTATTTTTCCTTCCTTAAGTATTACACTGAGTTTTGCTAGGTACTTCTTATTGTAATTTTAGTTCCTTTGCCCTCTGGAATACCATATTCTAAATCCTCTGATATATATATATATATTTTTAATGGAGAAGCTGCTAAATCTTGTGGTATTTTGATTGTGGATCTATATTATTTGAGTTTGTAGAAAATGTAAGTTTGTTATAGAAGAAGCTTAACCTTTTTTTGCATTCCATGCTTCAGCATGTATTTTCTGTACTCATTGTATCTCATGCTTTAGCCCCATTTTCATAATCCTTTTTTCATATCTTACCTGTAATAGAGGTGAAGGTTGGGGTTGGGGAGGAATCTAGAGTAGGGAAGGATATAGGCTCTCTAAGTTTTCTCATTCATATTTTTAAGAAGAAGAGGGGGGAACAGGAGGAAGGGCAGTGACAGAGATGCATATTTGCTTTCATTATAGATTTTTATTCAAGGTGCTAATAGGGAAATTTTTGACCAAAGTATGGGAAGTCTACTAGTCTTCTCCATCCCTACCATGGCTTCCCATTTTCAGCTGGACATTGAGGGGAAAAGAATCATAAAAGATGGGATGGAAATAGAAAGCATTAAAAGCAGGAAAAAAAAGTGCTGATCTAATTCTTTTCTCTCAAGCAAACATCTCATTCAGTTCCTTGAAAATATGGGACCAGATGAAGATTTCTACCCTGTAAACTATGAGACTTTCTTCAAATTCCTAAGACATTTGTAAATGACTTCTTTGATCTTGGAATCTGGAAAGTTTGGGTTTTAGTCTTAGTATAATAAATAGTCAATAACTATAGCAGTCTAGTGTTTGACAAATCCAGAGACCCCAGCTTTTGGGGAAAATTGGAAACTAGTATGGCTGAAACTAGGTATTGATCCATACTTTAACACTATATGCCAAGATAAGGTTGAAATTGGTACATGATCTAGACATAAAGAATGATATTATAAACAAATTAGAAGAACATAGGATAGTTTACCTCTCAGATCTGTGGAAGAGGAAGGAATTTGCGACCAAAGAAGAACTGAAGATCATTATTGATCACAAAATAATTTTGATTATGTTAAGTTAAAAAGTTTTTGTACAAACAAAACTAATGCAGACAAGCTTAGAAGGGAAGCAATAAATTGGGAAAACATTTTTACATTCAAAGGTTCGATAAAGGCCTCATTTCTAAAATAAATAGAGAATTGACTCAGATTTAAAAGAATTCAAGCCATTCTCCAATTGATAAATGGTCAAAGGATATGAACAATTTTCAGATGAAGAAATTGAAACTATTTCTAGTCATATGAAAAGGTGCTCTAAATCACTATTGATCAGAGAAATGTAAATTAAGACAACTCTGAGATAGCACTACACACCTCTCAGATTGGCTAAGATGACAGGAAAAAATAATGACAAATATTGGAGGGGATGTGGGAAAACTGGGACACTTGGGACACTTATACATTGTTGGTGGAGTTATGAATAGATCCAACCCATTCTGGAGAGCAATTTGGAACTATGCTCAAAAAGTTATCAAATTGTGCATACCCTTTGACCCAGCAGTGTTATTACTGGGCCTATATCCCAAAGAGATCTTAAAGGAGGGAAAGCAACCTACATGTGCAAAAATGTTTGTGGCAGCCCTTTTTGTAGTGGCTAGAAACTGGAAACTGAATGGATACCCATCAATTAGAGAATGACTGAATTAATTATGGTATATGAATGTTATGGGATATTATTGATCTGTAAGAAATGACCAACAGGATGATTTCAGAGAAGCCTAGAGAGACTTACATGAACTGATGCTAAGTTAAATGAGCAGAACCAGGAGATCATTATATACAATGATCAATTCTGATGGATGTGGGTCTCTTCAACAATGAGATGATTCAAACCAGTTTCAATTGTTCCGTGATGAAGAGAGTCATCTACACCCAGAGAGAGGACTATGGGAAATGAGTATGGATCACAACATAGCATTTTCACTCATTTTATTGTTTGCCTTTATTTTATTTTGCTTCTCTTTTTTTTTTCTTATGTGGCATGATAATTGTATAAATATATATATGCATATATTGGATTTAATATATATTTCCACCATGTTTAACATATATTGGCCTACTTGCCATTTAGGGGAGGGCATGGGGGAAAGGAGGGAAAATTGAAACACAGGATTTTGCAAGGGTCAATGTTGAAAAATTGTCCACGCATATGTTTTGGAAAATAAAAAGCTTTCATTAAAAAGTGTGGAAAAAAAAGTCTCTTCCCTACTAGATTAGTAGAGTGTGCTTGACTCATGAAATTGACAACTGCTAACATAATTCAATAATTTAATGAATTTGTATTCTTATTGATATAGGGATTTACTCCAACTTCAGTTCACATTCTCCTCTTGTACTGTTGGATTTGTTCTTCTTGAGATACTCCAAGGAGCATCTACCTAATGGATTGGAAGGCCTTCTTTTAGTGTTTATTTGTTTTTAACAATTCTTGCATGTCATTGTAACACTTGACATGTGCCTTTGTTTTTCCTTGATTTCAGTATATGATTAATCTATCTCTCTTTTTTAATAGGTCATTTCCTTATTCTTTGTATAACTGCCCATCTTTCCATTTCCACTAATACTAGGTAATTATTTCTGGTTAACTTTCCTGAAGTATTATTGAATTTGTTCAAAATATAAAAGTGTAATATAAGCTTTTATACTTTAGACCATTTTTTGTCATTATTCAGACAGAATTCATCTTAGTTGGTACATAGTAGTGATTTTTTTTAACTTTAAATGATTATGTAATGGATATTAATAGAGAATATTAGTATAATCTGTTCATGTCTTTACAATTTTTTTTTTAAGCCATGGCACTTTAGAATCTAATACATATAATCAATCAGGAGGTTCTTTTGTTGTGTTTGTATGGCTATGAGTTGACCTTCTTCTTACCTGTAGAATATTGTTTCTTTAGAGGGCTTCATGGTGTCTTTGCCTTCATTAAAATATCCGAATCTGTTTATTGCTGTTGCCTTACTTTAAGCTGTGTGTATCAGTGTGGTTTTAAAAAAAATGTTTCTGCCCTTCTAAGCCACTAAATTTCAAGAACCCATGTAGTAGTATTTGATTGGAGGACTGATGCTTGCCTTCTGGAATCATTAGTATGGGGACAATTAGCTGTGCTTTTTTTCTTCAAGCTTTAAGTGCAAGAAATTTGCTGCAAAAAAAAATATCTATATCTATATATAGGTATAGATATATATGGGATGGGGAGCAGGTCTTTGTCTATTGGCAGAAACCTAATTCCTCCCCTCCACACTGTTTATCTTCCATTTATTCTTTTTATATATTATTTGTACATAGCTGTTTTCATTTGTTACTTCCATTAGACTGGGAGCTCCTGGAGAGTAGTGACTTTTTTTTTTTTTTAACCCCAGTGTTTAGCAAAGTACCTTGCATATAGTAAGTGCTTAATATATGCTTGCTAATTGATTGACTGTTGTGGTTATCTAAAGTTGAGTTAGTCCAATATCACCCCACCCATCAGCTATTCCTGTAGTCCTCTAACACTGTTGTTTCTTTTATATTTAGCTACATAATACAATTCTGTAGTGTATCAAACATTCCTTCCAAATTTTTAAAAGTTTGTTGTTGACAGGGATTTTTCCATAAAAGCCATGGTTTTAAAGTGGTGGTTTTTAGGTTGCCAACAAAATCTTGTTTAACCCATAATGTATCTGAAACATTGTATGTTACATGTACATATAATGGTATCTTTAGGGTTGGGGTTGGGAGAGCACAGTATGTCGATTTCTTAGGGTTTTAATGTTGTAACACCTATGTAAAGCGGACCAGCACCTATTCTGCAACTGATAGTTTTAGAGTTGCCTGGGAGGTATTGGAGTTCTGTGAGTAACTTGCCCAGCTATCATCCATTAACTAAGTCTCTGAGGTTGGGTCTTAAAAAAGGCATTGTGGTTCAGTGCAAACTATTGACTTTGGAGTGAGAAAATAGATGTTCAAATGACAACCTGGTGTACCAGACCTGGGATAGAGCATCCCAAACTCCTACTGATTTGATCAACTATAGTAAGATGCTCTGTAACTTGACTGCAACATAGTGATGTAATTTTGATCCTCTTGGAGAACGAAGGACAACAGCCAACCACCCCCTATTCCTTGTGTTATCTTATGTAAATTACTTGTCACAACCTTGTCACAACTTTTTCTTCCCTGTAAAATGAGGGAATTGGACTAGATTGTCTTCTAACGTCTATTCTAGCCTTCAACCTATGATCCTAATTAGTTAGTTCTTACTGATTCCAAGGTGGCTAAAACTAAAAGCCCAAATTGGTGGCTCACCCATTTGAATATAGCTCAGCTATAACATTTGCCCTCCAATTTGTTAATTTGTTTTAACATATTCTTTTCATTTTCCAATATGTTCCCTACCCATCCCCTGCCTAGAAAGTCATCCCTTTATCATAAGGTTATAAGATCAGCATGGATCATACATAGATGCTGAACTGGATGGGACTTTAGAGACCCTGTAGTCTAACCCTCTGATTTTAAAGATCAGGACACTAATCCTATAGGTGGTTAAGCAACTTCCTTGGGGTCACATAGCTAATAAATGTCAGGAAGCAGAATTTGAGCTTTTGCCCTCATGCTGTCCCTCACTTACTGCTGAAACCCAGAACTCTGTCCATTGCTGGGTGTCAATGGAAAGGAGAAAAAAGCAGTCAGCTGTCATCAAGTAAATATGTATTAAGAAAATTAGCTATTCTGTTATTTGAGCCTAATGGTACAGCTGTACTTTGGCACTCGTGTGCTTCAAAACTTGAACCTCAAAATTTGAACAACGAAAAAAATGTTTCAGCACTTGACGTTTGCTCAGTACTTGTCACACTTCATTGCTGTCTTGGTTGAGCAATAGGGATTTAGGGTTGGCAACTCTTCTGTTCATATTTCCACACATGCTGCACAAGAAAAATCATATCAAAAAGGGAAAAAATGAGAGAGAAAACACAAAAGCAAGCAAACAACAACAAAAAAGTGAGAATACTATGCTGTAGTCCACACTCAGTCCCCAACAGTCCCCACTCTCAGTGCAGATGGCTCTCTCCATTACAAGACCATTGGAACTGGCCTGAATCACCTCACTGTTGAAAAAAGCTACATTTTGACATTCTTTACATTGCTTCTTTTGTGAAATTCCATATTTGAAATGTGTTGTACCCTCTTCACATCCATCTTGTATCTCCTTGTTTTCTCTTTATGAAAATGAAAATAATTTTTAAAAGACATTTTTTACCTACTAAGAGCAAGACTGTTAAAAGAGGTGAGAATCCTATCTGATAAATTCTGTGGACATAAAGAGTACTAGAAAATTATTTTAATTATATTCATTATTCTATTGCCTTTTACCTTATATTGCCTGTTATTTGTAATGCTAGACACAGATGAGATCCATGTTAAAAATGTGTGTGTGTGTGTGTATGTGTGTGTGTGTGTGTAGGTGAAGAAGAGAATTTTTCCAGGATACTTGTGATTGATTTCTCCTTTCAAGCAGGTGTTAATATATATTTAACAAATTATAAAAACAGATCTGTTCCTTCTTGACCTCTTTACAAGATGTGTGATGAAACTGAATAGCAGCTAGCTGTTGTTTGACCATCGAAGGGCTGTGAACAGTTGGCTCAAGTGGGCTTAAGAAATATGATCCCTGGCAGTCTAGGGGATATCCAACTAGAGAAGAAGAGACCATTTCTGTGCCTGTATCAGAGGACCCTGTTTCCAGGCCCCATCATTTTTGGCCACCTGCGTTCCTGCACATGTGGGAGCCTATGTTTTTATCACTTATGATGATTATGATCATTATTTTGAACACATGTACACACTTATCCCTACTGCTGTGATTATAGCTAGAAAAACTCTCCTTTTCCTTACTGGATTAATTGGATGCCACAATCTGAGAATGTGGATTTGCCACATTTGTGAACTTCTTTGTTTTTGCTTTTGTCTATACTTCCCTTTACTGCTATATGTATTTTGGAAATTATGTGCCTCAGATTTGTGGAGAGAATGTTTTATAGTTACTCTCTTATTTTACAATCTTAGTAAATGCCTTTTCTTTGATCTAATTGTTTATTGGCTTACTGATATAGTTAAGTATTACATGGGTCTCTCCCTCTCTGTCTCTGTCTCTCAGACACACACACACACACACACACACACACACACACAGCGAAGTGTCTATAAGTTATGTGAGTGTAGACCCAAGAATTTTGTTCTCCTAGGGATTCAACTTGAAACCTACTATCAGCCTGATTGAGAGTAGAGTGGGATTAGATTTACACAACTTGCTACTAACTTAAAAGATACTTCATGTAGCCTTGACTTCAAGTAAATTGTCTATTAGCATAGTTGCTGAACCTAAACATGGAAAGCTAATTTCCATGTTGTTTCTCTGCTTCTCCTTTTCCCCCTCTTTTTCCTCTTGTCCCTCTTTCTCTCCCTCTCCCTCTTTTCCTTCTTTTTTTCTCTCTTCCCCTCCCTCTCCTTCTTTCTATCCCTTTCCTTTTCTCCCTCTGCCTCTCCTTTATTCTTCTCTTTGCTTCCCTTTCCCTCTCTCTCCATCTCCCTTTCTCTCTCTCCCTTCTATCCCCACTTACTATCGTAACAGTGGATTCTTTTCCATTTAATAATTGGAAATGGGGAAGTATCAGATTGGCCAAATATCACCAGCAAATGAAATAATATTAGTGGTAAGGAGGAAAGTTACAGATGTCCTAAATGGTCTAAGAGTACATGAGCATTTGGACAAATTATAATCTCTGTGTCCTACATAAAACTCTTCATTAATTTTTACAGCCAGCATGTTTTACAGGAAGTAGAATTTTATCTAAACACCATGTAAAAAGACATGCAGGTATATTCTGTTATGCTAGTTTAGAAACTGGGCAGCTTTTTAAAAAGAGCACTACCTTGCTGATAACCTGAGGCTGAAATTCTCTAAATAATATTCTTCTTTGTAAGGCTGAAGTAACATCTTATCTCATGTCCCTATTTTTTTTCCTCAACCAATTTGCTCTCTCTTATCTCATTTCAACTCTTCTCACTAGGCTTGCAGTGCCAAGTCTAAAGCTAGGATCTCTTCCTTCAGAAGATAAGAGCATTCCACACCATAGAAGACCATATCTCTGTTTGTCTTGATGTTCCATTCAACTTCAATGGAGACACCGAGATTTATGGTCTCTATGTACCCAGAGAGCAGTCTTATCTACAGGGAAGAGCTTTTGTTATGAAACAGTGTTGTGACTCCCTTTTAAAAATTCTTTTTGGTGCTTGGCAGAAATGATATTTGCAGTAATTCTATCTGTAGCTGGAAGGTTTCTTCTGTCTTAGTGGGCAGGTTGTTCTTGGCTGACAGCATGTTAACCTGTAAGTTCCAACAAATGGAGAAGCTGAGACATAGTAGCCTGTTTCTCACCATGGCCATTGCAGAACAACCTCCTCAGTTAACTTAGTTATGGATTTACAAAAAAAATCAGTGGCAAAATTTGATAGGAATAAAAGTATATATGAACCAAAAATGTATTCCCCAAGTTTCTATTCTTGATACAATAGAAAGAATTCTGATTCTTGAAGAAGACAACCTGGTTTCATATTCCTCCCTTCCCTTCTCTTCCCCTCCTCCCTCCAATTCACACACTATCTGTGTAAGCTAGGTCAAGTTATCTGATTTTATATCTTGGGTTACTTTGTCAAATGAAAGAATTGTACTAAATGGTCCCTAAAAACAATTCAAACCCTAGTCTATGATGGTATGTCCATCATATTGTGCAGATATCTGGTTTTACTAGTGTCTCTCAGATATGCATGAGAAGAGTGTGTGTGTGTGTGTGTATCTACTGTGTAATCTTGAGCTCATTTTACAGAAGCTGAAAACACAAAATTAAGAAATTTTCTTGAGTAAATTGTGATATTTTCACATTTAGATTTTAGATATGTTAGATATTTTCAATATTATTAGATATTTTTAATAACTAACAAAAGGAAGGAGAGGGGAACAAATATTGGAAACCAGGGATACATAAATATCTTGAAACTAGGAAAGTTTTATAAAGTGGTTGAAAAATTCTTAAAACTACTGTAAAATATTCCTTCTAGGCATAATACTATATGCCTGGTACCTTAACCCTTTCTATTATTCAGAGTGGAATATTGAAAATGGAGATGGTCAGAATGTTGTTGTTTTTATTTGTGTGTGTGTGTGACTTTTATTGTGGAGCATAATTTTCTCTATAGGAATTTAGTTTTAGCCAGTTTTGCTGTTCTGTAAAGTGAGGGAAACTCACTGATGTTCAGCAGTACTATTTCCATCTTAATCCTAATCTGTCTCTTCACAGTTGTTAAAATACTTGATTTTTTTGGTCTCATTTAGCTTCGTTCATTCTATAAATAATTTTTGAATGAATGGAGTGAATATATTCCAGGAGTGATCTGAGAAAAAGAAATAATTGTTTGAAGGAAAAGGCATGCAAGTCTTTTGAGGGAGAAATGAGAAGAATTAAATCACCACCACCACCACTACCACCTATGCTCCCATGTCCCCATGAATACTATTGACAGTTTACAGGAGTTCCAGGATCCTGAGAATTGCGCCTCTTCACTTCCTGGGACCCCAGACCATTTTCTGCTTCCAGTCTGGCTATCATGTAGGGAATCAACTGTTGTGAACTCCTGATCTCATCAAATGCCACAATTTCTAAAGATTCTGAAACAAAATTCCTTGCTGTCAAAAGTCCTTAGCACGATCAAATAGTTCAATATGAGAAAAAGATATGGTTTTATCAGTGGAAATAAGATTAATGAAAATTCATTACCACCTGTCTTACCTGTTGCACTCTAATGATTATTGGACTTTTTGAGCCATGTCAAAGCTGATACCTGTATTGCCTCATCCATGAGGATGTGAATTTCTTGAGAGTAGGGACTATATTGTTATTTCTTGGTTTCCTGGACATTTCACTTAGTTAATGCTTATTAATCAGCTTTTAAAAATTCTTTGTAATTTGTCCTACTTTAATTGTTGTCAATAAGGCTAAAAAGCTAATGTGAGCTATTCTTTATTGAACACAGATTTCCCCCCCCACCTCCTATTATGATAAGTAGAATTTATTAAATGTATATTTTGTGCTTAGTATGGAAGACTTTTGAAAAAGCAAAAGATGGTCCTTATCCTTATCCTCAAGGAGCTTACAATCCAATGCGGGAAGATCAAATGCAAACAACAATGTACAGAGCAAGTTATATATATATATATATATATATATATATATATATATATATATATATTATTAGATTAAATAGGAAATAATTAACAGGAGAGGCATTTCCTTTAGCAGGTGGAGTTTTAGTTGGGACTTAAAAGAAGCTATAGAGGTTAGAGGTTGAGGGAGAACTTTCCAAGCTTGGAGAACAGCTAGATAGAATGCCTAGAACATTGACAACTTAATTTGAGAATCTGGGTTCAGATCTAGATTCTGTATTCTGTATGGGCAATTACTTAATGTACTTGGGCCTTATTTCCTCATGTGAAGTAGGATTAATGGAATGACCTCTTTGGGTCCTTTCCGCCTTTTTTGTGGTATAGTAGGCATATGGTATGGAGCTCTGTTGTCTAATCTGGATGAAGGAAATAGAGATTTTTGATATGGTGTTAATACTGATATATGCTATGCCCTGTTTAATTTGGAAGCATGAATGTATGTGTATTGCATTTATGTGTATTTGTATATGCATTTTTTAATATATGTTTTGGAAGAAGACATTCACTTTCAAAACTTCAATGACCTGTATTTCTGTTTCTGAATTAATGTTGGTTGGTTTGGTAGCCTTTGTTTCCAAACTAATCTTTCACTTTAGGAAAGCAGTTCTTTCATGGTATTGCTTGGAATTATTTGGGAATCTTAGAGTATTTCTTTCAGAGTTTTTTTGTAAGAAGAATTGAGGGGGTGTTAGCTGATGTTATTTGATTTAAGTTCTGAGTCCTCTTCTTCCAGCCAAGCCAATGAAGGCATACTGTGTAGTTTCCCGGAAATGAGAAGTTTATGAGAAAAAAAATTAAATTCAAGGGTTGATTTGGCTGCATCTCAGGGATTTTAAATGAGAAGAAACCAACGAAATGACAGCTCAGTGTTTCTATTTATATGTTTTTTGAAGTGATGAATTTTCATTGATTTTTTTTTTTCCCTCCTCTGGTTCCTTTTCTGCTATTTCTTACTGTGCAGAAACAAACGTTGAATGAGCATTTTATGTCTTTAAAAGGAGTAATGTGTGGGATGCAACAGCCTGTCAAACGTTTTCTTTTAATACTGAGTTTCTTGGGGGCGGGAATCATTTTAAAGCAATAGTCCAAAAACACAGTCCTCAATTGATCTAAAAGGTTATTTTTGCCAATAATTTTAAAAATAGTCCAGAACTAAAATGTCACTAATCTCCTAGGGGTATTTTACCCAGAGCCATGCATCAAGTGAGGAGATATTATAAGTAAAGAATTTAATTAAATTCAACCAATATTTACCATGCAACTTGAACAAAAAACTCTAGCTGCCACCTTCAAGTAAAATTACATGCTACCCTTCAATCAAACAATTAACAAGCCTTTATTAAGGACTTGCTTATGATGTGTGCTAGATATTGTGCTAAGTGCTAGGAATAAAAATATTAAAGCAAGACAATTATTGCCTTAGTGATTTAGGGGTGGATAAATGTAAGAATTGCCTTTTGATGTGAGCCTTGGAGGACTTTCAGTAGTATTTCAATAAGTGGAGAAGGAGAGAGTTTACCAGGCATGGGGACAGTCTATGTAAATACATGGAAGAGCACAATGAAATGTTTTCTGAGGTAGAAACAAGTTGGCCAGTTTGATTAGAGCATAGAATATATAGGAAAAAATAATGTCATCAACCTAGAAAAAAAGGCTGGAGCCAGATTGTGAAAGTCTTTACCAATTTGAGATTTTTGAGGAAAGAAGTGACATGGTTATACTACTTGCTTTAAAAATTTGAATTTGGAAGCTATGTGGAACATAGGTTGGAGAAAGAACTTAATTAGAAGGTCATTGCAGTAGTTTAGGCAAGAGGATAGGAGATGAAATAGGGATGCTGTTAATGGAGAGAAGGGGAAAGTTGTAAGAAATCGAGAGAAAGTTGAATTTATAAGACTTGCCAACAAATTGTATTCAAATAGGGGATGCTTGAGAATAAGAAGTTGAGGATGACACTGAGGTTGTAGTAGTACCCTGGCAAGAAATGGGGAAGTAAGAAGGAGTGAGTTTAATATAAGGAGGTTATACAGGACTGGAGCACAGGAAAAGGTTTAAGACTGAATATGTAGAATTGATAGACATTTCTTTTAAGATGATAATAAAATCCATGAGATCACAAAGAGTTCAAGAAAGAAAAGAGAGGGTTTAGACAAGAGTATTAGTGCATACACTATCATAAGAAGTGGGAATTGGGTGATGATAGTTTAAAGAAAATAATTGGTCTGTCAGCTAGGAAAAGAATCATGACAGAGGAGTGTTGCAAATCCACTAAAGGAAATATATTTCTCTAGTTAATAATGTTAAACAATTCAGAAAGATCAAGATTAAATGACCACTGGAGGAAAAGTTCATTGGATTGAACAAAAGCAGTTTCACTTGAGTGGTAGGGAAACCAGATTTCAAAGGGTTGAAAAGTAAATGGCAGATCAGAAAGTGGAAGAAAATAGTGTAAAATAGCTTAATTTTTTGTTTCTTATTGGTGCCTTTTGCTTTTATGTCACATTCACTTTCAAATGCTTTCCCTATCCTATGAAATCTTCTCTTTTAACAAAAATTTTTATATAGAAATAAAGTTTAGCAAAATCAAACCAAACCAAACCAATGATTATTTCTAACAATGTAAGCAACATTTCACAACAAAAGTTGTCTTTTATGTCTTCAAAATGAGGAAGGTACATTTTCTTCAACTGTTTAAAAAGTATTAACTAGAAAATCAAAAATAATCGCAAACATTTTCTATACAAAGAAGACCAAAAAGGAAGGTTGGTTGCATATGAAACATTGAAGCCTATTTTATAGAAAAGTTAAAAAAAATGTATACATGAATATGTATGTGTGTGTGTGTGTATATATGTATGTATATGTTTAATGTATTACAATCATTGTCTTCCTTGTCTGTTACTCCTCGAACTTAAGTTGTCTTCTGTGTAATTTTAAATTATTTCGTTGGCATTCTTTTCTGTAACTTTTCTATACTATTACTTTACCTGATAAAATTTTCCCTTTGACCCCCCCCCAAAAAACCTCATTATAACAAAACAAAATGAATTTATTTTGTATTTATTATGTCTGCAGATGTATATTTTATTCAGCATCCATAGTTTTTCACCCTTCAATGAAAGATATGCTTCATCATCTTAGATTAGTGATAGATGATTGCATTGATCAGCTCTAAAGTCCTTTATTTCCTTTTAAAGTGTTGTAGTTATTTAATACATATATATAATTATTGTAATTTTCCTTACATTGCTAAGTTTTCAATTCATAAAATTCTTTGGAAAGTGACATTTTTCTCATCTTTTCTCTCTAGCCAAGCTTGATCATTATAATTGTACAGCATTCAATTTCATTTTATTATTGCCTTTATTTATAATCTTAGTTTTTAATGTAGATTGCTTTCTTGGTTTTGTTTATTTCATTCTGTATTAATTCATACTAGTCTTTGTTTTCTGAATTCCTTCTGTTCATCATCTTAAGGTCCAGTAATAATTTCATTACATCCAAATTCCATGATTTGTTTAGCCATTCTTAAAGTAAGATGTACACTAGGGATTTCATGTTTGTGAAAAAGAGTTCCTCTGTTTACCTATCTGTTCCAGCATTTTTTCCTAGTTAAAATGGACGAGGAAAGCAAATGAGAAACAAGTGTGAAAACTACTGACCAGTTAATTTTCTCCCCAAACAATTGCTAAAACTTTTGCACATTTAAAAAGAAAGCAATGGGAAATTCAGTTTTCATTCAGATAATTAGAATTATTATGAGTAGGATAGGAGCTCTTTGAGAATTATTTTTGGACAGAATAAACTATGGAAAGCATATGATCAGAATTAATGCCAATGATTCATAGTTAATGTAATCAATTTTTGTGATGAAAGAAGCTTTTGTATAAATCAGGATGAAGAAGCAGCTTATTGGAGTGCAAAAGGCCCATGATTTTGAGATCCAGCTTTAACTTCTTAGCTGTGTGATCTTGTACAAATCATTCCATCTTCTGGTCTCAGTTTACTTATTTGTAAAATGATATCAAAAGTTCCTGCCAATTCTACCAGTATAATTTCTAAATATAATTAGAAGTTTCTTGAAATTTTGAGGAATTGACAGGAAATGTGGAAAGAAGGCGTACTCTGAAGCTCTCAAAGTGGTTCTCAAAGAGTGATTCAGATACTTCTCAGAGTCTCTGAGACACTTTTAGGAGGTCTAGAAGGTCAAAACTATTGTCATAATAATACTAAAACATCTTAATCTCTATTATGGTAACTAAATAGACATAACCCCAATAAACAACATCTCTAGGAGTTAGCTTGCAAAAACATTAATGGTAATCAAAATATTCTATATATTTTCCCATATTAAAAGTAACATTGAATTTAAAGGGAGAACCAAAAAATGTAAATGAATTTCCAAGGATTATATCTCGTTTGGAGACTAACAATGATAGTTAGAATTTAATTAGTGCTTTAAAGTTTCACAACAACTCTTATCAGGTAGATGCTATTGTTATCCCAACATTAGAGATGAGAAAAACTAAAGCTGAGAGAGGAAAAATGATTTACCTAAGATGATACCTAGTGGTAGTATGCACCCCGGGCCATGTCCAATGATTCTGATCTGTATCTTGCCACTGGACCCAAATGGTTCTAGAGGGGAAAGTGAGGCTGGTAATTTTGCACAGTCCTCTGTCACTTAAATCTAATTCACTTGCATGTCATGATATCACCTCCCTGAGGTTCTCTTCAAGAACAAAGGACCATCACCAACAACAGCCACAACTCGGTGGCAAGTAGGTAGAACAGGGGATAGATAGAACATTGTGTTTAGAATCAGAAAATTCATCTTGAATTCAAGTCCAGCTTCAGAAACTTAATAGCTGAACCTGAGCAAGTCACTTAGTACTATTTGCCTCAGTTAACTTATTTGTAAAATGAACTGGAGAGCGAAATGGCAAACCACACTAGTATCTTTGTAAGAAAACTCTAGATGGAGTTACCACAGAAACAACTTAAACAGCAACAACAATAAAGGTTACACAGCTAGTGTCTGAAGCAGAATTTAAACTCAGGTCTTCTTTGCCCCAAGTTTAATTTAATGAACAGGATAGACATTGCATCACTTAGTTGCTGTTCTAGGATTGCTAGATGGTATAGATAATTCACATGTTTTCAATTTGTATTAGAATTTTGGCCATGATAGTAAGAGTCCTGTCTTCCAGCAGCCCTTTCCAGCATAAACAAATGACTTGTAGGGTAGGAAGAAGCAACCTGCTTTGATGTTTGAAGCAAAGTTAATATGGATCTCTTAACTAGTGATGGTTCAATTCCTATCTTTAAGTTTGAAATATTTTATTAGTTAAATGCTTGTTGAATTTTCCAAGGCTGGGCAAACAGACTAGGCTTTGTGAAATAATTAAATGCTTGTGCATTCGCTTCCAAGGACCTATAATTTGAGGTGAATAACTTTGTTGTAAAAGGAAATAGGCATATTTTTTTACTCAGTACTACTCTCCACCAAGTGTGAAGATTAGAATTTAAAGGATGAAAAGCTTTGTCTGAATATTAGCTGTTGTTTCTACATTGATCAGTATGAAAGACATTTGAATGGGAGCTAAATTATTGTAAAAGAAAGGAGGGACTTTCTTATGAATCCCCATTGCTCTTTGGTAGCTGAGTGACTAATGGAAAGTAATTAGTATACTCTGGGTTTCTTTCTTTATCTGTAAAATGAAAAATGAGACTAAATTTCCTTAACATTCTGGTGTACTTTTTATATGCTGTGTTTGATCAACAGCTAATGTACTAATATATTACTGGAGAAGCTGGACTTTTTAAATGCAGGTTAAAACTGCAATTTTGGAAACTTTTGGAATATACTGTATTTCTATTATCACTTGATTAAACTAGAAGATATTTTAAAAAATCGAGTAGGATAATTCATAGATTTTCTTTAATGTAGCCAAAAAAAAAAAAAAAAAGGAATTGGTACAACTGATTGGATTCTGCACCTTTAGTTGACATACACTTGGTCACATTACCTTATAGTAATTACCTTATAGTACTCTCAAAGGACATAAATAAATTTATGACCATAAAGATAATTTCAGCTTATACATCAACATTCATAATATTGAAGAAGTAGAGAAATTTCATGGAAACTTGGCAATACTTTTCAAATTAGGTCAATGTGTGTCTTGATACTTAAGAGGTTAATGGAAAGGAGGGCATGGCAAGATAGTCATAACCATATTGGGGAATATAGTTTAGGATCAAGAAATGATAGAGTTAAAAGTTTGTAGATTACTCAATCCTCATGCCTGTATATCATGAATATTTAATTCATTTGGAATTGTTGGATGTTAGAGTAATTGAACATTTGAAATGTTCAGATAGATCTGTCATTTCAACTTAGATGTTCCTTCTAATCTACATTAACCCAATGTTTGTCCATCTTGTGTAATTTTTATCCATATCCTTTCATATATTTGCCATAGTAAGGGATCTACACTAAATTCTGGAGGCTACTTTTTTTCTTTTTATGTATCCTAAGGGTAAATTTGGAAGATTCTAATTGTACGAAAATCATCCTTCATCCTCATTGTATGATCATCCATCTTTCCTATCATACTTGATGACATCTTTTACTGTTTTATTTAAGTTCCTCATTAGTTTTGTTATAGCTGCAGAGATCCATTATATATGCCTTGCTGTTGTCCCTTGTGTGATAATCATTTTAAATTCTTCTGATGAATTGTACTCTATATCTTACTACCAGTAGAACCTTAGTATTGAAAAGATGGATCATTCCTTTCGAAAGCTTTGAGTCATCAAAGGAATCTTGTATTTTCCTGCAGTCAATCTATTGTACTTTCTTCCTTTTGCTCAACTCTGTGGCCAGTTCATTGTCAATCTCTATTGTCAGTGCATGTACTAAAGGCTCAGTAATTTGTACATTACATGATACATGTTATAATTGTGGGCAAAAAATATCTATCCAGTGTATGGAGTAATGATAAACTCTTTAGTAATTGCAGTTCTCTTTTAGAAGATTCTGCAATATTCTTGGATTTTATGCAGTTGACACAGGGTTATCCACAAGGGGAATCAATAGAATCTCATATTCTACAAGTTTTTCCTTTTAAACTTGGAGCCAGTTTCAATGGAAAACACTTTTGGAAAGCCTATACTGTTCTTTTTTTGTACCTTGCTTGATGCTTATGATCAGAGGGTCATTGAATAGGGTTTTTTCTGTTGTTAAATCTTTTGAGGAAGGTTGAATGATTTCAGTGTATACCAGTTATCTCAATTCAATAAATATTTATTAAATGCCTCTTATGCTAACAAATTCCATGCTAGCACTAGGGCTCCAAATAAGAAAAAGAAAGACAGTTCTTTTCTTTTAGGAGTTGACAACTTAATGGGGGAAGATTATACATAAAAGGGAAGCTTGAAGAGGAAAGATGGGGAACACCAAGAGTTACCTAGCACGGAGGCATCTTATTTCATGAAATTGTGGAAGGTGTTGAATATCCAAGGCAGAGTTAGCAGCGTGGTGATAAGATTAGAAATGCTCAGTTTATCCTGAATAGGACATCTTTTCTTATGGAGTTGAAACCAAGCAGAAATACAGATAGAAAGTAAAGGTAGTGCTTGTTCTACTGAATCAAATACTTTTTCATAAATAATAAGCACAATGGGATCTTATGTTCTCTTTATTTTTTTCAATTAAGTTTGAAATGATAAAGATGTCATCCATTATTGAATTTTGCTTGAGAAAGCCTGTTTATTTATTATTAATATCTTTATCAAAAATGCCTCCTATTTGTACATTGATGTCTTACATAAAGATGCGAAGGAGAAGTACTTATACTGGTTTGTATCTGCTAATGTTTTCTTGGTTGCATTTTTTTTTTTTTTTGGTATTGATAAGGGTCAAGATTTTTTTATATGGGGGGCACACTTTTGGTATCTTCCCCCCCTTCAGATATTTTGGATCCCTTAGGACATTTTCATTTCGTTTGTTTTATCCAACATAGATCTCTTCTTATATGTACTTTGTCTAATCTAGCCTTTTCATCTTTTTTCCCTTTCTATTTCCTCTGTAAGCATATCTGGGATTGATTAACATTCAAATGTGGTGGTTTCAGTATCCTTGATGGAGAAAACACTTTGTATATATTTTTTATAACTCTTTTCCATTTTTCTTTTTACTGTTCTGTTTCTGTCCCTTAAATGGCCTTTGGATAATTTTGTTTAGTTGGATTCTAAGTAATACATTTTAAAAATTGATTTTATTCTCCTTTTTTTCTCTATAAGACAATAATGCTCATAATGATTTATCTTCCCTCTTTGTAGAATTTTATAAATAATTTATTATTGGCAGCTATTTCTTTTTTGCTAGTCACATAAGATGTTAACTAAGGCACCTTATGAACTTCTGGTTTCCTTACTGTGGCATTGGTCAAATGTATTTACAGAGTTGTTATAATTAGTGTTGATGTGTTGTGGTTTTTTTTTTTGCATTCTTTGTTATGAATAACTTGGCTAAATAATTCAAGATTGAGTTGTTTCAGTTTTATGTCATATCTTTTCTCATTACTTTTTTTTTTTAACTAATTCTGATTTTAGTTCTGAGAAGGTGCTTAAGTTTACTGGTTGTTGATTGAAAAGTAAGTACCACATCAATAATAAAACTTTCCTATTCACTAAATTGTAATATTTCATTTTGTTTGACATTGTTTGGTGTGCAGGGTCTATCAGTTCCTTTTTCAAAGAAAAACTGTCTGAAATAAAGGCATGAGATTTAATTTTATTCTTTAAGTTTTAGTCTTTTTCAGTTATCCTTCCTGAAACATGCTTTAATAATGTTTTTCTCTTTATCTTTACCCTTTTCCATTTGTATATTTTGGCCAGTCCTTCCCCTTGTTCATTCATGCTTTGAAATTATCAACTATCAGTGTGTAAATTGAATTTTTGGACATGATAACCAATAAAACAAAAATACAAAAGTATCTTCCTGTATGATTCTCTTTTTGCAGTGATGCTGGTAGAATGGTTAATAGTTTTTGTTGGTGTCCTACTAGAAGGCTTTACAGGATGGAAGAAGCTGTCAGAACTTCCTATCTGCTTGAGTAGCCTTGAGAACCCAAGTGTAATACCATATATACCATGGCAGGCTTCAGAGAAGTACTTCGTTTTGCACAAACTATATTTTTCAATTTATCCCCATTCCCCCCCCCCCCCCCCCCGTAATAAGGCATCATTTATAGCAAAGAACTCAAACAAAATTGAGAGGAAAACAGTTGAGTAAACCTAAACACATCAGTGAAGTCTAATATTATGTATGTTTACATTGTATATTTTACATTCATAGTTTCTTCTTCCAGAAAGGAAAAGTAATAACTTCTGTCTCTTCTTCAGGGTCCACGTTGATTATAATTTCACTGTATTCTGATTCTGCTATTTTTATTTTTTTTTGCTCTTTTTACCTTGTGGTAGTCATTGTATATTGTATATATTGTTTACATGTTTCTGCTGTGTTCTACTCTGCTTTTTTATCTATCATCTATCTATCTATCTATCTATCTACCAATATACATACGCTTTTTTCCTTAGTAGAATGTAAACTTCTTGAGGTCAGAGACTATATCTGCTTTTTCTTTGTGTCCACATCACTTTACCAAAGTATATGTGAGCATTTAATGAGAATGCTATTTATTGTTTAGTCCATTTTCTATGTCTTCCTATGTTTTTCTGTGTTATTATTTATAGTTTTTTTTTATTGTATAGTAATTCCATTGCATTCACATACAACAACTTGTTTAGCCCTACAAAAAGTGTTGCTGTTAATATTTTGATGGATATGGCGCCCTTCTCTCTTTTATCACTGACTTGCTTGACATCTATGCCTACCAGTGGTATCTCTAGGTCAAAAGGTAGGGCCATTGTAGTCATTTTCTTAGCATAATTCAACAGTGACTGAACCATTCACAGTTCTACCTATGTGACAGGAAAAAAGTATGGTTGTAAGAAGTATTGCCTAGGAAAAAAAGGGAGAATACAAGTCTGACAATTATAACTTTATTTAAATGTGAGTGGATTAAAAAAAACTAGTAAAATGAGAGTGACGGAAAGACTAAGAAAACAGATTCCATCAATCTGTTATATACAAAAAATATATCTAAAAAATAAACACATAGAAAATTAAAATGAGGGATTCCAATAAAATGTAATTTACATGTGAATATAAAAAGAAATTGAAATTGTATCAAATAAAGCAAACAAAATTCATAGTATCAATATTTCTGATTTTTATGTTTATCTCTGTGCTTAGTACATTGTCAGTTTTCACCAAAGTTCCATGTAGTGCTAAGATACACACACACACACACACACACACATCACTGAGAGGGATATTAACATCTCTTGCCACTATTGAGGTACTGTCTTTGTTGTCTTGTAATTCAGTTAATTTTTTCCTTATGGACTTAGATGCTAAAGCATTTAGATTATATAAGTTTAATATTGATTTGTGTTTGCTGTCTATGTTTTCTTCAAGCATAGTTATTTCTTTGTTTAACTCTGTCTTTTGAATGTTCTTTCTCCTTTTTCTGAATATCACGAGCATAACAATAAATAAAATGAAAGTGACAATTTATGCTTAAAGGTTCCATTAAAGAAGAAACCAATATTAGAAGGAAACATATGTAACAAGTGGAATTGCACCTAAGTTCATTAGAGAAAAATTAATTTCAAAAATATAGATAGAACATAATAATAGTGAGAGGCTGAAGTTGTTTCTTGGAAATGTGTAAATCTACCAAATATAAAAAGGGAAAACATAGAACCGAACAAACTGTTGGTGAATTTAGAATTGAAAGACCTATGTTGTTTTCTGAATGGGAACATTTAAGGGATATGCATATGTGTACATATTAATGCATGTAATTATACATTTATTTATCATGTGTTACTTTTACAAAAATAGACTACATGTTAGGGCACATAAGAATTATGAAGAGATATAAAATATCAGAAGTGTTAAATATCCTTTGCAGACTAAAGCACAGGAAAAATAGTAATTGATTCCAGATACACAAGCAAGTGAAACAAACTTTAATGAAGACTTAATAAAAATGTACTAAATAATTAGTGCCTCAAAGAATAAGTCATAGAAATAATGACTGTGAAAGAGAATAGTAATGATAAGATAACACACTAAAATTTCTGGAATATAGTTTTAAAAATTTTCAAAGGGAAAAAATATCTTTAAGGAAATGGATTAAAAATTAGAAAGAAAATTAATGAATAGAATGGTATTTAAAATTTAGAATAAACCCAAAATTAATTTAAAATAGGAAAATTTATGAATTAAAGAATGAGATTACAAAACAAGCCTACTAAACCTTATTCTATAACTTTTCAAAGATCACTGTGGTGACTGAAAGTCACATTTGTCAGTTCTTTCATCACTTTGGAATGTAGCTCTTCTTGGCTTAGTTGACCTGAATTTACCAAAGGTATTTTCTCACAATTTCTTTATTTATCTTCACTATCTATTATCCATGTAAAAATTTTTTTGGTTCTTTCCAATACAAAGTTCATTTATTTGACAGAAAGCCAAAGGAAAATCAGAGGTGAGTAGCTATGGCTTCTCCTTTTTGTCTGTTATCACTTATCTTGATTGAGCAATGAGGTAATCCCTTCTTTGATTACCCTTTTTTTCTCACAATAGACTTTAAAACATTTTTTTTCTTCTGATTTTTAGCACTTGACTTGTTATTATATCTGTGCATGGTTTTGTATTCATTTTCCATCCCTATCTTTGCATTTATCCTAAACTCCTTAAAGGAAGTGGTGATAGTGGAATTGAAAAAAAAAATCATTTCCTCAGTACCTTCCCACATTGTAGGTATTTGTGAAATACCCACTTGCACATAGTTAATATTGGTGGATACTGAGTTAATAAACCATGCAAACTAATTCAGAAGAAACTAAGCTCACTTGTTCCCTAAATGTAAACAAGGTCTGGATGCCTTCCTAGTCAATCATTTTGGATTGACTGAGGGTCCTTTTGGCCCTGAATAAAATCATGAAGCTCATTGAAATAAATGTAATTGGCAGAAATGAGGAAAGGGTTGGGGGAAGAGGAAAAGAAGGAAAAGGAGAAAAAAGAGAATTCTATCTCAGACATTTCAAATCTGCCTCATAAAGTGCTAAAGATTTTATATCAGGCAGCCTTAATTTTTGTTCTGCTACTAGTGTTATTGTGCTAATTGCACAAAGCATGTATGAAAAAAAAAAAAAACAAAACCCTACATTTCAGGGATTATGCCATGCAATTAAATGGATCAGTCAATGAGTTATTCTTTCAGTTCACCTAAATCTGAAAGATGGATTATTTGTTAGGTCAGAACTGAACAGAAAGGACAAGAGCTATGTAGATTCCATCTGAAACCAAAACCATTTGGTATCGACTAAGAAATAGATTAGTTGATCAGGTTAGGTTCACAGGACAAAATAGTCAATAACTATAACAATCTAGTGTTTGACAAACCCAAAGATCCCAACTTTTGGGATAAGAATTCACTCTTTGACAAAAACTTCTGGGAAAACTGGAAATTAGTATGGCAGAAACTAGGCATTGACCTACACTTAATAAAGAATGAGATTATAAATAAATTAGAAGCACATAGGATAGTTTACTTCTCAGATTTGTGGAGGAGGAAGGAATTTGTGACCAAAAAAGAACTAGAGATCATTATTGATCACAAAATAGCAAATTTTGCTTATATTGAGTTAAAAAGCTTTTGTACAAACAAAACTAATGCAAACAAGATTCGAAGGGAAGCAATAAACTGGGAAAACATTTTTATATCCAAAGGTTCTGATAGAGGCCTCATTTCCAAAATATATAGAAAATTGACTAATTTATAGGAAATCAAGCCATTCCCCAATTGATAAATGGTCAAAGGATTTTAACAGATTTTAAGATCATGAAATTGAAACTATTTTTACTCATATGAAAGGATGTTCCAAATCAGTATTGATCAGAGAAATGAAAATTAAGAAAACTCTGAGATACCACTACATACCTGGTTAAGATGACAGGAAAAGATAATGACGAATGTTGGAGGGGATGCGGGAAAACTGGGACAAATGCATTGTTGGTCCCATGTTTGGGAGAACAATTTGGAACTATGCTCAAAAACTTATCACACTGTGCATACCCTTTGATCCAGCAGTGTTACTACTAGGCTTATATCCCAAAGAGAAACTAAAGAAGGGAAAGGGACC
Source organism: Sarcophilus harrisii (assembly GCF_902635505.1). NCBI lineage: Eukaryota > Metazoa > Chordata > Mammalia > Dasyuromorphia > Dasyuridae > Sarcophilus > Sarcophilus harrisii. Next base: position 535,395,547 of record NC_045426.1, on the reverse strand, counting down.
TGTATGTGCAAAAATGTTTGTGGCAGCCTTTTTTGTAGTGGCTATAAACTGGAAAATGAATGGATGCCCATCAATTGGAGAATGTTGGGTAAATTGTGGTATATGAATGTTATGGAATAGTATTGTTCTGTAAGAAATGAGCAGCAGGATGAATATAGAGAGGGTTGGAGAGACTTACATCAACTGATGCTCAGTGAAATGAGCAGAGCCAGGAGATCATTATACACTTCAACAACGATACTGTATGAGAATGTATTCTGATGGAAGTGGATATCTTCAACAAAGAGAAGATCTAATTCAGTTCCAATTGATCAATGATGGACAGAAGCAGCTACACTCAGAGAAGGAACACTGGGAAATGAGTGTAAACTGTTTGCATTTTTGTTTTCCTTCCCAGGTTATTTTTACCTTCTGAATCCAATTCTTCCTGTACAACAAGAGAACTGTTCAGTTCTGCACACATATATTGTATCTAGGACATGTTTAACATATGAGACTCCTTGCCATCTAGGGGAGGGGGTGGAAGGACGGAAGAGAAAAGTTGGAACAGAAGTGATTGCAAGGGACAATGTTGAAAAATTACCCATGTATATGTTCTGTCAATAAAAAGCTATAATAATAAAAAAAAGATTCCATCTGAAAAAAAATGAGGAGCATGTTCATTTAGCCACTCACTTTTGCAGGAGGTATCTTTTTTACTTATATTGCCCCAATTCCAAGCTGCTCACTATTGTAAAAATATTTTTTTAAACTAATATTTCCCCAATGATTCAAAATGGCAGTGAATCAAGGAATACCATAGTCTTTGGAAAAATGGAATTGTGGGTGATTCAAAAGGCAACTTTAAAGGCACCTGATGGGTGTAACTAGGATTAGGATGCAGCATATTACCATTGATGTCTTAAGCACACTCAAAAGTATCATAAAAAACATTAAGATTCTATATTATGGGGAAAAGAGGTGGCCTGGTCAATTAACAAGAAAGATGAGAGAATAGTAGCTTAAGAGTTACTCTGATACCCAAGAGACATTAACACAAAGAGAGGAAAGGATCCAGTGTGTTTATTTTCATTGAAAGATTTGTGGAAAAACACATTCAAGAATTGCTCAGGTTGAAGAAGGTGGGTGAATTTGTCTCTATTGTACCTGCCTCTGCAAGCCCTTTCCACCATGGCACATCAATGAAAATATATCCATTGAAGTGTCTAAGTATAATTTTCTTGTGTATGTGTATTAGTAGAATAAATTTGTTAAAATGCACACAGTAATTTTTAATATTAAATTTTTTTGCTTAATTTTGTCTAACCAGTTTTTAGTGCTTGGAAATTCTCAGAGATAGTTTACATGTGCTGTACTCTATGTGTGACTCAGATATTGGACTTTTCAAATGCTGTGCTAGGACTCCTGCTGCCATATAAAGAACATAGCAAGAAAGTCTTGCTTGTTATTCTGTTTATACAGAGGTACTGTCTTCTATATGTGGTGAACTGTATACACTGGCAAAAACATTTGAAGAATCATAACAAAGGAAATACGCTTCCTCAAATCTTAAACAGGGATCTCCTCCTTGCCCTCAGTGGTCAACCCTAGGAAAAAAAAATGGCAAGTAGTTTTTTAAATGTCCTAGAAATCTGCTTCCAGTGAAGAAGTGTATATGTGTATTTGTGTGCGTGCCCATACATGAGCACACTCTAAGCAGGATGCAGAATAAATAGAATTTAGTATTAAGTTCTGGGATTAAACATTAGCTGGAGACAAATAGCAATTGTATATAATGTTTGAGTGATTAAGATAAACTTTTCTTTCCTGTTCCATAACCAGCATAGGATATGTTTGAAATGGGATGGGACCCAGATAACAATTTTACATCCAACTTGGACATCTAAAGGTATTTTGTTGAATCAAGTCACAGCCCTTGAACTACTTTTGTGCTTTGTGGCACAGGAACAGTTGGATAGAATTAGATAAGAAAGTTAATTATTATTTTCCTTTCACTAATTTACTGAAGAATCTCCTGAAGAAAAATTTACTGATATTCATTCACATCTGCCTGTGTAGAGCTTACCACTATTTTTCTGTATTGTTTTGGTGATCAAGTGGGATCACAATAGGGCTGCATTATTCTTGTCTATACAATCAGTGCATGTCTGTATTAAATTGTGGCAGTAATTCTAGATTACAGATAGATAAGATTTTTTAAAAAGTTCATTGGTTGCTTTTCTTTTTAGCTTGTGTTCTTCATAATCTTAATGCCTCTAAATCTGTCTAGCAATGAAGGCATGTCTGAAGGAGTAAATTCCCAAGTTAATGGGATTTTTTCTCATTTTTGCCAATTTGAAAAAAAAAACAAACAAACTAAGAATCAAAACCTGAGATTGGCTTGATTAGAGTTTCAGGGAATCATAGAATTTGAGTTGGAAGGGTCTTCAATGGCAATCTAGTCCAATTCATGTATGAAAAGAATTCCTACTCTAATATAACTGACAAGTGATCATTCAGACTCTATATAAAGATCTTTCACTACCTCATCAGGCAGTCTATTACATTTTTGGATAGCTCTCACTGGCTGAAGGTTTTCATGATATCAAACCTATTTACATTTTCTACCTATTACTTCTGATTCTGTTTTTGGTTTGATTTGGCCTAGGTGTTTGTGTAAAGAGAATTACTATGTGGAGTCTTTCTTTCTTTTTAAAGTTAATTAATTTTTAATACTTATTGCTTTATAAATCATGTTGGGAGAAGAAAATCAGAACAAAAAGGAAAAACCATAGAGATTAAAAAAAAAAAAAGAAAAAAGTGAATATAGCATGCTCCATAGTCCTTTTTCTAGATGTAGATAGCATTTTCTATACAAAGTATATCAGGATTATTGAGATTGCTTTCAATCACTGAACTGCTGAAAAGAATAAGTTTTTCATAGTTGATTATTGCACATTCTTGCAATTATTGTGTAGAATGTTTTCCTAGTTCTGCTTGTTTCACTCAGCATCAGGTTGTATAAATCTTTCCGGGCCTTTCTAAAATCAGCAGGATATTTACAGTTTTATAGCCTTTTGCACATAGTTCCAGATTGTTCTCCCGAATGATTGGCTCATTTCACAACTCCACCAACAATGTATAAGTGTCCCAGTTTTCCCACATCCCCTCCAACATTTATCATTATCTTTCCCTGTAATTTTAGCTAATCTGAGAAGTATGAGGTGATACCTCAGAGTTATTTTAATTTGCATTTCTCTAATCAGTAGTGATTTAGAACATTTTTAATATGACTATAGAAGGCTTTAATTTTGTCATCTGAAAATTATCTATTCATATCTTTTGATTATTTATCAATTGGGGAATGACTTATATTCATATAAATTTGACAGTTCTATTACACTAGCTTTCCTCCTTTCATATGCTCTACACTCTATATAAAAGTATAACTTAGGTTATTGTGTATTTTTAACAATCTTGCTTATCAATGTATATCTTTGGTAATATATTTTGGAGTTAGGTTGATTTTATTTACATATATAATTTCTTGACATTTCTACTTCCTCCCATCTTTGCTCCTAATTTGTTTAATGGAGGAGGTCGCAATTATCAGATTGGCTAATAATTGATAATGTTTAGATGCAAGGTCATGAGGTATATTGGAACTCCAAGTATGTGTCTGAGGCAGGAGGTAAAGTGAGTGACATTCCTTTGTGGTCTGCTAGCCTCTGTATAACAGATCTGGACCTGCTGCCCACTTTAGTCTCTTCATCTGTTCCATTTCTACATGCTTTTTTCTTCTTTTTTTTTGCTTACTGTTTAAATTGAAGACAATTCATAGAGATTTTGTTATCAACTCCTATTCAATGATGTAATAGTATTAAAAAAATTATTCATAGTAATTGACTGATTTGAAAAATATTTCTTTGGCACTATCTTTTAAAAAAAAATCATACTTATGATGGTTGATCTCCTGAGTGTATTTGGTAATATGCACAAGACCTGTTATTTTTAGAATGTCTTACTTTGTTCACTAAATATTTGTTAAACACCTAGGTGTTAAACACCTACTATATGCTAAGGATTCAGGGAAAATTATAGAAAAGTCCCATTCCTTGTGGAGCTCACATTCTATTGGAAGAAACAAGCAGTTGGATAGTACAGTAGTCAGAAAGCTGGGCTTGGCATTTGGGATCCCTGAGTGTGAATTCTTCTTTAACTCTAATTTAACTATGTGACTTAAATTTTGACTCATTTTTCATATCTGTAAAGTAGGGGTAATAATCAAAAACAGTCCTGCATGACTGTTGTGAGAATGAGATGAAACAAACATATGACAAACTTTTTGTTAACTGTAGTGCTACAGAAAAGCTAGCTTTAAAAAATGGTAATTTTTCTAGGAAGTGATACTTGAGTTCAGCCTTGAAAGAAGCTGAGACTTTTTAGAAGAAGAGGTAAGAGGGCAGTGCATTAGAGATAACAAAATATGTACTTAGTCACTCATTCTTTACAGTTTTGATGAAAATAGCAACTAAAGACATACCACTACACAGTCTCTACTTAACATCATAAGCTCATCTGTGAAGTGTGCTATTGAAGGAAGATTAGGTTAAGTCATGATCTAGTGAGCTCTTAGTCATTAGATGTCATCAAATATGTATTGGATGATGTATAAAATGATTATTTTTCAGAGATAATTTCAAAAAGATATATTTTAAAATGTCTGATGTGTCTTCCCAATTCAGATTCTGTGAGCAAGACTACATCCAGTACAGGCTAAGCTAAACCTAAAACTCAGTCTTCCAGTGTGGAAATCATGGAATGGTCCAGGAATATCTTGATTATAGGAGTAGCTAATTTCTATAGTTAAATTAGGATTTTGTGGTTTATAGTATTTTTAAAAAATTTGTGGGTCTATATGCCTATAGGATTTCTGACATCCATACTTGGGAAACAAGTCCATAGGATTATAGATTTAGCTCTAGAAAGGGATCTTAGAAGTTATCTGGTCCAATCTTTTCATGTTTAGGTAAAGAATACAAATCCCAGATTGATAATTTGTGCAAAGATATAACTCTCAGAGCTGTTAGTTTAACCTGGAACCTTTTACTCCAAAACCAGCATTCATTCTTTACACCATGATGTCTCTTTATCCACATAAAATTTTTCCCTCTTCACCATTCTATGATTAGTTGACCTTTGGATCTTCACCTTTCTAGGGTTCAGGTTCCTTATTTGTTAATTGGACAGGAACTTTTAAATTCTATTGTTCTGTGTTTGATTTTGCTCAAACATCAGGCATGGTTTTGAATTTTTGCTTTTTTACTCATCACAGTTATTGTAATCCTATGATACATAATGAGAGACAGCATTGCAGTAATTTAAAAAGCCCATTTGGAGTCAGGCACTTGGGCTTGAATCCATCTAATATCTGTTCTTAGTGTCTTTGAGAGCAAGAACAAGTCTTTTCAGCTTTTTAGATCTGTTTTCTCATCTGTAAAATGAGAAGGATTAAATGAGGTGGTGTCTAGTTCCTACTTTATTATAAGTGCTTAATGAATTCTTGTTGATTGACATACTTCTATCCCTTCTAGATCTTATTCCTATAAAGACTGCTAGGGTTTTTTAAATCATATAATAGAAATATTTTTATTTGGTGTCTACATTTGTAGATATATGTACATTCGAATCTTGTATATCTTTCTTGAAAGCTGCAATAGAAAGGATAAACTATTCTGGTAGGTTGTAAAGAACGCACTAGGACAAGTATGAGGCCAATTTAGTTTGTAGTATTACGCAACATTTCTCTTGTCATCACGAAATCAAATACTCAACAACAAAGCTTGGTATTTAGCCAAAATTAATGTGATATACTAAAGAATGAGGAACTTAAAAACCAGATTTTTTGTTCTAAGCATTATCAAAAATTATGGCATAAATAAAAGTGTGGAGTTGCAACTCCTCATCATTTATTTCGACCTGAAAACAAACCTCTATTGACTTATGAGGTTTAGTTGCTAGATTTGGGTTTCTTTGTAACTTTCACTCAGTACACTTTAGCTTCAGTGGGTTGTCATCTAATACTTGTTCTCAACTTTCATGAGATTAGAGGGGTTACTCATATACAAATAAAGCACCTTTCTTACCTTAATTGATTTTGATGGGGGGAAAAAAACCCACTGACTTTAAAAGCTGTTTCTTGAATAATAAATTATTTTAACAGATTGATTTTTTAGTAAAAAAAAATCATGTTAATAATGATAAGATATTTGTATCATACTTAAAAGATTTATAAAGTACTTTCTTCACAATCTAAAAGAAATGAACTCCTTCCCATGGAACACTGTGAGAATTTTTCAGAAACTGATGACTCCACCAAGGATGTTCAGCAGTGACCTAAGACTTTGTTAAGTATTTCTTGAGAAGGATGCATAAGAAATATAACTCATATAGATGTCAGCTGCTATATTCCATAGGAACCAATAGAATCTAGAGGGTATTCCTTCTAAATGTAAGTGAACAGATCCTTTCCAGGAATCAAAGTGAAGTTCTTGACCTTTAATTTTAAGATTATTTTCTTTTTTTTAAAAAAATCAGAGCAATGTTTTATTTTATCTAGTCTTTTAGTAATTCTTCCATTTCCCATTATTTTTCAAATATCTGTGACTGGCTTAGCAAAAACCAGTTGTTTCTTTATGTAAGGATGAAGTTCACCTGGACCAGATGATTAGGTGCTCATTGTTGTTCACTATTATCATCAGTTCCACCAATCCCAGAATTAGCTTGACTCGAGAATTGTGATGAAGGTACAGAAAAGTAAAGCAGATGTCCAGCAGCATGTGACCCAGGATTCTTGATTATTTTTTACCTTATTACTCCTAGTCTTTTTTACAATGTCCCCAAAACCTCTTCTCCCTGGAAGCTCATTCAATCCCTGGATTGGAAGTAAATTCCATTTTTTCTTCAGATTGGCCATTCCTCCCAGAACTTCCATTTTAAGGATGAGCCAGAGCCAGCCATGTTTTCATTTCTTCTCATACTTCTATTTCTGATTCTCCTTTTTTTTCTCTACAGGCAACCTTCATAGTCTCCTTTATCTCCTGCCCTTTTCAGTTCGTTTTTGTTATCTTCCTCCTTATTAGAATGTGAGGTCCTTGAGAGAAGGTACTGTTTATTTTTGTATTCTTGGAGTTTAGTGCCTGGCACATACTAAGTGCTAAATAAGTGCTTGTTGATTGGATAAACCTGGGTTGTAGACCAATATATTAAAATGTCATTTCAACTAGTGGACTATTGGCTTGAGCATAAATGTGAAGTCTTAATGTTGTTTTATATCAGAGATTTTTGTTTTAAGAGGTTTAGACTTGCCTTGTGGTAATTGTTGGAATTGGTAATAGCTAACATTATTATTGTATGTATCAGCATTAGTGCTATAGAGGAGGAATGACATAATGGATGGAGAATTGGCCTTGAAGAACAACCAAATGACCTTGGCAAGTCTTTTAATATGTTGATACTCTTGGCCAATGCCTAGAATTAGATTAAAATGTGACTGGGAAATAAAAATACAATAGAATATAGAGAGTTTTAATGGGTAGTCTGCTAAGTCAGTTTGGTGCTCTGATTCTTTTTGTGTTTGAGACTATTGCTCTAAATGATTCTAAAATTATAAATTGTAGAAAAGACCCCAAACTTCAACTGAGTTCCCTGTATTAATGAAATCACAGATATTATCATTATTATTATTCCTCCATTAATATTTTCCCCTAATTATCCCATTTTGGTGTGGTAATGACCCTGGTATTTTAAAAGTCTTACAGAGTATAATCTCTGGCAGCTTCTAGCATGTTGTAAAGACATTGTAAAGATTGTTCCTACTTTTTGAAGTCCAACTTTTTTAAGTATGGAGAGACCCATCAGGTATCTAGACCATCTAACAATAAATTTTTTTGGAAAATCACTTTGAGAGCAGTGTGGAAGAGGACTGAAGTGGGTAGAGATGTGAGGTTGGAAGACCAGTGATGTTATTTTAGACATGAGGGTAGGAGGTGAACTAGTTAGGGAGCTAGGTGTGTAGAAAAAGGAGAATGTTTTGAGCTATTGTGGGGATAGAAATGACATAATTTGTGGGGCGTGTGAAAGGGAAAAGTCAGGCACTAACACTGAAGGTTTTGAAGGTGAATAGTGTCCTCAGAAAAAATAGGGAAGTTTGAAGGAAGAAAGTTTTTGTGAAAAGACAGTGAATTCAAACTCACTTTGTCCAAAACAGAAATTCTTATAGGCCAACTTTGTGATGTGAAACTTAAGAGCAGGAAACAGATTAAATCTATATATATAGATCTGGAATTCTCTGTTTAGAGATGATAATGAAACTGTACATATATTATCTCATTTGATGCCCACAGCAACACTAGTTGGTATATATGTGTCATTATAGTTCCCATTTTACTAATAAGGAAACTGAGACAAACAGGTCAAGTGACTTCTTCAGGGTCATACAGCCAGTGTCTTTTTTTTTTTTTTTTTTTATTTAATAGCCTTTTATTTACAGGATTTATACATGGGTAACTTTACAGCATTAACAATTGCCAAACCTCTTGTTCCAATTTTTCACCTCTTACCCCCACCCCTCCCTAGATGGCAGGATGACCAGTAGATGTTAAATATATTAAAATATAACTTAGATACACAATAAGTATACATGACCAAAACATTATTTTGCTGTACAAAAAGAATCAGACTCTGAATTATTGTACAATTAGCTTGTGAAGGAGATCAAAAATGCATGTGTGCATAAATATAGGGATTGGGAATTTAATGTAATGGTTTTTAGTCATCTCCCAGAGTTATTTTTCTGGGCATAGCTAGCTCAGTTCATTACTGCTCCATTAGAAATGATTTGGTTGATCTCGTTGCTGAGGATGGCCTGATCCATCAGAACTGGTCATCATCTAGTATTGTTGTTGAAGTATATAATGATCTCCTGGTCCTGCTCATTTCACTCAGCATCAGTTCATGTAAGTCTCTCCAGGCCTTACTGAAATCATCCTGTTGGTCATTTCTTACAGAACAGTAATATTCCATAATTTTCATATACCACAATTTATTCAGCCATTCTCCAACTGATGGACATCCATTCAGTTTCCAGTTTCTAGCCACTACAAAAAGGGCTGCCACAAACATTCGTGCACATACAGGTCCCTTTCCCTTCTTTATAATCTCTTTGGGATATAATCCCAGTAGTAACACTGCCATACAGCCAGTATCTTAAGACTGGATTTGAACTCAGGTCTTCCTACTTTATGTCCTACTTAAGTCCACTATCCACCTACAATCATCATTTACTCCATTGAAGGAAATTAGTTATGTTGATGAAATCACCCACCCATTTGAGTATATTATTAATTTTTTTTCTAATGCTATAAGGTTTTCAAAGTGCCTTTTTACAACACTTCTGTGAGATGTAGGTAGTGTAAATTTTTTTTTTTTTCTATTTTAAAGATAATGTAACTAAGGCTCTGAGAGATTATGAATTGTCCATGGGTGCATAGATATTAAGCATTGAAGTTTGAGTTTATGCCCAGCTTTTAAGTTTAGCATTTTTCCCACCATACTATGCTGTTTTTCTGCTTTTAGGGCATTTTCCAGAGATATATATATTGTGTATGTTTGTATAAATATAAAGATATATATATATATATATATATAAATATGCATTTGTGGGTATATGCATATATAAAAAGTTATTATTTCTCAATTTTATTTTTATCCCTTCCCTTCTTTCTACTCCTTTTTCTCATCCCTCCCCCAACTTTTTCTTGAGTAATCAGGAAATCATGGGGACTGGCGAATTACCAGACAAGTTTTATCATAATTTAGGAATGTGAAGATAGTGGCTGTTTTGACTGCCACCATTACACTTTCTGCATTTGAGGCCTTTGGAGGCTGGGGTGTTATAGTCTTGAAAGAACAGAAGTTCTCATCTTCATATTGATTAGCAATTCCCAACTAAAAGTGTGATGCCAAGTAATACCCAGAAGACTTGAGACTCTATTCATTCCTACATCTTTCTACTTTCTGGTGGCCATCTACCACATCCATTTTGTTATTGTCAGAAGTCGATTGAGTTTGGGGAGTTGAGACACAAGTACAAAGAGCTACAGTTTGCATTATATGATAAATATGTTAAAAATTAGACACAAATTGCTGTGTGAGATACATGAGATACAAGCTTATGTATGACTAATTGGGACAAGGGAGGGGGGGTGGGACAGATGAAGAAGGTAACATTTTAGTTGTTCTAAAGTGATATATAGGAATTCAGCCAGTGAGGAAAGGGGAGGAAGGGTGTTCTAGCAAAGATATGTAGGTTCTGTTCATTGTGTGTTTTGTAAGTAGAGTGGTTAGATTAGAAAGTTTCCACGAATTTGGATCATTGTTTATTCTAATCATAATGTATTGGTTATTGCTTTATGTAGCCTCTCACTTCATTTTCATTACGTATTTTATCAAGTGTGAATGTGAATTTTGTTTGGCATATGAATATTGGTCTTAAATTTAAAAATTTAAGTTTGTCTTAAACTTCAATCCTTTGAAGGAATTTGGCCTGGCAGTGGAGTTGATTACGATTATACTGTGTAAACTGGTAATTTATTTATTTAAGCCACACCTATTATAGGAAGGAAGAAGGAGCAGTTTGCAATGTTCTTGTTAGTTATAGTGAAACTGATACAGTTCATTCTTAGTCTCTTGCCCTGTGAATAATTTCTTAAAACTAGTTCCTATAGGTAAAAATGTTTTAAACACAAAATATTCTTTGCCTAATGAACACCATTTTTTCAGGTCTTAAAAGAAAAAGAATGTTTAAGAAGATTAGGAGTCAGTCTTTGGTTGCTGATTTGGCCAAAGGAGGTTACAAGTAACAAAACTATAACCTGTTAGTTATAGCATGAAATTTTCCAGTCCCAAGATTGTATGTTCAGTCTTTATACAGGTCAGTTAATTTAATTGTCCTCTGGTCTGTGGTTGCAAGTACCTTCAAACACACAGTTATCTGTCTCACAAATGTGTGCTGTTTTCACAGGAAGATTGACCAGGTTTGAAAGACTATTTGAATCTATGTAAATCTATGGCTATTGCTAGAGAAATAACTCTAAAAATCACTTTCTTAATTGGAAAAATCATCTAAAGTATTTTTCTTTAAAAAAATGTTTATAGATATCTTTTGTTTTTGCATTTCTTATATTTTTGACTATGTTCACTCTTATAACAAAGAATAAAAAAAATTTTAGAAGAAAATATAATTTCAGCATAACTAACATTGAAAAAAAATCTGACTATATTTGTGGCATTCTACACTCATTGTATCCCAACTAGGCAAAAAAGCAAGAAGAGCTGTGTTTTTATATCTCTTATTTGGAACTAAGGTTGGTTAGCATTATGTTTATATTGTTTTCCTGGTCCCTTCACTTGACAGCAATATATAAATTTTTCCAAATATTCTTTGTTATTCCTTATATCAAATTAATATTATTACATTTATGTACTATCATTTGTTAAGTCATTCTTCAGTTGATGGGGACCTACTTTCTTTCCTATCTTTCCTGTCATCCCCAAAATGCAGAAATATGATTTCTTGGAAAACTGATAGATACTACAATTGAAGATGTAATGTACTACTATATTTTTCAATGAGTTAGAAAAGTGCTGCTTCCTCCTCCTTCCTGGTTCTGACTCAAGACTATAAATGAATTTGCCTGCTGCTTTTTCCTCATTGGTACTACTGCCCCAAAGATTCACATACATACATTTTGTCTTTTATCTTTCATCACTCAATCCTTAGGTTTTTTCGAGAATGTTCAAAGGGTTAATTTCTTTGTATTATTTCCTGCACTACTTTAATGGATTTCTTGATTCTCAGTCTAGATCCTTTTCTGTTACAATATGCAGTAGTAAAATTATGTTTGGCATATAACCTCAATACAATCATGGGAGACATCAGCTTTTCATTGGTTAGTCATAATCTATATGCAGTATCTCCTCTGGACTTTGAACTCCTTGTGGGAAGTTTCTTTTTTCTTTATATTTCTAGCTTAGGTAAGTGATTGGTGCATAGGAATCCCTTAATAAAAGACTGAGTTCTTTTTTTTTTTTAATAATATTTTATTTTTTCCTTCATCACATGTCAATTTTTAGTGTGCATTTTTAAAAGATTGTGAGTTCCAAATTTTCCTCCTAACCTTCCTCCTCACCCCTTTCCCCCAAATGGTAGGCAATTTGATATAGGTTATACATGTGCTTTCATGTAAAAGAGCTGCTCTAAGTAAGTATTTTTGTACATATGGGGCCTTTTTTCTTTTTTTAAAATCTCTTTGGCTACAAACCTAGTAGTGGTATTGCCAGGTCAAAGCATATGCAGTTTTATAGCCCTTGTGCATACTTCCAACTTGCTCCCCAGAATGTTTGAATCCATTTCTAACTTCCTCAACAATGCATTCATGTTCCAATTTTCACATATCCCCTCCAGCATTTATTTTTTTCTATCATTTTACTTTTATGCTGTATTAGCCACTTCAGAAGGTATGAGGCACTATACCTCATACCTCAGAATTGTTTTAATTTGTATTTCTTTAATCTGCAGTGAGAGCATTATTTCATATGACTCTAGATAGCTTTGATTTCTTCATTTGAAGATTATCTGTTTACATCCTTTGACCAACCATTTTATCATGGAATGACTTGTATAATCATAAATTTGAGCATAGATTTTTGAAAGGGAGGGAGATCTTTATGAGAGACTCTTATCAAAAATTTCTGTTTTTTGCTTTCCTTCTAATCTTGGCTGCACTGATTTTGTTTGTGTAAAAGCATTTTAATTTAATGTAATCAAAATTATCCATTTTATATCTTTTAATGAATGTTCTTTATCTCTTTTTTTGTCATAAATTTTCCCCTTAATTATAGGTTTGACAGGCAAACTATTCCATGTTCTCCTAATTTGTTTTATGTTTAAATCATGTATTCATTTAGACCTTATCTTGGCATCTGATGTGATATGTGGTCTATACCTAGTTGCTGCCAAAAGCTTTGTAGTTTTCCCAGTAGTTCTTGTTATATAGTGAGTTCTTGTTCCATAAACTTGAATTTTTGTGTCAATCATATACTAGATTACTATCATTATTTATTATAATGTATTGTTTACCTAATCTCTTCCACTGCTTTACCATTATGTTTCTTAGCCATTACCAAATTGTTTTGATGCATACTACTTTGCAGTACACTTTGAGATCTGGTATAAGTCAGGCCACCTTCCATCAGGTTTTTTTTTTTTTTAATTGATTCCCTTGATGTTATAGACCTTTTGTTCCTTGACTTTATATCCATAGACTCTGGCAAAGTGCCTTGCATGTAGTAGATACTTACGAAATTTTTTTTGGATTGAATAGACTAAATGATCTAGGGAAGATCTCTTCCAGCTCTACTAAAAAGAAAACTATAAAACTGCATACTCTTTGACCTAGCAATACCACTACTATGTGTGTAGCTAAAAAGATTTTTTAAAATGAAGGAAAAGGCTCCCATATGTACTAACATACTTAGAGTAGTTCTTTTACATGCAAGTACACTTATAACCTGTATCAAATTGCCTATCTTTTTTTTTTTTTTTTTTTGCTGAGGCAATTGGGGTTAAATGACTTGCCAAGGGTCACACATCTAGGAAGTGTTAAATGTCTGAAATCAGATTTGTCTTGACTTCAAGGCTGGTGTTCTGTCCACTACACCACCTAGCTGCTCCTTGCCTATCATTTTTGGAAGAGAGATGAGGAGGAAGGGAAGGGGAAAAATTTGGAACTCAGTCTTGTAAAAATGCATGCTAAAAATTGTCTTGACATGTTATGAGAAAAAAAAATACTATTAAAGAAAAGAACTCAGTCTTTTATTAAGGGTTTCCTATATGTCAATCACTGAATTAAGCTGGAAAAATAAAGAAAGATCAATCTTATTTTTTCCAGCTCCATCAAATATTTTTTTTGGTAGTTTTATTCATATGGCATGAATAAGTAAATTAATTTATGTAGAATTGTCAACAAAAGTTGGCTGATTTGTGTGATTGATTAAACAATCAAATTGTTTCCAAATTTAACTCTTAATATCTGAATCAACTTTAATGAGGATTTTCAATTTATGATTGATATCAGTGTTCATTAAGGTTAATTTTTAAGTTAACCTGCATATCATAAATTAAAAATGTTTCTTTTATAGTCACTGTAAATGTTTGCTGCTAAGCACTAACAAAGGCGATTATTTATTTCATGTTTTCTTTTTTTAAGTATGAGTATTTTATGTGTCAAATTGATTTAAGGTTATAATAACAGAAAACACTAGACACTGCAAATGGAGACTAGTTCACATGGATTTTCGTGCTGTTTTATTATAGTGAATCCCATTCTTTCTCTAATTTCACCTATATAGTGTTGGAAATGTAGCTGCTGTTAAAATGGAGATACTTTTCATACTGTTTTAAGAGACTGGCTGTTTAAAAAACAAAACCATACAATATGATCCCAAATTCCATTGTTGAGAGTTGATGTTACTTATGTCTTGTGGTATTTGCACCAACTATACCACTATTTTGGTATTTATTACTACTGATACTATTTCTCTCACTTTGATAATTAATTTATGATTAGTCTACTAAATTCTGATTTTTTGTCATTTGAACAATCTCTTGGAAGTATATGTAGCTTTTTTCAATCTGTGTAAAAACTAATCTTTGCAGTCCTAATGGATCAAATCCAGACATCATATTGCAGTTTCCGATAACTGCAGTCTATTCCGGATATTGAATACAAATTTCAGAGAAATGATAGAAATGCTCTTTTATATGCTGTTTTCTTGAACCCTTTTTTGTAATTAGCTAGACTACTAATAGCTGTCTTTCTTCTCCAAAAAAAAAAAAAATTCTCCTGACTGCATTTTCACTGACTCCCCCCCATCCCTGGAATTCTTCTCCTTTTTTTTCTCCACGGTTCCTTGATTTTCTTCATATCCCAGCTAAAATCCTACCTTTTGCAAGAAGTCTTTCACTGACTCCCTTCATTCTAATTCCTTCCCTCTAAGTCTTTTTCAGATTTATTCTGTATATATTAAGTAAGCAGTTTTTTATGCTGTTTTTTTCTCTTATGACAAGGACTATTTTTGCCAGGTCCAGGCTCATAACAAGTGTTTAATAAATGCTTGTTGACTTGGCTTCACAATGCCTGTCATTAGTTTGTTTAACAGTTTTTATTTTTTCCCAATTACATTTAAAAATAGTTTTCAGCATTCATTTTTAGAAAGGTTTTGAGTTCCAGTTTTCTTCTCCTTCCCTTCTCTTCCTTTCCTTCCTCCTCCCCAGACATCAAGCAATTTGATATAGGTTACACATGTATGATCATATTAAGCATATTTCATGTTGTGAAAAAAAAAAAGATCAGAACAAAAAGAGAAAAACCATGGGAAAGGAAGAAATAAACAAGCAAAAAAAAAAAAAAAGTGAAAATAGTATGCTTCAATTTGTTCTCAGAGCCCATAGTTCTTAGTCCTGAAGTAGATTGAATTTCCATCATGAGTCTCTTAAAATTGTCTTAGATCATTATATTGCTGAGAAAAACAAAGTCTTTCAAAGTTGCATAATGTTGCTGTTATTATTTTCAATGTTCTCTTGGTTCTGTTCATTTTACTCAGCATCAAGTCACGTAAATCTTTCCAGATTTTTCTACAATCAGTCTGCTTATCATGTCTTATAGCACAGTAGTATTCCTTTATATTCATATACTACAACTTGTTCAGCCAGTTGAAGGGTATTCTGTCAGTTTCTAGTTCTTTGTGACCACAAAAATTTTTGTACCAATATTTTTGTATAGATAGGTTTGTTTTGTGATGAGAATCAGAAACACTTAGTACTATGCCTGTAGTGCACCTTATGCTTTCTTTTTTAGCCCATTTTTTTCCCTCTCAGCTAAATACTCTCTTGTTTTCAGCTTATTATTATTTAAACCAGTCATCCAAAATAAGTGTAAATGCATCATGAAGCACTACCTTTAGGCACAACCCACTTCTCCCCCTTTTAAAAAAAAAAAGATTCAAACTTTAAATTTAGCAGATTAAGCTTTTAATAGTAAAATTCTATCAATTAGTCATTGGGGACAAGAAGCAATGGATGACAAAACAAAAATGCTCATGGAATAGGCTTAAAAAAAAAAAACCAAACATTTGGGAAATTGAACAGAATAAGCAAGAGTTAGGTGCTTAAAGCTATTGTTCTGAATCCAGTTTGTGAGTGTAGGACAATTAGTTATTTATGTTGGTTCTGAGATCAGGTAAGGATAAGGAATCAAGATCAAATATTTTGAGAGAGCAGTAAATTATAAACTAAGACTCATAGGTTTTAAATGAATATTACACTTAATTATGAAATATAGTAATAGAAACTAATGTTCTTGGTTTATTCAGTTACTTCGTATTCATTCAATTTTTAGAAATTGATTACAAGTATGTTATAGCTTTCCTAAATAACAATGGGCAGAGATATCCTAGAAATGGCCATAGAAGTTATCATCTGGTGTCATTCAATAGCAAGGCCATTAAACTGGAATAAGACTTTCTATAGGCTGCATATTGATTTAGAAAACCACATATTAACATTATATTTTATAATATTTTTATTTTGTTAACTATTTCCTAGTTACATTTTAATCTGCTTCTAGCTCTTGGGATTCTTGTGGGCTGCATTTCTAATCCAATCTCCCCTTTACAGATGAAGAAACCAAGGCTGAGAGGGTTTCTTGAAAATCATAGATTTTGAATTAGAACATGTAACATGAGATTCTTTTAATAGTCATTGGTTGGGGAGAATAGAAGAGGAATAGCTAGACTGTGCAGTGGGCAGAAAACTAGCCTCTGACACTTAATACTGTGTGACCTTGGGCAAGTCACTTTTGCCTTCCAAAAAAATGTAATTGTAATTGCATAATGTTACTCCCATCAATGTTTCTCAGTAATTTCATTAAAACTCTGTAACAACTTTCTATCGTGGGGTTATGAAACTCTACTGTAACACTCTCCAAGACATACATTGAATGGTCTTGTTAACTGCTTCCCTGGAATCTGGTTTTTTTCTTTTAACATTGTGTTTCTATGGAATCCATTTATAGTATTAAGCAAGGTAGGTTCACTTGTTAGTTGTGAGTTTGTACCAGGTGAATTTTGAAGGTAAGGAATTTGGCTTTGTTTTAAAAAGGCAGAGGTTACAAAGGTTATTGTTGCGTTAATTTAATGCTCACCTTATCATGGAACTCTGTGGAAAATATTTGCTTGTTTTAGAGCAATCTTCTGGCATGAAAAACTGTATTGTGTTTTCCTGATGCTCATCTAGCTGAATGGCTCCCATAGGGTAGCCTTCAATGCTCACTCTGCTCAGGTAGCCTTGCTCTCACCTTGCAGGAGTTTGGTGTTTGGTACGTCTTGATTTTGAATTAATTAGACTTTCAGCTGCTACACCCGTGTGTGGTTTCTTGGATTCATGAATTAGTAATTAATTAATGTTTACCAGGCAGGCCTCAATATAGCTTTTAGTCTGTCCAACTGGCCTCCTTCTAGCTGGATGCTCTTTGCACAAGCTTCAATAAAAGATGTCTGGGATAACAATGAGCCTCCCCTCCTCCAGGATCTTCTTACATTTGATTCTTACCTACTGACTTTCACCTTCACTTGTGGGCTTACTGTCTCACTTAATCAAAGTGAATTTAAGTGATGCTTTCTGAAATTTAGAAGGAACTAATGTATCACTTTCATAGCTTCTTAACAAAGTCTCAGCATCAAAAACTTCTCTACTGGAAGCATCAACTATTTGAATTGGTTTGTCTGCAAAGATTCTACTTTAAATTATTCTCACTTAAATGATTCCTGACAATAGAGATTATTCCAGTGCAGTGGTATTATAAAAGTCCATTTTTAAATTTTTTTTCTTTTTTTTTACAAACTAAAAAAACACTTGTTTTACCGTATCCCCCAATCGCTAGTTTGTGGCAATTTTTGACAAATCTTCACTTTTATTACTAAAGATTTATACTTTTAAAAATCTATGAAATTGAAAATTTTTTTCTTTTTTTACCACCTATTTCTTCTTCTTCTTCTTCTTTCTTTTTCTCTTTCCATTTGGCCCTCCCATGCTACCTGGTTTTTTTCTTCCTCCTTTGGCCTTGGCTTCTTACTCCAAGAACTATGGAAAATCATAATGAGGTTGATAGAGATTTAGGATACCCCAAAATATATAGAGCATATATTGATATGTTGCCAGTTGACATTTAGAGTTTGGGAAAACATTGATTTAAAGAATCAAACAGCTACTAGGAACTATTTTTGTTTCTAAACATTTAAAAATAAGTTCTTAACCTGGAAAGTCTGAAACAGGTAGCCCAAAATGCTTTTTTTTTTTTTTTTTTTTTTTTTAAAGTTGGAAGTGACTTTGTAACTAGTAGTGGAAGGATATGAAACAATAACTATTGTAATTTTATTTATTAAGGATGACCTGATGCAATTTCAGGAACATATTTGTCTTGATGGAGTGTCTCATTCAAGACTGCCTGTTTTTTTGTTTTTTTTTTCTATTTTCTATTCCTTCCCAGAAAACCAGAAGTTAATTTTTAATGCCTTCAGCGAATGCAAATAGTTTTTTTCTTCTTTTTATTTTCACTATGTTTAATTCCTCCTAAAGAACTATTGTATTTATCTCTGATTCTCTAAAGTATCAGTAGATACTTATGTTAACAGTATTTTCCCTTCCAGAAACCCAACAGATGGATTTCATTTCTGATTTTAGGATTTTAATTGGTTTTATGTTTCAAATTCTGGCCACTTGATATAAATTGCCCAACACATTGACAGAGGGAGTGTTATGGGATGAAGGGGATTAAGAGGAGTAGAAAATACTACTTCTTTCTTCATTTTCTTTTTGGATTAGGGACTAGGAGAGAATGTTGTAAATTGGAAAAGGAAAAAAATTTGGTAGGATTCTTTCAGGGCACATAGAAGGCTGAGTTTTGGTTACTAGAAATTTTCTTTATTCCAGAGGAATAGAATTTCTCAGAGAACATCTTTGTGCTAATCTTTGAAGAATTAAGCATTTGATGGTTCTGGGGACTACACTGTATTTTATTTGTGAAATTTTTTATTAGTGTGTTTTATCTTTAAATCAATAATTTTCCAACTTTCTTTGGGGCAAAAAAATTTAAGCATAAAGATTTGATATAGAGATCTTTGACAATGTGCAGAATATTTATAGTTCTCTGTTTTTCTGCTTTCAGTGGGAGGAAGTACATTATTTAATTTTGCTTCTTTGAAATTTTCACTTAGCTTTTTCATAATTCATTTTAGTCATTGCTTTTTAAACCTTATATAATTATGTTATTATAATTATTGTGTGTAATGTTTTCTTGGTTCTCTATATTTTAATTCACACAAATCTTCCTTTGTTTTTTTGAAAGAGTCATACTATTCTTACTGCAAAATAATATTCAGTTACATTCATATGCTTTTGAATTTCTTAGTCATTTCTCAATTACTGTGCACAAACATTATTTCCAGATCATTGTTATGGTAGAGTGTCATTATGAATATTTTGATATATATTGGATCTTTGAGATATAAGGTCAATAGTGGAAATGCTGAGTAAATGGAAAGTTTAGTTACTTGAAAAAAAATCCAAGTTCATCTTCAGAACTGTTTAATTACTTCTTAGTTCCCCAAGCAAGGTGTCAATATCTTTCCCTAACTCCTCCAACATTTGACTGTTAACCTTTTTATTTTTCTTTTTGCCAGTTTGCATAGTGTGAGATGAAAATTCAAAATTATAAGTTGCATGGCTTTTACTATTGGTGATTTGGCTCCAAATCAGCCAAAAGATTTGGCTCTTTTCTAGTTAATTATTATGAAAGTTTCATATCCTTCGACCACTTGTCTATGGGAGAAATGGTTTTTGGTGTTATGAATTCATGTCATTTGCTAATCTGTTTCTGCTATCCAACTTCTAACCGTGATCTGTGATACAGTTATTTATCCTAATTTACTGTTTCTCTTCAAATTTTGTGTCCTTTTTTTATTTGTGTAAATGCTTTTTGATTTTTTACATTCAGAATAGCCTGTTTTATCTTGTATTGCTTTCCTCTATTCTTTCATTGAGAATTCTTCCCCTAGCCATTGTTGTAAAAGATATATTTTATTGTTTTATTACTTGGCATCATGGTTTTAGAAGGACATTGATAAACTAGACAAAGTCCATAGGAAGATAATGAAGCCAGCAACATGATACAATGGAAAGAGTACTGAATTTAAAGTCAGAGAACCCAGATTTACATCCTTGTGCTGTACTTTATAATTTTGTGACCCTGGGCAAGTTACTTTACCATTGTAGTTTCCTCATCTGCCAAATTAGAAGATTGCCCTCTATGGTCTATTCCAACTTTCAAATCCAATATCAACAGGGTGGCCCAAAGGATAGAATGTTGGATCTGGAGTCAGGAAAGCCTGAGTTCAAATCTTCTCTCAGACTCTTACTAGCCTTGTGACCATGGACAACTCACTTAATTGCTATGTGATTGATTTTCTTCATCTTTAAAATGGAGATAATAAATGGACCCTACTTCCTAGAGTCATTGTGAGAACCAAATGAGAATATTTGTAAAGCATTTGCAAACACTGTAGAAATATCAGTTATTTTGTTGTTTTTGTTGTCAAATTTTGTTTTTTAAACAGTCTGTCAACAAAGACTTATTAAGTGTTTATTGGTTGCTGGCACCATATGGTAAAAGGATTTCTGTCTGCATATGAGGATCAGTTGGAAAAATCAAGGGATGTTTTACCTAGAGATAAGACTCAGGGACCTTTTAGTCATCTTTAAGTATTTGAAAGGCTGTTATATGAAGGGGAAAGGGTTGGGGAGTGGGAGTATAGATTTGCTTTCTTTAGCTCTAGAGAGCTGCAGCAGAAGCAATGAGTACAAGCTGCAAATAAGCAAATTTACCCTTAATTTAATGAAAAGCTCTTTAAGAAGCACCTTTGGCTACTTCTATAGGAGGTACCATCTGTGCTTCAGGCTAATCTTCTATTTACTGGCCTATGAAGAAGGTGATAATGTCTATTGCTGAAAAATAATTTCAAATAGTATCTTTGTACAATATCAGGAAGCATAATACAAATTGGGGAAGCTCAGTATATTTAACAAACTCAATTCAACAAGAATTTAGGGTATATGCTATTTAAGATATCAAATAACTGAAACACCTCACATGCCATGCATAAAATATTAATACTAAGTACACTGTGATGATATAGACAAAAATGAAACCGTTTCTACCATTAAGGAGTTTTATTCTACTGGAGAGGGACTGAATAGTTGGTGGAAACAAGAAAATAAATACGAGTTATATACATAGTAATTTCAAGAGGTAGAAAGAGAGAATAACTGGGAAATTTGGAAGGGCCTTGTGCGGGAGGTGTCACCTGAGCTGTATTCTGCAGGTCAATAGGGTTTCTAATTGCAGTTGTCTGGGTGGTAGAAGTGATAAGGGATTAAACAAGAAATGGTTATAGCAATATACCCTTAAAAGGAAATTTAAATGGCCTGGGTGTAAATATTAATAATCACATTACAGATTATCTCATGGACTGTAATTTTAAAATGTGTTCATTGTGAAACAATTTGTAAATACAAAAAGTATACTTTTGGTGAAAGATAAAATTCAAGAATTTGTGGCCAGCAGTAGGAAACTCTCCTGGCTTCTCTTTTCTCTATATGCTGTTTTGCTTGGTGACCTTATCAGCTCCCATGGGCTCAACTATCATTTCTATGCAGATAATCTGTCCCACTGTCAATTGTATGTCTTGAAATGAATATTATATAGACATCTTAACTCATCATGTCCAAAACAGAACCCAATATCTTTCTCCCAAACCTTCCACTCTTCATAGCTTTCCTATGTCTCTATTGCTGGGATATCACCATCCTCCCAGTCACTCAGACTCATGACTTCTGTGTTATCCTTGACTTCTCACTCTCATCCTTCATGCCAAGTCCTTTCAATTCTACCTTTGTGGTATCCTTCTTAAATATCCCCTCTTCTCTCTGAAGATGCTGCCACCATCCTGTACAACTCCCTATTATCTCATCTTTGTACTACTGAATAAACTCCCTTATCTGAATTCTCTCTCCAATCCAATCCATCCACCATTCAGCTCTTTAATTAATTAAATTTAATCCTAAAGCACATGTCTATTCCTCTTCCTTTATTTAAGTGTAAGTCTAGAATAAAATATAAAATTCTTTGTTTCACTTTTAAAGTTGTTCAGAATCTAAATCTCCATTCCTCTTCCGGTCTCATTTTGCCTTATTTCTTTCCATAAAGACATTACAGGATTAGGCAGCTAGGTGGTACAGGAGATAGAGCACTGGAACCTAAGTCAGGAAGCCTTTAATTCAAAACCAGTCTCTGATTTTTGCTAGTTGAATCCTGGGCAAATCACTTTTGTTTACCTCAGCTTCCTGAAATAGGGATAATAATAGGACCAACCTTCCAGGGTTGTTGTGAAGATCAAATGAGATATTTTTAAAGCACTTAGCACAGTGCCTGGCACATAGTAGTTACCATATAAATATGCTAAACATTGCTGCTGTTAAAATTATGATTGTGATCCTATTCTTTTTCTTCTCTTCCTCTTCCCCCTCCCCTGCAGTTCAGTGCCTGTAGCTTCCTTGCTATTCCTCCAAGACAGTCCATTATTTGACTTCATACATTTCCATTGGCTGTCTGTGTGTGTAATCTTCTTCATTCCCTTTTTTGCCTCCTAGCTTCCTTCAAGTCCCAGCTAAAATACTATCTTCTTTTTATTTTTATTTTTATTAACAAGTTACATGCATGGGTAATTTTACAGCATTGACAATTGCCAAACCTTTTGTTTCAATAAAATACTACCTTCTAAAGGAACAACTTCTAGATCCCCATGAATATTAATGTCTTCCTCATAAATTGTATTATTTCCAATTTATCCTCTACATATCGTGTGTGTGTGTGTGTGTGTGTGTGTGTGTTGTGTGTGTTTTATTTTGAACTCCTTGAGAGCAAACTGCTTTTTTGGTTTTTGTTTTTTTTTTTGGTCTTGTTTTGTATCCTCAGTAGCTAGTATTATGCATGGCACAAGTTTTAAAAACTGCTTGTTGGGCAGCTGGATGGTGCAGTGGATAGAGACCAGCCCTGAATTCAGGAGGTCCTGAGTTCAAATCTTATCTCAGACACTTAACACTTGTTAGTGTCCTGGGCAATTGCCTCAGCAAAAAAAAAAAAAAAAGCTTGTTACTTGTCAAAATATCAATGATAGTAATTTGCTAAGTTCTCATTGTATGTCCTGTACTTTGCCAGTATTAGATTCAGAACAGAAATTCTCTCTCTTCTGCCCTGGCCCTTGGCTCCCTGATTCTGACTTGTATGGAACCAGGAGTATAGCCTTTAATTAATGTATGTTGTTTTTTTTTTCTTAAAGAAAAATTGGGAATTGTTATTCCACCTACTCTGAGATTTGTCCAATGTTCATGGACAACCTATACTTGAAACAATATGTTACAGGATTTATCACTAAATATTGACCTTCTTATGTCAGTGTTGGCAATAATCAGGTTGGTCACAGGCTTCTGGGAAGTTCTATTGTTTCTTTCCTACTGTGCTGATGTCTGTTAGATTCAGATGTAACTATAAGACTGTTCAATCCATATAAGCCACCAAAGGGGATCTTAAAGGAATTGAGTTGTTGTTGCAGACACGCATTCAGGTGTGTTATTTGAAGCTTCTAATGTTTTCTTTAGTGAGGTGTTAGTTTAAAACTGCATGACAGAGCTTGAAGTAGGCTGGTTTTCATAGCTGCATACTTTTCATTTGATTTTAACCCTTCAATTTTTATTAATTAGATCTTTAGTATGCAAAACACTAGATTTCATGATATAACCAAAAATGGCAATTTGTTTTTAGGCAAATATTTTAAAAGCCTAGGAGAGCAAGGATTTTGATTTATAGGATTTAACAGGAAAGCAAGATTTTAGATTTATAGATTTTAGAGTGAGAAGAAATCTTGATATCACAGTCTAGTAAAATTTAGCTTTATTTTATCATTAGAAAGGTGTGTGAATGTATGTTTATATGTGTATGCATGTATGCATGCATGAAGTGTGGAAGGTAAGACAACTAGAAAAATAGAGGACACTGAAGAGGTGTATTTGGTATATTCAGTATAGGTATATTTGGACATAGAAAGATTTTTATCAACTGAAAAATCCCGTTTCTTTTTAGTGTCATTTCACTTATTTGATTGATGTTTACTGACCTGTTTTTCTGTTTTACAAATAGTAAGCATCATATGGACAGTTTGTACCAGATCTATGATAGAACCTTTTAAACTCATATTGATCTGACCAACCATAGTTGGATAAAACATCTCTTCATTCAATATAGCGATGTCATTTTGGTGCTTTTTGAGAACAAAGGGCAACAAGCACAAAAGTGAAATAGTTTCTGTCTTTGAGAAGTTAGGCCATCTTAGTAGAATAACATCCACATAGATGATAAGTAAATGAATAATAAAGGCAAAAAATCTTTGAGGAGAAAATTTACTACTGGGGGTTTGCAAAAGATCTCATAAAGAAAATGGTACCCGAGCTGTGCTTTAAAGGAAAATAGAGATTTGTTGAAGAGAAATGTTGATATATGGAGGGCCTTTGTAAAGACGAAAGGAGAGATGCCATATATGGGGAATAACCAATAGCCTGGTTTGACCAAATTGGAAACTATGTGAAAGAGGAGTAATATGAAATAACACTTGAAAGGTAGGTGAGGGCTATTTTGTGGAGGGCTTGTTTTACTAAAATGGGAATTTTGTATTTTACACTAGAATTGTTAGGGAGCCACTGAAATTTTAAAATAATAATAATAATTTGTTCTTAAGTCTTTTCCTTTTATATTTATTATTTCTAGAAATATCTCCTTTCTCCAACTTCACGAACTGAACGCAACAAAAAATTATTAAGCATAAATTCTCTAATAATACTTTATCCCATGCCATTAAAGACTTTTGAATAGGTGGTGATAGCAGTTCTGTGTTTTAAGTGGTATTGATTTGGCAGCTATATGAAAGATAGATTGGAGCAAGAAGAGATTTGAAGCACAGAGAACCAATTGGAATGGTCAGAAATGAAACCAGTTTGTATTGTATACTCTGATTATAAACTGTTTGCTTACTGAAAGCTCTGGGAAGTAAATCCTATGATTCCTTTCTTTTCCTTTCCACTAGGCTGCATTGAAACAAATACAGTGTTCAATGGTCAGACTGTTCTATATATAGGTCATTCCATTCAAAGAGAAAGATCTGAAGATTGGGTTCAGGTTTTCTTAGCATTTTATCATTTTACCAAAAAAAACAAAAAACAAAAAAACAAAACCAAGGAAAAGAAAAGGAAGAAAAAAATCTTACAAAACTCAGGGAAAGTTACAAGTCTTTCAAGCAACAAACAACAGCCTAGCTGTAAAGCAAATAACTTTGTCCTATAGTAAAAATTGTTTTTAAAAATATGAATTGAGTATAATTTTTAAAGTATGCAAATTGAGTTAAAATGGACTAGTAAAATAAGTGCATTAATTAACTTCTACATAGTGATTTAAAGAGTACTACATATCGTTTAGAATGTTATAACAAATAACATTAATGGTTACCAAAATCTCTATTTTTTTCTTTTTATAATTTTTTAAAAAGTACAAATTAATTTTCACATTTTTGTGGAGTTAGTGAATAGAGTTGTGGACTTGAAATTAGGAAGACCTGGGTCCAAATTCCACACAAATACCTGTTGGTTATGTGACCATGAATAAGTCATTTAACCTTGCTTGTGTGTCTTGGTTTCCTGTTCTATAAAGCAAAAATAATAGTCCTTGTAGCATTGAGGATCAAATGGGGGAAAATGCACTTAGTTTACTAGTCTATTTTTAACTCAAGATGCATACTTTAAAATTTATATTTCATATTTTTACTGTACTTGAGGCATAGGTTTGGCTTGCAGCTTGGTTATTATCTATTGCTTATAAGACATTTAACTCCTCTTGGGTTTTGTAAGATTTCTTTCTTTTCTTTTAATTTTGAAAGCATGAATGGGAATATTTTCTACTTGACAGAACTGTCAGTGAGGATTTGAAGTGTCAGTGAGGATTTGAAGATAGGATTTGAAATTTGTTGACAGGAAGTGCCATAAGTCACCCATTCTGTCTTATTCATGTAATGAACTTTTAAATTCTCTCTTGATTTCCTTATCTCCTATTGGCCTATTTACTCTCTGAAGTATTCCCTGAAGTAACTTTGGGTTCTCTAGCCTAACCTAGAAACATTTTTCCCTCCTTTAAATCCAGAAAAAACTTCAAACCCACCTTCCTACCCTCATCCCTACATAAAACTGTTTATTCCTTATTTTTCTCTGGACCAGATGAGATGTCATCCTCAAAGGCAGAGGGTAGCCAGGTTGCAGTCTAGAATAAAGTTAAGTGTGAAGGAACTGAGTGATGAGGAATGAAAAGATGGATAGATCTGTTTTTTCCTAAGCTTAGTATTACATTATATTTTATTTGAAGTGTTAAGTTAAATTGAATGTTACAGATTAAGTGTGAGAATATTTGAAAGTCAATCATACATTATTCAATATTTTAATAGTTTTAATAATATTTTAATTATTTTCACTAATTTAGATCATCTCTGGCACATTGCTTGTATATCATTTAGTAATCAGAAACTTCAATTCATTAAAAAGCTGAAGATGTTTTGATTAAACTCAAGGCATTCCAGTCTTTAAAAAAAAAAAAATAAAATAAAATAAAATAAACTCAAGGCATTCCAGTCTTTAAAACCTTTTGGATATCTTAGAAAATGCATTAAGCACATGTACTTGTGCCAGTAAAAAGAAGAACAAAAAAGAGCATAATTTAATCTTAATTTTGATGAAAAGGATTCTAAAGTCTGGCTGTGTCTGTATTACTTTTTTTTTTAAAGGCATGTTCTCTAAGATTCTATGCTCAGAATTGAGGTGCTACTAATCCTTAAAATATTTGAAGGAGTTCCTGGGGATGGTTTGACAGGTCCTTCAAAGGAGAGTCAGTCTGGTTTAGGGTGGACAGAGTTTTTCCTCAGAAAGAGGATGAATTTTGGCTATGGCAGTTCCTAGAGTGCTCTACTAAAATTGTGAAAGAATCCATATCAGTGGATTGGGCACTCACAGGTAAAATCATAGAACCTGGGAATATTGGGATTGGAAATATTGCATTAGCTTGGGGTCATCCATACTACTGGGACTAAAGAAATGAGTTATCCTAGCCCCCAAATTTTATGGCTTTTTGATAAGGTGTAAGAGACCACTGTGGTGTATTTCTATCACTTATCTCTTTAAATCAATGAAAGGTTTAAAAAAATGTGTGTAACATCAGCCTTAAACCAAAACAGAAACTTGTAATATGTCTCTATCTTCAAGCAGTGGTTAATGAAAGTCATAAAATAGGTAATATTTATTACTTGAACCTCATATTTACTTTTAAAATTTAAATTTATTTTAAATTAATAAGCAATTTTTTTTTCTCTTCATCTCCTCAACCCCCAAACAAGAAAGTAAAAAAAAAAAAACCAAATCCTGTCTTATGACAAACATATATTCAAACAAAACAGACTCCTATACAGGCCATGTTCAGAAATGTCATATGTTGATTGGTTATAATCTCTTCATGTAGACAGAAATATGAAAGGAAACTTCTTCGTTGATCTTCTAATTTGATTGTGATATGAATTTTTATAGCTGTTGTGTATCCATTGGAGGGAATCTTGGTATATGGTGTGAGATATGTCATATTTTGGATTTAATCTAGCACTTTTCTGTCAGAAGTTGGGTAGGATGTTATCCTAATTGGTCTTGTAGAATCAAGATTGTTCACTGAATCCAACAAAATTCTTAAGTCTTTCAGGATTGTTTGTCTTTAAAGTGTTAAGATAGAAATTGCTCTTTCAGTTCTGCACATTTCACATCAGTTTCTACCAAGTCTTCCTAAATTTCACTAAATTGAATCTATCCTTTTCATTGTGGTTCAGGTAACAGTAGTATTTCATTACATCTATTACCATAATGTATTCACCTATTCTACAGCTGATATACAATGAAGTAGCTTCCAGTTCTTTGTCACTACAAAACCAGCTTTTTTTGGTAATATATCTGGGTCAAAGGGTATGCACATTCAAGTGGCTTTTTGAGCATAGTTCCAAATTTGCATTTGGTAATGGCTTGAACAATTCACAGCTGAACCAACAATGACTGTTTTTCCATAACCCATTCAACATTTATCACTGGGGGGTAGTTAGAGGGCAGTAATCTTTGTCATTCTGATAAGTATGAAATAGAATCTCAGAGTTATTTTAACTTGCATTTCTCTGATTATTAGCACATTGGAGCATTTTTTTCAATCTGATTGTCAATTGCTTAAAGTTTTCATGAAATTCCTGGTCATATTTTTGACTAGTTATTCAAGAATGGTTTTTATTCTTATAAATTTGAATCTGTTATATAAAATTAGATCTTTATCAGATGAATTTGATACAAAGATCCCCACCTGTTATTTTCCTCTTAATTGTAATTAGATTGTTTTTGTTAGCGAAAATTATTTTTAATTTTGTATGATCATGCATTTTTCTCTATTCCTCGATTGTCATAATCTCTTCATGTAGACAGAAATATGAAAGGAAATGTCTTTCTTAATCTTCAAATTTGATTGTGATGTGAATTTTTATAGCTGCTGTGTATCTGTTGGAGGGAATCTTGATATATAGTGTGTGATATTGGTCTTAGCCTAATTTCTGCCAGTCTGCTTTTCAGTTTTCCTAGCAATTATTGCCAAATAGTCAGCCCTTATTCCATTTGGTTTTTATCTAAAATGAGCACTTAATTGATTTCATATCCCTTCAAATTATTGATACCAATACATATTACATGTAAGAGGCCAAGTACATTGCCTTAACTTTCTAGACGTGTCATATTTGTTCTTTTATTTAATCATTTAATCAATCATTTAATTTAATTAATTTTAGACTTTCAGAGTTGGCTTGGATACTTATTGGGAGGTTAATTGCTATTACCAGTGGTCAGAAAGCTAATGCTTGCTATCTGTGTCATGCATGTTTCATCTAAATCTTCCCACTATTTTACAGACGTGTAAACTACGGCCTCCAATAGATAAGGAATTGTGTGACATGGGACAATCAATGTTGCATGAGGTAGTAAGCAACAGACCTGGAGTCCAATGACTCCAGATCTATTTCTCTTTCCACCACAACATGGTGTTTACTTAATGTTCAACAAGTTATGCACAGATACCTTTTTATTCTACCTCAAAATGATTCTTTCCATTTAAAAATGATTGATAGGGTGGAAAGTTTCTGACAGATGGAAAGAAAATTAACTAGTAGATTCAGGTAATTGGATCCTGAAATCTACTTGGGAAATGTTTATATTTCTGCTCAATTGAGGTATGGGCTCAGTCTTTGCATAACCATGTGTGTAATTACTCACATTAGCAGGAGAGCATCTATTTCCACAGCATCTCTCACCAAGTTATGCAATAAAAGTATTTTAGCATTGACTGCTGTTGTAAAAGTTTCCCATATTTGTTCCTGGTTTTATATATCTCTCAGGAGACATTGGAGGTCAGCTCTAATAACATAAAGCTTGTTCTCTTAGACTGGTAGGAAAAGGGCTGTATTTGGTAAATGTTTGTTATGGTATTTTTTTAAGGTTTCTGATTGTATCCCTTAAAACAGAAGAGCATGTATGAGTAAGGGATGAAGAGAGCTGTTAGAGCTACCTTAATTAATAACGAGAAAAAAGTTTCTTCTCTTGTTGCCCTCTCCCTTTTTTCCCTTCTTCCCTCCATCCCCTCCCTTTTTTGTGTGTGTCTCTCCTTTCCTCCAATATTGAATTTGTGGTTCCCTCATAGGTAGGGGAGTTCATGAAGAGGATAAGGTAAGTTGTTACTTTATGCATAGGTCTGTGGTGGATGACATAGGAAGGAAGCCTAGCAGAAATGATAATACCGATTATTCATGCCATGGAAGATATGTCACAGGATCTATGAATACATATGACCTGGAAAAATCATAAACTTTCTCTTCTTCAGTTCATCTACAAAACAGAGAAAATAATAGCTACTTCACAGAGTATGAGGATAAAATAGACTATATTTAAAGTACTATATAAATGCTAGCTTTTATTATACTTCTGTATAGTAATTATGTTTGATAGCAAAAAATGACATTGGTTCAAAGGATAAAATGTGTATAAATAACTTTACAAATTTAGAGTACCACTTAAGTATTATTATTAATTTATAAAGAAATTTTATCGATGCTGTGTTTATATTACTTAAATCTCTAACTACATATCCTATAGACATCTTAAACTAAATTTGTCTAAAATTGAATTCATTATCTTCTCCCAAACATTCCATTCTTCTTAGGGAATCCTAGGAGAGTTTCACTATCTTCCAAGTCACTCAGAGGGATTCTCCTCTCAATTTAAGGATCTTTTTTTTTCTCTTACCCTTCCCCATATCCACATAGTTGCCAAATTCCATTGTTTATGCCTTCGTGACCTCTCTTTAATATCCTTTG
The DNA here is from genome assembly GCF_902635505.1 of Sarcophilus harrisii. Taxonomy (NCBI): domain Eukaryota; kingdom Metazoa; phylum Chordata; class Mammalia; order Dasyuromorphia; family Dasyuridae; genus Sarcophilus; species Sarcophilus harrisii. Next base: position 535,364,806 of record NC_045426.1, on the reverse strand, counting down.
TTCCCTTTTCTGACGCTGCCATCACCCTGGTGCAGGTCCCCATCACCTCAAACCTGGACTATTGAAATAGTCTGCTAATTGGTCTCTTTACTATGTTCCATCCTTCTTTTTCCTGTCACTTGTTTGTTAAGTGTCTTAAAGTACCTGTCACCAATTTTCTATTGGTAAAATTCTCTATTTTAGTGTTAAAAGACCTGGTTAACCTTCCACACCCAACTTTCTAATTCTCTACCTCCATTCCGATCCTCACACATATACCCTGATCTAGTGATACTGGCTTTGTTCCTCAAACAAGACACTCCATCTGAAAGCTCTGGGCATTTTCTTTAACTATCCTTCAGGTTTGAAATTTTTTCATATATATACCACCTCTTTTTTTTTTTTTTTTTAAATAATAGCTTTTTACTTTTTTTTTTTTAAATGCAAATATAGTTTTCAACATTCACTGCTGCAAAATCCTGTGTTCTAAATTTCCTTATATTCTAAATTTTTCTCCCTCTCTCTTCCTCTCCTCTTTCTCTTGGACAGCAAGTAATCTAACACAGGTTAAGCATGTGCTATTCTTCTAAACATACTTCCACATTTATTTTGCTGCACAAGACAAATCAGATAAAAAGGGAAAAAATAAGAAAGAAAAAGCAGACAACAATAAAAAAGGTGAAAATGCTATGTTGTGATCCACATTCAGTCTTCATAGTTTCTTTGGATGCAGATAGCTTTCTCCATCATAAGTGTCTTGGAATGGCCTTGAATCACCTCATTACTGAAAAGAGCCAAGTCCATCACAGTTGAACATCAAATAATCTTGTTACTTTGTACAATGTTCTCTTCATTCTACTCACTTCACTTAGCATCAATTTATGTAAGTCTTTACAGGATTTTCTGAAATCAGCTTACTCAGCATTTTGATATAGCCACCTCTTAACTTGCTCCAAGTCTCAGCTAAAATCCTACCTTCTCTAGGAAGATTTTCCAAATCTCTCTCAATATTTGTACCATTCTTGCCTTTATTTCCAATTTATCTTGTATACATTTTGGGGGCACATATTTGTTTACATGTTGTCTCTCTCATTAGACTGAGTTCCTTGAGAAGAGGGACTGATTTTTACTTTTCTTTGTAACCTCAGTGTTTAGCAGTGACTGGCATGTTAGTATAGGTTTAATCAATGTTTATTGCTTGACTGAATTAAATTTCTTTCTTTATTGATCTTATTTAGCCCCTTCCTGAAAGGAAGGGCTAAAACTAATATAATTTACTATAGTTATAGTATAGTGTTATTCAACATAAGTAAGATTAAAAAGAAAAAAGGGAACAAAATCAGTAAAGCTACTCAATACACTGAAAAAAATGACAATACATGCACTGTTATACACATGTAGAATCTCCACCTCTGCAAAAGTGTGTGGGTTGGGTCTTCTCATCACTCTTTTGAGGGTCAAACTTGTTCTTTATAATTTTGTAGTTTTCATTTTGAATATACTGTTATTATTAGCAGAATAATACCTATCTTAAATTTCATTTACAATTTGTGAGGATATTTGAAGATACTAATTTTTTTCCTATGAAAAATGATCACAGGTCAACTGCTAACATTATAGCCTTCCAAAAAGAGTCCCCCAAAGCTGGGATGCTCTTCCTACTTATCTTTAAACCCTAACCCTAGCTGTCTTCAAATTGCAGCTGAAATCCCATTTTCTATGGGAAGCTTTTCCCAATTCCTCTTAATACTACTACCTTTCTTCTATTGATTATTTTCTTTTTATCCTGTATATATCTCATAATTTTTGCTTACTGTGATTTCCCTGAAGGCAGGGTTCTATCCTTTGCCTCTATTTTGTTCTGTTTTGAACTGTGTAGTCTTTTAGAAGAAAGAAGAATGAGTGCAAAGTGACAAAAATACTAACAACAAAATGATAAGTTCTAATGTGCATATTAATAATAATAATCTTTAGATAGAATTTTAAAGTCTGCACAATATTTTATAAATGTTATTTCATCTGATCATTGTACCAATGGGATTTTAAATTGAGACTTGAAAGGAACCATGGAAATCATCTTCATGAGTCTGGAGAGCATCCCAGTCATGGAGGACAACTCAGAGCCAAGAAATGGAGTGCCTTCTTCTTGGAAGGGTACAATGTTGTCAGTTGACCTGAGATCATTTTGCCTAGATAAAAAACTGATTGGTTTTTTAGCACAATATCTCTATTACTAATAATAAATCTGCAAGATGGATAAAAATTATTATTTTCCCATTTTACAAATGAAGAAATTGAGTCCGAGAGAAATTAAGTGACTTTCTTAGGGTTACATGACTAAGTTAAGTGTCTGAAGTAGGGTTTAATTGAGGTTTTTCTGACTTAAAATCTATCAATCCATCTATGGGGTCATCTAGCTGTCTTACAGACTAGGCATCTATTTGCTGAGGATAGAGTGAAGGAGAACGGAAGATTAACTTTTTAATTTGTTGTTAAGTAGTTTTTCAGTCATGTTTGACTTCTTTGTGATCTCATTTGGGATTTTCTTGGCAAAAATATTTAAAATGGTTTGCCATTTCCTTCTCCAGTTTATTTTACAGATGAGGAAACTAAGGCAAACAGAATTAAATATCTTGCCCAGGGTCAACACAGCTTGTAAGTGTTTGGAGCCTTATTTGAACTCAGAAAGATGAGACTTCTTGACTTCAGGCCTGGTAATCTATCTACTGCACCAACTACCTGCCCCAGTTTTGTTATTGATTGGTAGTTCTCTTGAGCCTTAAAATATATTAGTTTGAATTCTTTTCCTTGAATTTTTTTTTCATAACACATGAAATGACTGAAATGTCTGGATGTTTCTGTTAAGGAAACCTGAGTAAGTTTGTATTTCAGCTTTTTATGCTTATTTGAAGTTATTTATCAAATAAAATTATTTGTTCTTTGTCCCAGTCTTGCTTCATGTTAATGACATGATTTACCTTTAAATTTGTATTGCAGATTGATACAGCAATATTACTATAAGGAACAACAATTAAAGATATGGTTATATGAGGGTTCAATGTTTTCAGAATAGCTGTGGAAAATCTTGTTCTGTGGATCTATCTCTCAGGGCTTTTAATTATGCATGAAAATTATGCTTTATGGATTAGGAAACATTTCTTCGGTTTTTCCTCTAACAGAGAAACATCACATCTGAATATCAAAGGCCTTATATTTTAATCTTTAGGAGTATGACTTTAACTTCAAACTAGTACAGGTTGTCCTTGTCTTGGAAATACTATGCAACTTCATTGTAGGAAAGACAAAAATATTAGGTAGGCTCATCTTAGACCCTATTCAAAAGAATGGCTTATTGCAAATTATCGAGTAACTTCATAATAGTTCTCATTCATCTAGAAATTTTCATCTTGTGTTATGGACCTTGAGGAAGCAAGATTTCAGTGTTTGCAATCTTTAATTCTTAACCTGTAAATGTTTATCATCTCATAAAGTGCCCTAATACATCGTTAATTATTGTTCAAATGATGTTTTGGATGTTACCATAGCTTCTTCTCAGTTAAAAGACACTTGAGACTCTTGTCAGTCAGCAAGCAGGCTACCTGACTGACTGACTGACTGACTGAGATTACCCCTGCTGCTTCTCAGTTAATCAGATGCTTAAGACTTGTTTCCACATTACTTGGCTGCTACATTTTTATAACACCACAGCTGTTTTAGTCTAGCTTCTTTTCCCACCCCTTCCCATCTGCCACCTCTCACTACTTCCTTACTTGTTTCGAGACAAGGTGGCACAATCCCAAAGCAAGTTGCTGCCATCCTTGTTCTTGGAGATAGTGGGCATTCAATTTATAGTGATTCCTTTCACTCTCTGCTAGTTCTTTTTATTGAACCATTCTAGTCTGGTAACCAACCTCACGGTATATTGATGCCTTCCAGTGCATCACAATTTTTTTTTTTTTTTTTTTTGCCTTTGTAGATCTTGGAAGAGAACTGAGAAATACTTTCAAATTGAGCAAATGCATTTTCTTTTATCGGACTTAAGTCTTGCTGGAAGTGAGAAAGGAGGTGAGAAAGCTGAAGGAAAGATTTCTCTATTTATAAACAAGGAAGCTTCTCCTTGTTAACCTTCCTTTCTTGCAGCTTCTCACTCTTCACCTCTCCACATATGTGTGATATCCTCTGGGAGCTACATTTCAGTGAGGCCCCTTTACAGTTGATCAGAGTTTTGCTCTAGTGCTGCTCTAGCAAGCTGTTACAGTAAGCACAAAAACAAGCAAATTAAACCAAGTATAAAATGCCAAGACTCCATCTCTCTGCCAGCCTCATTAGAAAACAGTGACAAAGTATGTATGCATATAATTACAGTAATTAAACATTGGTAACCTGCTGAATGGTGGTGGGAGGGGGCCTTAATGTTTGAGATGTATGGGCTTTTCTTTTGAGAGCTAGGAACCAGACTCTTAAACATTCTTGACCTTTCATTTGTGTAGTATAGAATCTTTCTCCCATTTAACTTGAGCTCTGGGTAGTTCTTTAATACTGGCTTTATCCCACATTTATTAGATCAGTGCAGGTCAACTTTTCCATCATAATTCTGTTTATATTTGAGGGTGTGTAGCCTGGCTGTGAGCTCAGATATCCAGTTTTAGATTTAGAGATGGTAATAGTTGACTGTTTAAAAAACAGAACAAAACTGTAAATGGAAAATTCTTGTAAACTAAGAGTATTTCTAGCATTTAAAATCTGAGGTGATTTTGTTCACTTTGGTGTGCACACCCTGTTGAGTCATGAAGTCACTCTATTTGTGTAGAATGACAAGAGGATGTTGTGAGACATGTTGGCCCCATGCCTTACTCTCCCTGGCCTAGGAGACAATAGTCTCTATTGAGCTTACCAGTTTTAAAGACTCTGGGTAGAATAAGATTGAGCTAGAGATTTGGGTCTACTTTTCTTTTATAGCAAGTATTTATTAAGGCTGGATGGAAATACAAAATATTACTTAGTCCCTGCCTTCTAATGAACTCAACATTTGAATGGGGAGGTAAGATATACACAGAAGCCAATTAAACACCAATACATGATAGTTTATGAAGTACAAAAATGAATATTAAAGCTAGCTAAATACTATAGGAGTTCCTAGAAAGGGGGTATAATTTCATTACATGTTGGCAGAGTTCTTGGAGGAGGTGTGTCTTGGGATGTGAGCTGCATCCTGTATGATGGGAAAGGGTTTAGAGAGATCATAGGTTCATGAGCTATACTAGATTTGGGGGATCATTTAGCTCAATCCTCTTATTTTAAAGATGAGGAAACTGAGGTCTAAAGAGGAATTATGATTTATACCCAGTTCCTCAGCCTCTCTATCCTTTAGTCATTTCACTATCCTGTGGATAAAGGATTCTAAGATCATGGTGATATGTTAGGAATTGATATATTAACTGGCCTGACTGGCATGAAGATCATGTTGGAAAGTAATAAATGAGCTTACTAAAGAGTTTAAAACTGTTGGTTGGTTTAGAACATTTAAGGTGTCCTAAAGGTTCTGAATAGAACTATTTGTCAGGAATGAAAGGGTGCAGGCAGGTGTAGGGTGAAAGGCCACTGACCTCAATGCATTCTTTTCATTTTTGGCTTTATAGTGGGTATATTTGACTACATTTTGGTCATTTGAAATTTAGTCTCTACCTTTTCTATGCTGAGTAAAATGGATTACTTCAGAGCTGTTTTATTAAATACCCCTTTTTGACTTGATATACTTAAAGATGTTAAAACCTATATCTTAGACGAGAAGAAAGCACATATTTTCAACATCTTTTTTCTAATTTCCTTCTTTAATAGGCATTTCTATCCAACTTCGATTTGCTTCTGTATAATTCATATTTAACTAAAAAATTAAATTTACCTCTTTGTGTTTTAAGTATGTCTTCATGTAAACTAGTTTTAAATATGACATCTTTCCAGTAATTTGTCTTTTCCTATTTCTTAAATCATAGTTGTCATGGACAGTAATTTTGGGAACATAAATCATTGTGACAAAATAAACAATTTGCAGTTAGGATATTAAGTAACTTATAAATATCCTTTGTAACCCTGTCTACAAACAACCTACTTATGAAAACAATAATTTTGGTTGTATTATTTATATTTTATGATAAGCTAAAATGAATGAATATATATGCATATGTGCACACACACACACAACACACACACACATACATACACCTGTATAACTTTATCTTTAAAAACTTTCGACAAAGATGTTGGCATTATAGTAGAAATGGGCATTAATCTTAAATTCATTTTTGCCCATAGTGTGTTTTGTATCAATTATAATGGAGTAAGACTACATTCCAAAAAGAATTTGGATGTTCCCTTGTGTTTTGTTGTATTTTCTTAGATAATGTGTATTTGTGATTTTTGATTTTTACCTTGGATTTCTCTATGAAGTTTATTTAAATACTTATGGTGAGGCTAATGTGTCCCCCTGATGTTTGGAATTCGTCATAATCCTATTGTGTAGCAATGCCATAGAAGTAGTATCAGATTTGAGGACTTGGGTTCAGATTCCAGCTTTGCAAGGTATTTCTTATGGCACCTCTCTGGGTCTTAATTTTTTCATTGGTGAAATGAGGGGGTTGGAAGAAATGTATCCTGTGTTTTTTTTTAACTTGAAAATGATAAATTTCATAACTATTAATTTCATTGTCTAAACTTTTATGTTTTAACTTGTAGCTGCTTATATGTATTACTATTCTCTTATAGAATTTTCCTCCTTATTTGGGCATAGGTCACATCTACTTAATGTGCTAATCAGATTGAATGCAGATATTCTCATATTTACTGTAATACAGATTTGCAAGAAGGTTTTCTATATTCAAATCTGAGGCAGTACAGCATAATGTATAGAGTTGAGCTCAAAACCCAGAAAGGCCTAACGTCAAGTCCTATTTTTGACACATACTGGTTGTGTGACTTGTGGCATTTTAAAAAGTTTCAGAGACATTTCTAGTTTAATCACTTTATTAATAAGGCCAGTATGTTTATTAATAAAAGGATGGTTATTTGGCTGTCTCTCTTAGATCAAAGATCCTTTATGGTGGTGGACTTACATTTTATATCCTTTTGAAAAGAGTAGGTGTTCTTCAGACTGGCAATAAACTCTGATTAATAATGAGAAAATGAGAGGGTAGGTATATTAAAGTGAGGTCTTGTTTGTGACTTGTCATGCAAATCTTGATCAAAGAGATTTATCAGTTTCCATATTACTTGTTTGACAAAAAGGGAGAATCCACATTTTCCCATACCTGTCTTGGCAAACACAAAGATCAAAAATGCATCCATTGGCTTAAATTTAGAATCACCTAAGATTAGATCTTGGCCTGGGTAAATCTTTAAGAGCAATTTGCTATGCTGTTGGTTTCTGGATGAAGAATTAGAAAAGGGAAAAATCTTGGTCACAATAGATTAATTAGTTATTAAGATGAGAGAAATAATCATTTCTCACAGACTCTGGTGCATCACTTATCCCCTGAATGGTCCTAGGATAAGTATTGTTTAAAAATATAATAGAAACATTGAAAATTGGCAGCTTAGAAGAGTGCATAGACTGCTGGGTTTACTATCAGAAAGATACAGATTTCAAACATTCTTTATGATACTTTGTAACTGTGAAAGGTACTCTATAACTAAACTATAGACAATTCTTCATAACATGCTAAGTCATAAGACTGCTTAGATCTGCTATTTCTGTCTCTATAATTGGAAAAAGTTAACTTACTTCAGTGAGAAAAGAATGGTTTTAATTTAAATGTAGGGTTTGGGAAGCCTTGACAAGTCAAATGGGATTGTGGAATTTGAGCGTTCTAGGTAGAGATTGTATAAGATTTAATTGACAAGATGATTCTTGTACCTGGATATATGAGAAAGGAAGAATTAACTAAAATAATTAAAAAGATTTAGAGATCATAAACAAATAAATTACTTGTTTTTACAAAATTGTCAATATAGAATTCAAAATATTTTTTTCACTAAATTATGGCTATAATTCAGAATATTATCTTTAAAATTTTTAAAGATTTTATAGGTTAAAGATATTCATTACTTTATATCCAATAGTGATCAATAGATTTAATATGCTTAAAATAGAATTTTCACATAAACCATTAGAATAGTAATAATAATGAGCACATTAAAGTTTTCATAGTGATTTTCATATATTATGTCATTTGAGCCTTCACAACACCCTTGGGAAGTTGGTGCTAAAGTATATTAGCCTTATTTTATAGATGAAACAATTGAGACTTTCTGTGATCAGATAGAGTTACAAGATAATCAGAGATGAAATTCAGACTTGGGTTTTGCTGACATTAATTAGCACTCTATTGTCTGCTTTGCTGCTTCCAAACCAGTGATTCTCAAAACTTTTTTGAGGGGCGAGTGTAGAAGTGTATTCTTAGAGATACTTGAAGAATTTTTGTTTGATTTGTCAACACTATGGAAGAGTTCAGAGACCAAATTCATTTTTGAATTTCACATTGCACATCATTTTTGAAAAGCACTGTTCTAGACTGTTACATTCATTTTGTTCAGTCACATCCTATTCTTCATGGCCCTATTAGAATTTTCTTGGCAAAGATGCTGGAGTCATTTGCCATTTCCTTCTCTAGCTGCTTATACAGATGAGGGCACTGAAGCCAAGAGAGTTAAGGGACTTGCTCTGGGTCACACAGCTAGTGTCTTAAGGCACAAAGAAAAGTCTTCTTGACTCCAGGCCTAATACTATCTACTGCCCCATCTAATTGCCCATTCTGGACTATATTGGGTGGGATTAAAGTAGATTTTAGAGCCATTCTCCAATTGATAAATGGTCAAAGGATATGAACAGACAATTTTCAGATGATGAAATTAAAACTATTACTACTCATATGAAAGAGTGTTCCAAATCACTATTGATCAGAGAAATGCAAATTAAGACAACTCTGAGATACCATTATACACCTGTCAGATTGGCCAGAATGACAGGGAAAGATAATGCAGAATGTTGGAGGGGATGTGGGAAAACAGGGACACTGATACATTGTTGGTGGAATTGTGAATACATCCAGCCATTCTGGAGAGCAATTTGGAACTATGCCCAAAAAGTTATCAAACTGTGCATACCCTTTGATCCAGCAGTGTCTCTACTGGGCTTATACCCCAAAGAGATACTAAAAAAAGGGAAAGGGACCTGTATGTGCCAAAATGTTTGTGGCAGCCCTGTTTGTAGTGGCCAGAAGATGGAAAATGAATGGCTGCCCATCAATTGGAGAATGGTTGAATAAATTGTGGTATATGAATGTTATGGAATATTATTGTTCTGTAAGAAATGACCAGCAGGACGAATACAGAGAGACTTACATGAACCGATGCTGAGCGAAATGAGCAGAACCAGGAAATCATTATATACCTCAACAACGATACTGTATGAGCATGTATTCTGATGGAAGCGGATTTCTTCAACAAAGACAAGATCTAACTTAGTTTCAATTGATCAAGGATGGACAGAAGCAGCTACACCCAAAGAAAGAACACTAGGAAATGAATGTAAACTGCTTGCATTTTTGTTCTTCTTCCCAGGTTATTTATACCTTCTAAATTCTATTTTATTCTAAGTTCTATTTTATACCTTCTCCCTGAGCAACAAGAAAACTGTTCGGTTCTGCACACATATATTGTATCCAAGATCTACTGTAATCTATATAACATGTATAGGATTGCTTGCCATCTTTGGGGAGAGGGTGGAGAGAGGGAGGGGAAAAATCGGAACAGAAGTGAGTGCAAGGGATAATGTTGTAAAAAATTAACCTGGCATGGGTTCTGTCAATAAAAAGTTATTTAATTAAAAAAAAAAAAGAAAAGAAAAAAAAAAAGTAGATTTTAGAGCTGTTGGTGCTAACTGATGAATGCTTGCATGCAATAGTTACTTTTTTTATGTTCCAATTTATGTACAATTGATGTATAATTCTGGTTAAAAAATTATCAGATATATCTTTTATTTTAAGATATTTAATTTTTTAATTCATCATTAAAATTTTCATAACCCTACATTGGAGAGGATCTCAGAGCTCAGTCTAGTCCAGTCTCCTTTATACTATGATTGAGTGATTATCTAGTTTCTGTTCTGTTTGAAATTGTATTTAGTACTTAGCACTACTATATTGGGGTGACTCTGAATGTTGAATCAAACTTTTACTGTGATTCTGTTCAGTGGTCCAATTTTTTAACTTTTGTAAAGGCCAAGAAGCTCAAATCAAATCCTTTTTTCTTACAAGGATTAATATAATAAAAAGCAGTTCCGAGTTGGGTGGGTTAGAACATTAGACTTGGAAAGTAGACAATCTGAATTTGATCAAACAGTAATTGGATGTGACTCTCGAAGTCACAGAACCTTTCTCAGCCTCAGTTTCCTCATATATAAAATAGAATAACAATAATATTGACATCAAAGAGTTGCAGTAAAAATTAAATGAAAATGGTACTTTTTGAATCTTAGAAAAAAATATTTTTAAAAGCACTCTATTAACTTGAGCTATAATTATAATGATTATTATTTTTTTTTAGTTGGAGAGTATATATCAATTGGAGGGACCCTGAATAGAGTGCTGAACCTAAAGTCAGGAAGATTGTTCCTGAATTTAAATTTAATAATTTTTTGACCTGGGCAGCTCACTTAACCCTGTTTGCCTCAGTTTCCTTATCTGTAAACTGGAAGCTGAAAAGGAAATGGCAAACCTCTCCATTATCTTTGCCAAGAAATTTCTAATGGGATCTCAAAGAGTTGGACACAACTGAAAAATGATTAAACAATGACATAAATAACATTTCCTTGTCTTAATTTTTTTTAAATTAAAAACTTTTAAAACTCTAGTTCCTGATTTTAATGTAAAAAAATTTTTTTTTGTTCTGAATTAGAGATTAAAGGTTGAGGCTGGGCAGAGATGATGTATAGTTATCACTCTCGCTATAGGACAGGTCATAAGGACAGTCTCATCCTTCCACTTAAGCATCCCAAGAGTCAGCAGCATCTGGTGCTGGTGACAAACATTAGTGTCTCAATTGAAGGGTGAAAGCAAACAATCTTTGGGCAGTGTTCTGCTTCTAAATAAAGCATGTGTAGTGGTCACCAGGATTCCAGCCAAGTTCAGTGTGTACCTGACACCTTGGCTTTATTTCCAAATTGTTTTCTTCTCTGGGCCAGTCATCTGGGGTTAGTGTGTCAGTTCGATTGGTTTTTTGAGACTGACTTGGATTTTCCTACACACATACTGATGGATCCACAAAGCTCTGTGTGCACAAGCACAAGTGCACATGTGTATGTTTCTTTAGTGCTGGCTTATTTCTATTTTTAGACATGTTTTAAGAATGCTCTTGATGCAGCAGGGAATCCAAGAATGTGTGGTTACAACCTCATCCCTGGCCTTGTGCACTATGAAGTAGCCGGGAGGGGAAAAAGTGAAAGTTCTGGTAGGTGTTGGCTGACAGAAGCAAGAATCATGCTGGGTTCTTTAAGGTGACATGTTTTATAATGCTTTGGAAGAATCCAAATGATACTTTAATACAGCTATATCAAAATAAATAAATGTTGATTATTTCCTCTCATTTTTTTTATTTTTAAAAGATAGCTGCCATTTTTTTCCTTCTTTCTTCTCTGATCTTTTCTCTCTTCATTTTCCCTTTCTCCTTTCCTCTGCCCTCCTCAACTCTGACCCTCACCCTCTTCTACCCCTCTCCCTTCCTTTTCTCTCCTTTCTCTTCCTCTTCCTTTTTCCCTCCCAGTTCTTCCTCTTACTCTCCATTTCCTTTTTCCTCCCCTTCCTTCTCTCTGTTGTTTCTGTCTCTCTCCCTTCCCTTCTCTTTCCTTTACCATTACTGTGCCCCACCTCCCTACCTTCCTTCCTCGCTCCCTTCCTTCCTTCTTCCCTTCCTCAGAGTACCAAACAAAACAATGTTAAGTAAAACTTATTGTGACCCTTCAATCCCTACAAAAATTGTAGATATTATTATAATTATTTTTCTCTTCCTGCTCACCTTACTTTTTGTCTAACATCTATCCTCTTTAGGTAACAAGAAGGTAGGTTAAACAGAAAACTTCCTTTCCTTCTTTTGTGATATAAATTAGCAAAATTTTAATGTGATTGACTGTTTTTTTTTTTTAGTGGCCCAGTAATCTAGTTTGATAATGATCCAAGATCCCAGATTCTCATTTTGCTGTTTAATTACAAACCTGTTTCAGTAGGTTAAGGAAAAGGTTAAGGTTATGTCATTCACTTTTCTTAGAATTCTTAAGGAAGAAGTAACAGTTTTAAATTGAGATTTTAAATGATCTGTGGACTTAGTCTATTCTCTGGTTTACCTGTTTCTGCATTAGCGTGGCTAATAGAGATTTCCTTTTATACTGGTCAGGAGGAAGAACTCTTTCTGCAAGAAATGAATAAAGGGTTTATAATAAAAACAATAAGTCAACTACATCAGCATCTCTCTATGTGACATTCACCCTAATAAAGATTAAATCTAATTGGTAAAGAATAGAGGCAAGAGCCATTTTTTCTACTATAGGCATCTATACATATTTTAAAAAATGAATCAAGATTCACCCAAGATTTACTTATGTAAAAAGGTAACTTTTGAGCATAGTTCCAAATTGCTCTCCAGAATGGCTGGGTCATAACTCCACCAACAATGCATCAGTGCACATGATTAGAAAGATTCCATTATATACACATACACACACACACACACACACACACACACGCATATACACATACACTATATATACACTGTATACCCATGGTCTCTTCTACTTAATGCATTTGAATAAGTAATAATGAAATAAATAATAAAGTTTTATAGCACTGCTGATCTGTATATATGTATATGTGTATATACATATTTGTTTGTATATATGTGTGTGTGTTTATTTATATATAATTTAAATAATGAAATTAAGTAACGAGTTAAATGAGTCACAGATTCCCATTTGTCATATAGAAAGTGAAAAATAGTGTATTATAGACAGAAAGCTTTGGAGATTATGAGAAACCAATGCTCAGCCTTTTCTTCTCTAATTTTTTTTTTTTTTTTTTTTTTTGCTGCTTCTATCTATTCTGAAAGAGGCACAGCAAAGAAAAGAAAAATGAAACCTTTTCTACAGGCCAAGGAAACAAATTCTACCTAATGTCCACATGCAAAATTCTATGTTTCATTTTGCACCTTGGGTCAGTCATCTTTAGTTAGCATGATTATTAATCCATTTCTGGAAAGTATGATTGTTCATTATATTGGTAAGAATTCTTAAATCTTTTAAAGTTATTTATCTTGACTATGTTATTGTTACTGCATAAATTATTCTTTAGATTCTGTTCACTATACTCTGTATCATACACATTCATACACATCTTGAGGTTTTCTATGCTTTAGGAATTTCTAATGTCACAGTATTCCATAATTTATCTACTGCAATTTATTTAGTCATTTTCCAATTGGTTAGCACTTCTTTTATTTTTGATTAATTCCCCTACAACAAGAGCTGCTATTAACAGTTTGTTCTTATGATTCCTATTCCTTTCTCTTTGGACTCTTTGGGATCTGGGCCTGGTAGACATTACACTGGGTCAGAGGGAATACACAGTTTAATAACTTTTGGGACATAGTTCCAAACTGTTTTTCTAAACTTTTAAGGGTCAGAATTGATCATGAACTCTTCCTATATTCATATATAGAAGACAATTTCTTCCTTATATTCTAATTTTGTTTGTGATGTGAGTTTTTTATATCTACCAAATATCTATTTGTAGGTAATTTTGGTGTATAGTATGAGGTACAATACTAACCCTAATTTTTGTCAGATTGCTTTCTATTCTTTTTTTACAGTAATTGTCAAACAATGAGTCTTTTCCTTTGTGTCTGAGGTCTTTGAATTTATCAAACACGAGTCAATTAGCATTGTTTGCTTTTTATGATTACTGCCTTTTTTTTTTTTAAACTATGAGATCTGGTATTCCCTTCCTCCTTATTTTCCCCCCACCCTTTTTGTTTCCCTTGAGATTCTTGACCTTTTATTCCTCCTTTATTGACCTTTATTCCTTAATACAAATTTTATTTATGTTTATTTATTTCTGTAGTTTTGTACTCTTTTTGTAATTTGATTGGTCTGACACTGGTTAGGTAAATTATGTATTACTGCCATTTTTATTTGTTTTGTCTATCCATGAACAATTTCTCCATTTATTTTGCTCTACCTTTAGTTCCCTTAGGAATAATTTGTAGTTGTGTTTATAAAATTCCTGGCTATGTCTTCATAGGTAGACTCCAAAATATTTTATTCATTCTGCATTTTTTTAAAAATGTAATTTCTTTTTGTGTTTCATTTTACTGTCAATATATATAAATGCTTATAATTTATATCCTGAATGTTTGCCGAGGTTAATTTCATTAAGGTTTGTTTGTTTGTTTGTTTGTTTGTTTTTTGCTTGATTAATAGGATTCTTTAAATGCACCATTATCTTGCCACTCTACTGTTTGGTGATGTCCAAGTCTTTATGACCCCATTTGGGGTTTTCTTAGCAATGATACTGTAGCAATTTGCCATTTATTAATCTAGCTTATTTTACAAATGAGGAAAATGAGGCACACTTAGCTGCTTTTCTTGCCACATAGTAAGTGCTTAATTAATGTTTGTTGATTAGATGACTCAGTCCTAAGCTCATCTCAGATGTTTGTAGGGATAGTTGTGGGGAGAGGGGAGGTAAGAGAAGAAAGGAAAGAAAAGCCATGCTATATTGCTTCCTTCTTTTCTACTGTCATTGCCAGAACCTAATTATTAGATGTTTAGCAGAACTTTACCATAAGCTCTTGTATCAAGGAGAGTGAAATATTAATATACATATTAAAATTTTCAAGTAAGGAATGGGTTTTTTTTTTTTAATGAACTCAATGATAGGCACTGAAAATAGAGGATTTTTCTCTTCAGAATTATGATGTTTACATATTGCCCTTCAGTTTAGCATGTTTTCAACCAAAGATTTATAGGAAATCTTTAGATATGAGAAATATTTAATTGGAATTCCTTGAAAACATCTCCTCTATAAATGATTATTTAGTTTAATAGCATGGAGCTGGTATATTAACTTAGAAGGGTGGGATAAAGAACCTTAAGTCTTTGCTTTTAAATTTATTCAAAAAAAGTCATAAAAAGAATATTGCAGGAGTAGCTAGATGGCACATTGGATAGAGCACCAGCTCTGAAGTCAGGAAGACCTGAATTCAAATGTGGCTTCAGACACTTAACACTTCCTAGCTGTGTGATCCTGGGTAAGTCATTTAACTCCATTTGCCTCAACAAAAAGCTGTGTGTGTGTGTGTGTGTGTGTGTGTGTATGTATATATATTGCAGACTGTAAAGATATAGTAAAGGTATTGATCAGAGAAATGCAAAATAAGACAACTCTGAGATACTACTACATACCTGTCAGATTGGCTAGAATGATAGGGAAAGATAATGCAGAATGTTGGAGAGGATGTGGGAAAACAGGGACACTGATATATTGTTGATGGAATTGTGAATACATCCAGCCATTCTGTAGAGCAATTTGGAACTATGCCCAAAAAGTTATCAAACTGTGCATACTCTTTGATCCAGCAGTGTTACTATTGGGCTTATATCCCAAAGAGATTTCAAAGAAGGGAAAGGCACCCATATGTACAAGACTGTTTGTGGCAGCTCTCTCTGTAGTGGCCAGAGACTGGAAACTGAGTGGGTGCCCATCAATTGGAGAATGGCTGAATAAATTGTGGTATATGGATATTATGGAATATTATTGTTCTGTAAGTGTGACGACTGCTAGCACCCAGGACACCCCAGAATCAGCCGGAATCAGGATAAGCAAAAGTCCTTGGTCTTTATTCTTGGTCTTTAGATGCAGGATTGAACAGGATGGAAGCAGAATCTCTGTGATCGCCTTCTCCCTCATCTACTGCCAAAGAGTGACTCCAGCTAGTCTTACTGTATCCCTCCCCAGTCCCTCCTATAATCCTCTGTATATACCAATCATTGAGCCAGCACAGGATAGTGGGAAGGATCATTTTCTAAGCTTATGCTTATAGAGTATTGTCCAATTAGTAATTATCCCTCTTGTGCTTGAACCAACCTCAGTGCAACGACTCAAGAGTTTCAGCCCTCTACATGTCAGAAAGGACCAGCAGAATGATTTCAGAATGATTTAACATATATTTCTACCATGTTTAACATATATTGGACTACTTGCCATCTAGTGGAGGGCATGGAGGAAGGAGGGGAAAATTGGAACACAGGATTCTGCAAAGGCTAAGGTTCAAGAATTGTCCACAACACATATGTTTTGAAAAATAAAAAGCTTTAATTAAAAAAGAAGAAGATACAGTAAAGATTGTATAACAGAATGAGAATTGGTCCTTGAAGGAAGACCAAAACATCAATACTATATGAAAAATGGCATGCAATCATCATACATAAGAATAAGCTTGTTTTTTTTTCTATTTATTTAATTAAGCACAATCACCATTTTTTTTAAACAGGTTGTGCTCTGAGCCAAGTGGTTTAGGGTTAGGTTTTGTTCACAGACTGATAGGGTCACATTTATATGTGAATTGAGAACTCTGGTTTGTGTGCCCATTCCCCTACTCTGTTCATTTGCAAAACATTACCAGAGGAAATAAAAGATTTAAGGGTAGATAAACTTTTTAAAATTATCTATGGCCCTCATAAAAGGTTAAGGTGTGAAGATTTGAGTTAGAATTTTAAGTTTATTGATACATAATTTGTTTTGAAAGACTGTCTAGTCATTTCCCAACAAATCACCAAATGTCTTTACAAATTACATTCTCTGACAAAAGTTTGATTATTAAGAAAAAGGTGTTTATCTTTTTATTTTGTTTATTTTTATTCTTGTCGTACCATATTGTATATGGTTCCTTATAGACTCTCTGCCCTTGATCAGCTTATAAGGAAGCTTACAAGGAAAGAAGGGAAGGGATGATAAAATATATGCAAAGATAAGTATAGTACAAGGCGAAACCAAAAAACATATATTAATTATTACTATATGCCAGGCTCTGTGCTAAGCACTGAAGATACAAGGAATGGAAATTAATATAAGTATGCATATGTGTGTGTATAAATGTTTCATATACACATATATACATATATAATTATACATAATACACATGAATATTTTATCCCGGGCCTGGAGTCAGCAAAATTCATCTTTCTGAGTTTAAATCCGTACTCAGACACTTATTAGCTATGTGACTTCAGTGTCACTTGACAGAGCCTCAATTCCTCAATTATAAAGTGATCCGAAGAAGGAAATATTTCTGCTGAGGAAACCCCAAAATGGGGTTATGAAGAGTCAGACATGACTGAAAAACTACTAAACAACCTTAAGCAAGTTAGAGAACAGATTAATAGAAAGGTTGGAGAAATTTTATTTTTCGGGAGGGAGTGATCCAAAGAAGGACCTAGAAAGAAAAAGTTTCTAAAAGAGTAAAAAAGGTGAAAAATGTGTACTGCCAGACTGAACAGATTCTTATATGGTGACCAGCTCATGCATTGACTCTCCTCAGTGCATGTCCACTGAATATTGAGTTGAACTTAATTTTTATAAAAACACTGTCTAGCTTTGCAAAAGTGGTATCCTGGGTTTAGTTCATGGAGTTTAAGTATGAATAGATAAATACTGATTTGGTGATACTTGAATCACAAGCTGTGGATGGTCCTTTTAGAGTCAAGCTCATTTGAAAAGTATAGTGTAGTGCAGGGATCAGCTTTGTATATTTTGGACCTTATAAGCTTTAACTTCATTTCCTCTCTGAGATTCCATGGGACCATCTAGACAGCTTTAATCAAACTTGCAGAACTGTTGATATTTTCCAAAATATTTTCCTTTAATTCAGGTCTTCCTTAAGGTGAGTTGTGAACATATTCCAATCACTTTAGGTCTTAATGTAATCTGAGCGAGTTGATCTTTCTGTTCCAACTCTAAAGTGGGAATAATTACCAGAATGGAATGTTCTTTTATTCTAGACTGTATGAAACATGAATAATGGTGTTCAAAACCCTTGAATCAGCATTTGAAAAGAAAGAGGCTGTGAATTCAATGTCTGTCCAGTGATCAGAGCCAATTAAGCAGGATGAGGCAAGCTATTGCTGGTATGGGCAGTCGAAATGAAGATTTAGCTTGGCTTGTTCTGACTGTAGTACTCACACATAATTATGAGGAGTATGCTACTTCAGCAAAATGTAGTTAAGGAATAAAGAATGAGAAGACAGGCAGATATCTGATTTTTTTTTTTTTTTTTTTTTTTTGCTTCAGAAACTTTCTGTGTTCAGGGAGAAATGGTGAAATTTCTGCTGTGGAGTGCTTCATACAGTTAACTATATTATTGATATCTTGCAGCTTTTATTGCTTAGTTTAAAATAAAAAAGTTGCAACTCATTGCCACAAATCCTCAGTTAGCAGAGATGAAGACTTGGGGTCGAGGCAGATCATTTTTATAGTACCTAATTCTGTAGTGCTGTAATTGTTGCTCTTAATACCCCCTTTGGATCCATGTTTTTCTGGTGGATCTTCAATGCATATTATGTGGTGAATTTTTTAAAATGTGAATTTATGGAGGTGGTATCAGTTATCAAGAGGGCAACATGGACATCTTTAGAATGAGAAGACAGAATGTGGCTTTTAATATTTTTGGTTTCAGATTTGTTGAGTTGAGGTTTGTATTTACACTCTGAGCAACCATAGAGAATGCTAAATAAGTACTTTGTTTTAGTGCATAGGTGGTGGTAGCTTTTCCTACTTGACAGGAAGCATCTTTTATAGTAATGCTTTCTATTGAGCAGAGCAGGTGTTTGGTATTTCCTACAATGCTTTAATCTTCCTGGTTTATATTGGGAATTATATCATTACACCAGAATATGGAAAATATTCCTCTTCAATTTAGAAAATCAAATCAGTAAATGATTCTGGATTCTGTGAGGCTAGAGGTTTCAGGAAGGATTTGTTTTTCTCTAAAGGCTCTTGTGCAACCTTTAATCTTATTTATTCATATAGCAACCTAATACAGAGCTCAGCACCTATTAGTGCTTATCACATCATAAATAATAGCTGAGTAGGTGACTGAGGAAAATATTCCCAAATTATTTGACTGACCTAGATGAAAAATTTCAAATTATTTTTGCATATCATTTATTTTTTCATCATGAAATTTCCTAAATGTAAGAGCATCCTTGGAGAAAGTATAAAATTCAGTCATATTCTGCCTTTGCCTGCCTTTTCTTAAAATATTAATAATTAGTATTTCACCAAGAGTGTGTACAGGCTCTGACAATTGCTTACTCTGGTTTACTGAAGAACCTAGTTTTTTTGTTTATTTTGTTATTGATAGTATGCTGTGCTGGACTGATTATCTTGGCATGGGAAACCGGATGGTTTTTGAAGATGGCAGTGGCCAGACAGGCATTGTGTCTTCTGATTTTTGAGCTGATTGAAAATAAGACTATAACATGTAGCACAGAGATTAACTGACCCCACATGTACAGACCTATCTCGATATAAAGAATTGTAGATTTTTAGAATTGGAAGGGACTTTACAGGTCCCTGTAGAAAACCAGCTTAGTAGAAAGCCAGCTGCTTGAGAGAAAATGTATTTATGTTGATTTATCATTGAACTTCTTTTGCACAATTCTTGATGGATAGTCATTCATATATATATATTCACTGCTTGAGATGTTGTCATTATAGAAAACTCAATGTTTTAATGACAGTTTTATTGGACAATTTCCCCATATACTGAACAGAATCTGCTTCCATGTAGATTGCCTTATGGACTTTATATGGAACAATCCTTCTTCCATATGCGAAACCTTTCAAATATTTGAAGGTCTTTCTTCTAGGACAAACATCCTCATCCTGCGTCTATTTCTTATGACTTGATTTCTAGAGCCCTTCATTATCCAGGTCACCCTCTTCCCAACATATTTTTGGGAAAGAGTAGCTCCTGGACTAGATGACTGGATTGTGACTGGATTTTTCATGTTTTATCAATATAGTTAATATCATACTGACACAATTGCAGTCTCTGCTATAAATTTATGGGAATTATTTTTGTGAAGAAAAAAAAATCTGATTAGTGAGACTTTTCAAAGCCAAGATTTTAAAAAATATTAGCTATTATTTAACTTAATATTTTATTTTTCTTGATCCTCTTACATTGGGTAGAATCTGGAAGTGTAAAGATAGAAAAAGTGCTCAGAAGAGATGAAATCCCCGGATGCTGCTGAGAGGTTGTACATATATGGTACATGAACACCATGTTATCATTTTGGAAATGATCAGATAAATAATTATTCTCT
Organism: Sarcophilus harrisii; assembly: GCF_902635505.1. Classification (NCBI taxonomy): domain Eukaryota; kingdom Metazoa; phylum Chordata; class Mammalia; order Dasyuromorphia; family Dasyuridae; genus Sarcophilus; species Sarcophilus harrisii. The sequence goes on along the minus strand of NC_045426.1, from coordinate 535,344,402 downwards.
TATTTTAAATTTTAATTTGTTCTACTTTTAAACTAACTAGATTATAAATCTCTCCAGGTGAGAGAACATGTTTCCCATTCTTTTACTATCTCCTTTAGAAGCCATTATAGTTATGGACACACAGGTGCTGCATTAAGTTAGTTAAGCTTAGGTAAGCACTAAGGAATAAAAGGCAGTTTAGTTAGATTTTTCTGGTTTCATGCATTTGGAAGAAAGAAAACATAGATTAGCATCTTACAGAGTTTTCTTGTAATAAGGGCGTTTGATATGAAAGGATAGAGCTTAGGTTGGAGTAGTAGAGGGTATGCTTGGCTAGGGACAGAAAATCTGGGCTCAAATCCTACCTTAGATACTCACTAGCTTGGTCACTTTATTTTTCGTTGTCATAGTTTATTCATCTGACAGTGAGGATGTTGGACTTGGTAGTCCAGCTTTATATCTATGATTTTATGACTTCACTTTCTCTTTCAGTAATCTCATTTATTTCAGATGAAAAGGTGTTTTAGAAATTGTCAAGTTGGAAAAAGTTACACGATAGCTTTTCTGGAATAGAAAGTCAAAGTAATTTTGATTTTGTCTGATTCTCTGATTGCCTTGTTCCTTTAGTGTAGGTACTACCAAGTATGTAGTCCTCCAATGGATTTTAAAGATCATAGAGTTTAGAAGTGGAAGGTACTCATTTAGTTTATTTTTAAAATGAGTTCTGACTTGCTCTCTGCAAAGAACTGCTCCCTTCTACCCAAGCTTCAGTTTGAAGAGGGCTCTTAGGTTAGCCATCTCTTTATTCCCTGCTTTAGTTACCTCCCCGAGCTTCTTTGGATGGTACTTCATCATGTCCTCAGGAATGCCATCACTTCTCCAAATTTCATCAGTACCCTAAGTACTCTTTGCCTATCTAATTAGAGGCCTGAAGCATTTAGCAAAGAACTTCACTGTCTCCATTAAAACTTCCCTCTCATCTATATTCTTTGGACTGAATTCTACCTGGCTTCATTCAAAGTTCCTTCCTTTCCTCTTTCCATTTTCAGCTTCCTTTGTGTATTATCTTCCTCTCTTTAGATTATAAAGTCCTTGAGGGCAGGGACTGTCTGTATTTTTCATGTTTATATCTTCTGTATTTAATAAATGTTTATTGATTGATGACTGACTTGCCTTTAAAAGATTGGACAAATGAGATTCAGACTCGGGTCCTAATTTACTGCTTTTCCCATTACAGCATGCTCCTTTGTCAATTATGAAAGTTATATTTTTGTTGCTGAGATAGTCTAATCCACAGTGTATTTTAACCATGCAGGGAAGATAGATGGTACAGTGGACATTGTTATTGTTTATCCTTAGTTCTTGAAAGGGAACCATGACACCAGAAATGTGAGTAAATTGAATCTGAGTGACAGAGGACTGTGTGTGCAATGTCATTAGCCTCACTTTTTCCCCCAGAAGCATTTAGGTCCAATGCAAGATATAAATCTGGGTGACTGGAGATGTCCTGAAATGAAGAGGGAGACCTTGGCCTTTTAAAGCTAAGGTCTCTAAGTATCATTAAGGCTAGGTAAGAAATAGGTATAAAATAACTCCTTTTTTCCTAGTTTAAAAAAAAAAAAATTTGGGAGGAATGGACTTTCAGGGTTTCTGGCCCAAAAAGAGACAGTTGCTATTTACATTCATTAAGTCAACCAGGGCCCATTAGACTATGACATAATTTCTTGAGGGCAGGGAGTACTTTTTCATTTGTTTTGCCTTTCTTTATATCCTCAGCACTCAGCACAGTGCTTGGTACTGAGTAGTTGCTTAATAAATGTTTGACTTGACTTGGTCAGAGAGACCCTAATTCAAATCCTCAGTTAGACATTTACTATCTGTGTGATCTTGGGTAAATCATTTAACCCCTATTTCTGTCTTCTCTCACCTACAAAATAGAGCACCTATATCCAAGGGTTGCTGTTAAGATAAATTGAGATAATACATGTAAATACTATGTAATTTAAAAAATACTTCACAAATGATTTATTATTTATTATTATTATTGTTATTGAGCTTGTTATTATTTTATTATCATTATTATTTCTGAGCATTTTAAAGTGGCACTTAGCCTTCTTACTTATTATAAGGCATAGCCTATTAAGATCTGTTGAAAACAATTATGTTGGGTTTTTTTTTTGTTTTTTTTTTTTTTTTTGGTAAAAGCAAATGAAAAAATTCCTACTTTGGTTTTCATATTTTATATCATTTCAAAGTAACTGAAACAGATTCTTTCGTGAATGATTCATAACATGATGACGTTGTTAGATTGATTTTGGATTGGGGCATCAGGCCCACCAATTTGAAGAAGTAACAAATATAATATAGCCTTGTCAACAAATAGAGCTTAGTGGGCTATCTTGCTATTTCTTCAAATTAAAGGGTGGGGGAATTTATAGAATGTGTCTTTGATAATGCTCTGTTATGATAAAAATAGTTAATTACAGTTTGTGTTTCATTAATCTGCTTCCTCTTATCTGGTTTTTGTGCCCATCCATTTACCCAGGAAAAAATAGTTTCTGCCAGACAGGATCTTTGTGTTAGAGCAACATCAAAATCAGGCCTCAGCATTTAGCTAAGTTTGTGCTCCTAGCAATTGCAGAAAGGCTTCTTAATCTTTACCTTGAAGGAAAAGAAGCTCACACTTTTAAGGAATGAGAACATTTGACACATTTAAATGAAGTAAAAAATAACTTCAGAAGCTACTTAATCATAGCTTAATAATTAGGTCATGGAAAAATAAATAATTTAAATTGGAAAGTTTTGAGGTACTTAAGTGTGTGGGATTTAATTGAATAAAATAGTTGCACTGTGTAGTTAGTATATTAAAAAAAGAGTACTTTCTTGTATAACCTGTTGCTTTAAGTAGTTATTTTTGAATTACATTGTATAACTTTATATGCATCCTAACAAATTAAATACCTTTTGTGGGAATGTCTTGTAACATTAAAAAAAAAAAATCATTAAAAAAAATAAATTTTATTTAATTTTGTTTTTTAGCTTTTTATTTTCAAAATATGCATACCCTTGCAAAACCTTGTTCCAAATTTTTAACCCTTTTTTCCTCTACCCCATCTCCCAGATAGCAAGCAATTTGATATGTTAAACATGTGCCATTCTTCTACACATATTTCCACGATTATCATTCTGCACAAGAAAAATTAGATCAAAAAGAAAAAAGTGAGCAAGAAAATGAAAAAAACAAGCTAGTAACAACACCTTAAGTGAAAATACTATGTTGTGATCCATATTCAGCCCCCCATAGTCCTTTCTCTGGATGCAGATGGCTCTCTCTATCACAAGTCTGTTGGAACTGGCCTGAATCACCTCATTGTTGAAAAGAACCACATCCATTAAATTTGAAAATCATTTCTTTATATATTATTGATGAGGTGATTTGAGGGGACTTTGTTGAATATATGAACTGTGGGAATCTACTCAGATTAAATGTGACTGGAAAAAATTTATAGTGAGTCTAATTAAATTTTCCAAAGAACACTAATATCTATCTAACCCTCACCCTTCTTGTTTTGCATTCCTCCAACTTCCTTTGTCACACCTGCCTTAAGTATATCTCTCTCTTTCTAACAGTCTTAGTCCACCTTGTCTTCCATTCACATCTCAGGATCTAGTACAATGTTTTTAATGTAATAAGCTCTTAACATATGGCTGTTGAACGAATGTATGAGTGAGTGGATGTATGAATGAAAAGCAAGGATTATATCCATTAGACTATGACATAATTTCTTGAGGGCAGGGAGTACTTTTTCATTTCTTGATATCCTCAGCACTCAGCGCAGTGCTTGGTACAGAGTAGATGCTTAATAAATGTTTGACTTGTCTTGGAATGAGCCTCACAAATTGAAAAGAGAGAATATGCTTGGTAAGAAACATGTACTTACTATCATTGTAATGGAAAGTAGTACTTTTTAATGAATTTCTCTAAACTGATCATGAGGTTGAAGATTATTTGGTTGTGAAGTATTAGCCCTGCTCTCCTTCCCCCAGACATTAAAGAAGTGGATGTACACTCAGAAAAGAGAGAAAACTGACATCTGTAATGCATTATTGTACAGTAATAATACTATATGCCTATCAAAGCTGGACTTTGAGTTAAGTAGGAGACCTTGATTTTTCACACCAATTTATTGTGTGATCTTGTCAGGTCATTTTATGTCTCTTGATTTTAGTTTTCCCATGTATTAAGCGATAAGAATAGATAGACTGGAAAATCTCAATGGAGTGTTCTGACTTTAAGAATCTAAAAATATCTTTCCATCTCTATTCATCTTAAGGATGCATCTCATCCAGGCTGGTTAAAAGAAGTTCAGGTTATAAAATCCTTATGATTGCCTATAGCTCTTAATATATTCTCTTTGGAAGCCATTGTCCCAGTTTAGACAACAATCATCTCCTACATGGACTCTTGTAGCAGTTTCTATTTTGGTTAAAGTTATGCTGATCTGATTTTTTTTTTTAAACTGGCAGATACTCATTTTGCCTTTTCTAGTAAAACTGAGGTCATTTTGAGAGAACCTACCAGTACTACAGTCAACTCTGAAAGATTATAAATTGTAGGCTACCCGCATATCTTTATCATTGAAGAGCAGTGTAACTAAGGTAGCTCCTTACACCAATGAAATCACACATTTGGACAACAACAGTAATTATGATTAAATCTGATTTTATCATCTGTGTTATTAAGGGCTGGGCCTGACTCATATCAAGTAGATGATTCAGGCTTGGAATTGGGTAGAAATGAGACTTTCTCACTGGCCATTTAACATTTAACAAAATGATATTTACCTAACAATAGTGTGGAAAAGATATTTTAAAAAAAGACAAGTTTGGGTTCAGGTATATGAAGTTGCCCCATCGCCACATGTATTTTGGTAGAAAAGCTGTGTTGACTTCAATATCTAATGGGATTTCAGTGGTCCCTTCCTCCCTTCCAGCTGACCTTTTTAAGCCTTAGGTAGCCTGGAAGCTGTTTAAAAAGTTAAAATCTTAGTCTGGGCCAATTAATTCTCAGGGATAATATTTTTGCCTTCTTAGGGATCATCTTTTTCAAATTTAATTAAAAACATCCAGGTAGAGTGGTTTTAGTGTGTCCAAAGGAATCAATTTTGCTCATTTTTTAAGTTTAACACTTAGGATGAGAGAATGAGAAGAAAATTTTGAAGTCTGATCCTGCCAGCCATTTATAGACTTTTCAGAGTTTATACAGTGTTCTGATGCTGATTTGGATGGTCTTTAGAATTACTAGGGAATAATTACAGCTTCCCAATGCCCAAATGTCATTTTCCTCTCCTCTTTTAGAGGAAAATTCTTTAGCTGCATTTAGTGTAACACAGAAGCTCTTCAGCTATTCGGATTTCAGACTGTTCCTTGAAATCCTAGTGAAAAGTGCCAGATTGGGATTCATTTTGATGTTCATTCCTGGAGTAGGATAGTTCATTTCTTTCGAGGAAATGTGAAAAATAGACTTGGTTTCTCACACTGTCAGTTTCATTATTATATAAGAAATAGTGTTATAAACATACACATTACAGTTCCAGGACAGAGAATGCTCTTGTTGTCACAGTACCATTCTCAAAGGATTTCTCTTTAGTATGAAAACATATAAAAATCATCAAAAGCCAAAAAGGTTCCTGGGAAATCTACTGTCAATGTTGTTGCTTTTTATAATAATCTGCCCTGTTTTTTTAACACCCCACGTATCTAAACATTGAGGTGTTTTAGGAACACCTCATTTCATACAGATGTTAGAAAAGTATTTTTTTTAATCATACGATTGTTTGGACTTAAGATCAGGTTTCCACCCCTTTATTTGTATGTGTCTATTTTGGAATGGGAATTATATACCCCAATATCTCAGAATAGAATCAGAGTTTGACATGTGGAGATTAAAATTGTGTCACCTATAATGAGACTAAAGCAGAGATCCAATTCAATGGCACTTCATTAAAGTTATTCATTATTACTTATGGTCAGGGGGCAGCTAGGTGGTATAGCACCAGCCCTGAAGTCAGGAGGATCTTAGTTCAAATCTGGACTCAGACACTTAACACTTCCTAGCTATGTGACCCTGGGCAAGTCATTTAACCCCAATTGCCTCAGCAAAAAAAAAAAAAAAAAAAAATTGAAGTGGATCTCAAACCTTCCTCATGATCCGAGATTCTCCCTCCTTCTAGCATCTTGTATTTATTGAGGGTTTTTTTTTGTTTGTTTTTTTGTTTTTTGCAGATATGCAAAAGAAGGATGGTAAAATACAGAATTCCATTGGTTGATGATAGTCCTTGCTCTTGAAAGCCAAAAATAACATTATGGGAGAGGAGGCTGTCATAAGTTGGGTGAAGCATGAAGCATAGAGCATTTCCAATAAGTGGTCATAAGATCATAATATGGTCACTTACTTGGACAAAAGAGAATGGTCTGAAGCTAAAAAAAAAATAAAATAAACAGGAGGACTTTTTATGTAATTGAGTCACCTTTATCGCACTGGGCTGGGTCACCACGACAAGAAAAAACAAGGGTGGAGGGCCTGTAGTTAACTTCCTATAATTAACCAAGAGAACTTAAAATCTGTAGCTCACTGTCTCTGGTCTAATATAAAGTACTTATGATTCCAAATTAAATTGATTACCACTGATTGGAATAGAATAGAAGTTCAAATGAATTATTAGTCACAGATGCTAGAAGGGACTTTAGCATCTGTTCAATATCTTATTTTATAAATGAGGAAGCAAAAGCCCAGATAAGTACAATTACTTGTCTCACATCATGCAGGTAAGTTTATAAATGCAAGAGGCATGTCTTCACCAAAAACATGGTGTTCCTTATGGAAACTGTGTATTCCCACTCTCAGGAAAGGCATGTCAGATTGCTGCAGGCCAGAAGGAGAGATTACAATAGGTTAGCTTGGCACATGACCAAGGGGCAGCAGTAATTGGCAGCAGCAATACTGAACCCAACATGAAAACCTCCCCCCACCTTATAACTGTGGTTTTCTATGAAACAGCAGTAAACAAAAGAATAGGCAACAATTAATAGTTGCTTCTTGACCTTGACATTGGGTCAGATCCTAAGTTTATATGAGCAAAAGCCAAACAAAACATTTACAGCTGTGCCTAGTACTAAAAGGTTTATGTACATGTAAATTTACTTTCCAGAGTTAAATGTAAGCTCCTTAAAGGCAGCGATTGCTATATTTTTTTATTTTTCTGTCTCTCACACTTAGCTCTGTGCTTTGCCCCAAATAATGGGGTTTTTAACCATGTCTATCTGTCTGTCTAGAGCTCCTTTGGAATTCTAGTGAAGTATCCTTTCTCAAATATATATTTTTTAAATGAATAAAATACCCAGAATTATAAAGGAAATCAATTACATTTCTGAGTTCTCAGACCCTTTGAGATTTATCTATGAACCCCCCCCCCCCCCCCCCCCTTGGATGTCTGTGGACACTCAGTTAAGAATTCCTGTAGTGTTAAATACATAATTGTTGAAATGAAATATAGCATAGAAAGGACACATTTAGGATCACATGATTTTGAGATTATCTCATTTATATAATTGAACATATTCATTTTACAGATTAAGAAATTGACAGTGGATAGTGTTGGATTTATAGAGTGAGGAAGATCTGAGTTCAAATATTGCTTCAGGTACTCACTAGCTGTGTGATATGGGCAAGTCATTTAATCTGCCTCAGTTTCATCAACTGTAAAATGGGAATGATAACACCACATATCTGTATACTTGTAAAAATAAATTATTACGTTTTTTTTTTTTAAGTGGCTAAAGATACATTTCCAGGGCAGTTGGAATGTGGCTTATTATCTAAGTAGAATGTCACATCTATTGTGTATTTTGAGAGTAGATGATATTTATAGGTAGGAACTCCAAGCAAGCTCTGTTTTTTGCCTTGATTAATTTGATATATTTTTATATCAGTAGATCAAATCAGTTTCTGGACCCCTCTAACAAAGAAACATCTTCCCTCATGATAATCCAAAAATAGAAAAGTTAGTTCCCTCAAAACAAATAAAACCTTTTTTTCTATCCCCATCCTTCTACCTCTATAAAAGAACTCTGATTATATGTCAGTAGTATCCTTAACCTGAACTAATAATTTTTTCTCAGTGAGATGATAAATATACACACTTCACAAACTGAAGAAAAGAAAAACATTAAAAAAAAAAAAAACCCTTATTAATTACTAGTGAAATCCACTTAGTGACTTTTGGATAGATAAATAGTATGTAATAATTTAGATACACAAAACATTGGCATCGTATATTACAGGGTTAGAAGGGGAAAGAAATGAATAAGAATTTAATTGTTTCCAGTGTAATGTAATGGGAAGGGAAGCAAAGAAACCTAAAGTGGCCTTTTTGTTCTTAAGAAGCCTTTAGTTCTATCTAATGTAAAACATTCTAGTTCTGAAGTATTCAAACCCTAGTTTGAATCTAGATTAAGATGCTAATTTTATGGTTATGAGGGAGATACATTAACCCTCTATGCCTCAGTGTCTACATCTATACATTGTTCTACCGAACTCAAGATTATTGTCAGGAAATTGTTCTAAAACCTTAAAATTCTATACATGTAAATTTTAGTAGAATTGTGGAGATGACATTTATAAAAATATATGTGATAATGGTATTTTAATAGTACTGTATAATAATGGCAAACAACCTGCACACATTACCTCATCAGTAAATGATGATGAAGAAATATGTAGACGTTTAAGAGAAGGAAAAATCACTGTTGAACAGGGAAAGCTTTCAAGGAGGAGAAAACTGGTACTCTTTTGATATTTATCAGTGCAGTCCAGAATTTAAAAAAAAAAAGAAATCTCTTTATGAATGTATGAATTGATGCTCATACTTTTCTATGTTCTTTGATCCTATGATATCTGGATCATTTCAGCTGGCACATATCTTAGAAATTATTAATGGTCTAGTCTCCTCATATTGAAGATTTGTAAAATGAGACTTAGAAAGATGAAGTGACTTGGATGACAAAATACATGTCTGTGCATGGGTTTGCTAACATACCAAGTGGGCTTCAGTGACTTTTATGCCTATAATATTGATTTCAACTAGTTCTCGTCAGCTAAGTACTATGTGTTTCCATCCTATTTTTCTTCCTGAACATGAATTTTGAATATGATAGACCCTGAAACATATATCATGGTGCTCAAGAATTGAATTAGAAAGAACCAGCAGCAAAGATGACACCTTTAGAAAATGGGAAGACTTTTATGAACAGATGCAGAGTGAAGTGACCAGAATTAGAATGATTTATTTCAAGATAACATTAAAGAGAAAACAATTCTGAAAGACTTTAGAACTCATTTCAATTCAGTGATAAAGTATGAGTCCAAAAGGCTGAATAGGAAAGATAATGCTTACTTTCTGACAGAAATAGAATGTATTTGAGAAGCATATATATTAGGATCTGGTTAATATGGGAATTAGCTTTGCCACAATCTAGATATGTATTGGGAGATTTTAAAAAGTGATTTACTTAATAGTGAAGCATAGTGAAAAGTACAGATTCAAAACAAAGTTTATGTTACTTGGAGAATTTTTTAAAAAATTTACATTTGCCTCGAGGGGGGGTGGGTGTGGAGGTGGGAAAGGTAACATCTGTCATTGAGAAATAAACTGAAATGCTGTAATGATCAATTTCTTTGGAGTTAGCATTTTCTTGGAAAATGTGATAAGTTCAATTTAGTGAAAATGATTTAGAAGCATAAACCTGAATGACTAACGTTGTCTTTTGTTTCACCAGTGTAGAATTCAAGAAAATATAAGGCCATTTATAAATATATAATAGGCTAAATTTTAATAAAATTTTTCTTAACATTTGGAATATGAATATGAATTTGGGGAACTCTGGATGTGATACCTGAAAGTTCTCACTCCCTCCTCCACAAGAGCTCTGGCCACAGTCCACCAGCTGCTGCTACCTCCATAAGGGTCCCTGTTGCTTCTCTTCCTATTGAGCATGTAGGCTACTTTGTGTTCCTTCCTGTTTTGGGAGTGGGGGGGGGCTATACGCTGCAGCTACATCATCCAACTAGAACTACAGAACACAACCTAGGCATTTTGGGCTCCAACTGGTCCTGCACACTGCTGCTTTTGCTGGGGATAAGCTATATGTGGTCAAGGGCAAGCAGTTGCAGCAATGGTGACAGCAGGGATTGGGCAGTACACTTAACCAACTTTATCTCCTTACTGCTCACCAATACAACAGCCAAATGCAGTTTGACAAGTTTTGAAGCAGATGAGTGCTGGTACCACTGGTATTTGGGTCTTTCCAATGTAGTAGCAGAAGCTTTGAACTTTATCAACTATGTCAAATAGAAGTGAGTTGTGACAGCAAGTTTGAATAGATAAGTTCAAAATATTTTTTTTTCTATACTATACTTAAGTCTCCTTTTCCTACCTGTTCACCTGCCTACTGAAATAAACCTATTATTAAAGTTAGGGTAAGAATCAAATGATTTCGGTTTTTATAGTTTTCATTAATTGTATGACTTTGGGAATCTTTGGATAAATTGAGAGGTTGGACCACATGATGTCTTTGTCAGGGCTAAAGAATTTGTCATTCTATTAACATTGATCAAAGTAATAAAAAATTTTGGAATTTTATTTTTCCCTAATTACATGGAAAAAAGAATTTGTAACTTTTACTTTTTAAAACTTTTGAGTTCTAAATTCTCTCCCTTCCTTCCTCTCCAATCATTCATTGAGAAAGCCAGCAGTTCAGTAGAGGTTCTTTCTCTAGGGATGGAATAACATTTTTCATTATAAGTCCTTCAGAGTTTTCTTAGATCATTGTATTGCTGAATAATTAAGTCATCATAGCTGATCATCTTAAAATATTGTTATTACTTTGTTTTTAGTATGTTTCACTTCACATTAGTTCATGTAAATCTTTCTAGGTTTTTCTGAAAGCATCATGCTCATCATTTCTTAGTATGAGTATTAATAATAGTATTCTGTCATGGTCACACACAATTTGTCTAGCCATTTTCCAACTAATGAGTATCCCCTCAATAAAAAATATTCCCCTTTGCCAGCAATAAGAGAGGTGCTATATAAAGGCATAGGAAGATTACCTAATCATTTTCTTATACTACACTTAACTAAGTCATTCCAAAAAACAAAAACAAAAACTCTATGCAGTCTTCAAAGAAATAAATAAAACATGAGGAGAGAATTTTTTTCCATTTAGAGAAGAGCTGTATTTTTCACTCAAGAGTCTTCAGAATAATGCTGGGCAGATCTAGGTTCCTTATTTCAACTACCTCGTCCCAGATAAAATTCCATCTTTACATGAAACTTTTACTTATTACTTTGCATAGTCAATCAACAAGCATGTATTTAGCTCTCACTATGTTCCAAATACTGAACACCAGAAATTTTTACCTTCATTGAAATCTTAAAGTTGTCATTCCCTGTACTATCTAATATATCACTTAATCATACCTGATTTTTCAATCTTATAAAATGGCTCAGTGACTATTATAACATGCTATCCTATTAGAGGGACCCTTGTAATGGCAATTTTTTACACATATCTACTCTTTTTCAAATCACTGAGCATAGCAGCATATTTTTGAAAATGTGGTGGGTGCCTGAAAAATTGATATCGTAGTGAATATGTCTTAATACTATGTAATACTATATAATATAAAAAAAGATCATTTACTAAAAAATAACTTTTATCCTATGTTAAAGTGAAAGGTTATAAAATAAGTGAAAAAATTATTAAATGGATGCTTACTTTGTTTTCAGAATCTTAACTAGAAAATTTCTTAATTATCACTGTGGTTTAAAATATTTTTTGTGTCTTCCAAATAGTTCTTTATGTAGCTAACTATCAGTTATGCACAATCTTGATGTCATTGTGTCTACACTACACTACACTACACTACAGTATCTATAGTTCCACTATCAAGAAATTAAATGGTACATACATATCTTCATTTTGTGGGTGAGAAAACTTAGACACAGAAAAATAAATAACTTTATCATGATTTTGTGAAAATGATAGAGAGCTTATTTTCTTTCTTGTTATTATTTATAGCATAGCCAGACAGGAAGGGGAAATGAAGAAGATAAGATATGAAAAAATAGCACTTGGACAAGAAAACTAATCCATCCTTAAGACCAAAAATGTCCAACAGTGTTAAAACTTTGTAGGTATCCAATATATAGATATTACTGGACATTGCTGGTTTGAAAATATAGACATAGAATTATATCTGTAAAGTTGAAGCCCACATTTAGTTGGTGCTTTAATATATGTAAAGCACTTTTCTCTATAATAGTCCTGTTAGGCAAATAGTCTCAAATATTTTATTCCTATTTTCAGGTAAAACAATTCTCAAATCTCCCCCAATCCTCAAAAGTTTGTTCCTTGGCCCCTTTACCTCAATTTAACAACCTTCTCAACTCTTTTTAACTTCATTGCTAAACTTTTGGGAAAAATTATCCAACACTTTTTCACAGCCCATTTTCCCTCAAGGTCTTATAATTATACATTTTTCTTCTACTTGAGCTATCATATTTAAGTGAGAGCATACTCAGAGAATATTCTCAACCAAGAGGAACCTTTGTGGTTTGAAGAGTATGTACCAGCAGAGTCTTCTGGCTTAGGCTTAGTTGTTTCCTCAACACACATGGAATCTATCGTATTTCTTTTATCTTTTTGTTTCATGCCTCCCTTCTTTTGAACAAAACCATCCCCAAGACTTAATTATTTTGAGGAACTAAAAACTCAGGCCATTGACATCACTTCCTTGTTTCCTGAGAAGAAAAGCCATGAGAAACCTCCAGCCTTTCTCCTAATATTTGTCTGGCAGGCTACCACGGGCATTTCAGAGTCAAGGGAACTTGCCTTTCTCTGTGATCTATGACTGTCTTGTTTTATTTCCTTAAATAACCAAGGGAAGGGCCTGAGTCTGGCAATCTCACAATAATCTTGATCTCTTTACATTGCAAGAATGCCATGGATCACATGAGTTTTCTACTGGTTCATTTATCCCTTAATCTTGCTATAGAGAGGTCTGTATTCTTTGTAGCAGAAATGAAAGCCAACAAACACTCATTTCATTCCCTTTAACCCTCTTTGATCCCTTTGCCTGATTGAATTATCCAATCAATGAGGATATTGCCAGTCATTGGGGATACAAAGAAAAATTAAACAGTCCCCATATTCAAGATGCTTATACCTTGGAGGTGGTGGGTTAGTGGTGGGAACAACACATAAACACACAAGTAAATACATAATATATTAAAAATAAATGCAAAATAATTTGGGGAGGGAAGACTCTAGGAGTTGAGGAAATCAAGAGTGATATTATATGTAAGGTAGAGCTGAATCCAGATGGAAATGAGATTCTAAGAAATGGAGATGAGAAGAGAATATATTCCAAGCAAAGGGCACACCTCAAAGGTGTAGGGTAGATGTATTGTTTTTGAGGAATAGTTGGAAGGTCATTTTGAAGAAAGATTGTAGAAAGGCCAATAATGGCTGTAAGACTGGAAAGGTAGAATGAGGCTAGTTTGTGAAGACAAAAATAATAGAAAATTTTCCCTTAATTTCAATCCCTCCCCATACTTAAGTTGGTACTGATTTTTTCCCTCTCAGACTGAGCATTTTGATTTGTAATTTCCCAGTATACTTGTCAGAGAAAGTAGCAAGGTGTTAATGGGAAGAAAAAACTGAAGACCTGACTTTAAATATCCCTTTTTTATATGAGCATAATTAGATAACTCATTGGATAGAACATGGGCCTGAGTTCAAATTCAGCTTCAAACATTTACCAGATGGATGATCCTGAGAAGTCATTTAAATTCTACTTTAATCTAAGCATTAGTGAAAGAAATGACAAATCACTCAAATATCTGGACAGTTTGATCCTTAGGATCACATAGAGTAGGTTGGTACTGTGTGATCCTGGGCATGTCATTTACCCTTTCAAAGCCTCAGGAAATTCTCTGAGACTACTAGGTTGCAGAACAGTTTCAGGTATGCACTGATGATACAAAAAAAAATACTATAACTATTCTATATTGTATTATAGTTTAAGTGCTTGTTGGATCTTGCCTAAGCATTGTTATCTGAGTGCCAAACACTATTATATACCAAATAACCTTTTAATAAATGTTTGTTGAATTTACAAATTTTTTCCTCCTTGTTTGGCACATAATAGAAAAGATAGTTTTTTAAGCCCTCTCTTTAATGATAAAGTTAGGTGAGCTACTTCAATATGGTAACCACTTCAGTTGAATGTGTTAATTTAAAATAAGTCTAGAATTAGCTTGGGCATAATTAAATCAACTTCCTGGGCCATATCATCCAAACCCTTTCATTATGATGATAATAATAATGATAATAATAATAATAATAATAGCACACACACACACACAGAGAAGATCAATGTAATACTGTCTGTTTTGTACTCATCTGTTCCCACATTCCATCAAGCTTTATACCTCCCTCAGAGCCTTATACAATGCATGACAAGCCCTTAATCAGTGTTGTCAGGAGTGAATTGAATTGCTAGAGCTTTCACTTTATTAGGTCCAGTTCATATCTTGTTGATGAGCTATGAGAACCTGAGCCAGTTGTTTGATTATTGTGTTTCTCCATTTGCAAAATGAATTGTGTCTTCCTATAGCTGTAGCTGTCGATTTTTTAAAGAGTGAGAACAAAAAGAAATAAAAATGACATTCTTTGAAAATAAAGTGCTAGAAAATCCAATACTCTTTCTAATAACTGTACTGTAATGGGATCAAAACATCCAAACCCCATTAGCTAATGAATAGAAGTATTTGAATCTCCTCTTAATAAGAAAACCCGCCAATCCTATTCCCCCAAAACTTCTTGTCCTATGTTAACTTTCACGATTGTTTTGGCTTCCACCAGGACTATCTCACTGCTTAGGACCAACTACTTTCCCTCTTTCCCCTGGCCAGGCTGACTGGCCTTAAAGCCAACCACTAGAGAAGAACTAAGGATCCCTTGTCAAATTTGTTATTGTTTAAATCGAGATGTAAAGAAGAGAAAATGGGAAACATCGATTTAATTCTCTCCTAAATGTTCCTGACTAGCCACATCTCTGTGTAGTGCTGCTTGATGTTTGGGTGGGGAAAAGAGAGAAGATCTTAGGAGAGAGGACTTCCATCTTTGGTGGAGGTCTAGAGAATAACAATGTGTTCCCAGTGCTTAGTTGTTAGTGGTAGCTTCATGTTTCTTTAAATTTGGGGTGGTCTGTCCAACTCTGTGAATAATGGGGTGGGACTGATAACAGGTTAAGGCAGACCAGGACTACAGGGAGCTTGGTGAACTGAGGTGTCCAAAAAAGGCAATTAGCATTCTTGAAGTGTAGGTGTTTGGTCCCCAGAGAGAGGGGAGGATTGAGGGCTGAATGGGAGGGGAGTGTTCTTGGTTGCTGTTTTTTGCTTCACTGGTCAGGGTCAGTGCTGGCTGTAAAGCCTAACCACAGATTACTTCCTCTTATTGTGCATGAAAAGACTTGGCTCTGCATGCATTGAACACAAGAGTTTGACAGATTATCACTGAATTTGAGCCCTTGGGCAAAGTGCCCAGTTCTGGTTAATTTAATAGGAAGAATATGATGTTTTTATTCCCAAGCAAACTTCCCTCTGCTGCACACCAAGCTTAATTTCTCCAAAGCTGGGACAAAAGAACATTCAATTAAAAAGAAAGAGAAATCTTCCCAGTCACTCCCTCTCCCTCACCACCCTCACTCCCAAAAAGTCTGTCTCTAGTTTGGGTGTGGTGCCTACTAAATATTAGTAAACATCTAATTTCTGGATACTTAGCAGATAGTTGCCCTAGACATAGATGCAGATTCATAAAACTAGAAGGAGACAAAATATTTATCAAGCTATTTTGCCATTTAACCTGAATGTTTAAAGAGAAACTAATACATAACATTTCATTTTTATTTTTGTATCCTTGGTGCCCAACAGTGCTTGGAACCTAGGAAGCAGTAGATGTGTGCATGTTGAGCTGAATTGAACTGAATTTTTTCATCATTGTCCATATCACTTTTTAGTCACAAAACTGACTTACCCTGAAGCTTAAAGGGATTACTGCCTATGTCAGAATTCCACTTATGAAAGAACACAGCATAGTAAAAAACTGTGATTATAGTGCATATTCTAAGGAATAATATGGAGAAATTATATTATCAATCTGCACAGGAATCAGAGATAAAATTTTAAATTCATCTTGTTGGTAAGGAGAAGATATCTTTTATGTCCAGTACAAGAAAGAAGGAAGTGACAACACATATTGTATCCATCAGTTTCCTTCTCTTTAACTGCTAGATGTTTTTCTTTGTATTTGGGAGCAAATTGGGAATTGATTAGAATATTTGAGATGGGTGATAGGAGGTGGAAATTCTTTAGATACTTTCTCAGAGTGAATGGGAATTGAAGTCATTTTTACTTTCAGTTTTTATAACCAGGTTAATCAAATCATTGTTCCTCTAGGTTCTCTCCTAAACAGGGAACTAGTTGGTTGCATGGAACCCAATAAGAATCTTACACCATATCCAACAAACATAGGTTCTCTTATCCCTGAAGTTTCTTAACTTCTCACAAATAGAGCGGAAAAAAATACTAGAAATAAACTTTTAAAATAATTCTCTACTCACTGCTCCCCCTCCCCCAACCTGGCATTTTTGAACTGAGAACATAAATTTTTTTTATGAAGAAACACTTATTTTGGATATTACCTCAAGGGTCAACTCTTAAGATTTGGTTCTGGTATGTTCATCACCATAGGCTTTAAAGAAGACAGAAGACAGCTTTCTTCTCTTCTCTTAGTCATCTTATCTGTATCCATAGATTTAATTGCCATCCTTATGCTGATGATTCTTAAATCTACCTTTGTTGCTCATTTCCACCAACTGCCTTTCAACATCTTGTACTATAATATAGTACAATTAAAAAAAAGATTGTACACAAAATCACAAATCTATTATACACCACTGTGCTTTTCAAATGCACAACTAAATTATGTTAAGCTTCTTTTCCTCTTTTTTTTTCTTTATTCCCACTCTAGAAGTGGCTACCCATTAGACATAAATAGGTGTGTGTATGTATGTGTATGTATGTATATATACATACATACACATACACTTCTGTTTTTCTTTCTCTGGATGTAGATAGCGTGTAACATTTTATATGGGAATATATTTTATAAATTATAAAGTAGCATATACAAATAAGTTAGTTTTTAGCATTCAAAAAGTAATTATTGCTATCTTCTAAGGCGTCTTTGAGTTCATCGCATCAGGGCCCAAGGTTTAACCAAGGTTAAATATTGCTAATTTGCCATTGGTTGAGTTAATAGAAGGGAAAGCTATTCAGAAAATTCCGATTAAATTTTTTTTATCCTTTCCTTCCTTGTTTCTGTTGTCTTTTGACTTACCAGTTGAAGATATAGCATCAGTTGTGGCAAATGCCACAAACAGGTAAACAACATAATAGACACATTCAAATCATTTTTGAAAGAAAAATGAAATTGTGGAGGGGTGGGGAGAGTGAAAGAATCTTTATATAGAGACATGGCATCTCGAGATACAGTGCCTCTTTTCAGTATTATTCTTTGATTATTGCAATAGCTTCTTGGTGGTCTCAAAGTCCACCAGCCTGCCCCAAGTGTCTCCTCCTTCTAAGTCCCGTCAATCCTCCATTCAGTCACTACAAGGATTTTTCTAAACTCCCAATCAAATTGTAACAAGTTCTACCTGCTCCAATGCAGTGGCTTCCTTTGCTTTTTAAGAGTAAATACAAAATGTTTGGCATTCAAAGTCCTCCATAACCCAACTCCCTTCTCACTTTTCCAGGCTTCTATCTTATTCCTTAACATGTACTCTTCCATCTAATGACATAGGCTTAATGGCTGTCTCATAGACAAGACATTCCATATCTTAGCTCCAGGCATTTTCTCTGGTTGTTTCCCATACCTGAAATATATTCTCTACTTTGCACTGATTACCGATGTCCCAGACTTCCTTTAAGTCCTAAATAAAATTTCATTTTCTACTGGAAGCCTTCCCTAACTTCTCTTAATTATAGTACTTTCTTTTTTTATTGAGGGAGTGGGGTTGGCACTGGGCCTGGCGCTTGGTAGATGCTTTTTCATTGATGTGTAAAACACTTTGCAATCCTTAAAGCATTATAAAAATTTCAGCTATCCTCCTCATCATTATTGATATTATTTTTGAGTGCTCTTCATCACAGTCATTACTCCAAAAGCACATTCTTCCTTCCGAATCCCCATGTATTATCACTCTATTGGTCCCTGCTCTTTTCCTTATTTCTTACCTGGGTAAATCATGTAAATTGCCTCTCTTTAACTCTGGTAATTCAAATATTTCTGTAGCAGTGTTAAATCCAAATTAAACACATATCCCACATTCAAATCACACCTTTAGGCAGTAGGAGGATATTTTAATATAACCTGAGTTCTGTTGATATTAAAGGAAATGACAGGAGAAGAATCTTTATTTCTTTTTTTTTTTAATCCTTATGTTAATATGGTTTTAAAAAAGAGGAGAAATGATATGAAAAGTAGAGAGAGAGGAATTGATGAGGCTATAAAGGAATGTCCTATATGGTAGAGTAATTCAAGTCAAATAGACAAAGAACAGCACTGCAGCTGTAGTACATTAAGCACTGACCTGAGATTCTGGATGCAAACAAGCAAGTATCAGTTGTGTTCTCACTGTGGATCAATTGTTTGACCTCTCTGAGTTTCAGATTCCTCATTTGTAAAACATAGGGATAGAAGTAAATGATCTCTGACATTCAATAATTGTTTTCTAGAAACATCACAAACATGAACTCCCTCTCTACCTCTCCTATTCTTAGTATTAAATGTGTTATTAAACTTATTAAGTACTAATAAGGTATTAAATTTAGTATTAAGTAAACTAAATTTTAGTAATCTTGTTTACCTATTGGCTTATTTAAAATATGATGAACAAGAGTGGAGCATCTGACCCATTACTGGAAAATCTGATTTGGAATGTGGGTTAGATGATAGGAAATTGATGAGCTGAACTAAACAGTTGTTCCAAAGGTCATCTTACTTGGGCCAAATACTTTGGTATTACTTATCTACTCTAGATGTAACAACTGTTATGCACTCACTTAAAGTAGCTCTTATTTCATACTCATTGACTACTAAAGCATTATATTTAATGTTACTCCTACCTTTAAAAAAAAAATAAAACCTTGTTATTAAAAAAAATGCCATTGTGACTAAAACTAACATGGCAGATTTCAGAATTCTGTTTAACATGAACATTTAGTTGAAAAGGCAACATTAGAATGATAATAGATTTAGAAGTGGAATGGATCTTAAAGATCATCTCTTTTAACCTAGTTATTTTACAAATGAAGAAACTGAGATAAAGTGACTGAAGATCACACAGGTAGTAAGGAATAGAGCCCCATTTTGTAAACAGGTCTTTAGATGCCCAAGCCTTACTCAGTAGAATAAAAACTTAGATGATAATGGAAAAACAAAAGATACTCAATACAGTTTAATACTAAAAATTCAAAGTTTTCTTTAAATGAATTGAAAATGGAAAAAATATTTTGTGGATAAGTAACCAAACAGTAATCTGTTAATAAAAGTTATATATATGTTAGCAAAGCATAATGTCACATACCTAACAATAATAGGAAAATATATTTAAACTGAAACAATATAGTAATTGTATCTGACTAACTATGTATAAACATTCAATTTCTGCATAATTATAGAAATAACCAAGTAAGAAGAAAGAAACCTACACATGTGTTTGAGTACAAAGGTTTTTCATATCACTGTCCTGGTGAATAGCAAACCAAATTGCAAATGAATTCTATTTTCTTGTTCAGTTACTGCTGGAATCTTAATGAAGGGGGATAAAAAAGCTCTTGCAATCAGCTATAAGTCAGAAGGAAAAGGGATTTTGAGGAGTAAAGCAAAAGAAAAGGCAAAGAAATGGACTTAAAATAGACCTGCAGTTATTTCTGTGCCAAAAAGGATATAGTGTGATGAGTTCATGACTTCATTTTGTTCAGTTCTTACTTTTTGAGGCTTCCAAATGTTGTGACTTGTCTTTGGTTAATTAATTAGGAGCAATGTTTGGAATAGAACCAGTTTTCTGACCCCTGGTTTACTGTATATGTGTAGATCTCTTCCATATTAATTCATCTGTAGTACAGGTTTTCTGGGAGGTAGGGGAAAAGGCTGTGATATAATTGGTGTAAGGTATTCTTCCTCTCCTTCTCCCTCTTGCCCCTTCTCTATATAACTCTCTTATCTCCATCTTTTTCTCCCTTTCCCACATTTACAGATTACTCTCTCAGAGTAAAATGGTTATGTTAAAATATACATTAGGGACCTTATCTGAAAGAACATCCAACTTTTCATATCTGTGTCTTCTCCACACAGCTTTTCATATCTTATACCATCCCACTCATTTCTCTATTAAAAAAAAAAATTCATTGTCTCTCCTTCCCATCCCATACTTATCCTATTGGGAAAAATAGAAGAAAAAAATCTTGAAACAAATATGCATAATCAAGCAAAATAAATTCCCCCACTAATTGTATATAGAAATAAATATGCTTCTTATATCTGTAGCCTAAATCTGTCATATCAATGTATAGTATATTTCAGTATCAATTCTTTAGAATCATCAATGTGTTTTTAAAATTAATGATATTATTGTCAATGCACAAGTTGTTCCCTTGATTATACTCATTTCATTCTTCATCAGTTTATATAAATTCCCCAAGTTGCTCATTCTTATAATTTTGATGTTATGGTTTAAATTATTCATTTGCTTTTATTTCATTATGAATCAATTCATAGAAGCCTTTCTATGTTTTTGAAATAATTTATTTCCTTATTTATTACTCTGTAATATTTTATCTCATTCATATACCACAACTTAGCTATTCCTAAATTGATGGCATCCTCCTAGTTTCCAGTTTTTTTTTGTTTTTTTTGTTTTTTTGCCACTGCAAAAAGTTACTATCAGTGTTTGTGTACATTAAAAAAAAAAAAAATTCCCCCTCTTTCTTTGATCTCTTTTGAATACAGAACTAGAATAATATAGTTGGATCAGAGGGTACACAGTGATAACTTTTTTTGTATAATTCCAGATTTCTTTGCAGAATGGCTATCAGCTTTGAAGATTTACCAATACTGCATCAATGTGCTTCCAACACCTAAAAGCCTCTCCCTTTCCCTCTCCCTCTCCCCTTCCATTTTCTTCTTCTTCTCTCTCCTTCTCCTTCCCTGTCTCTTCTTCTCCTTCTCCTTAGACTATTGATTGGATTCTCTATGAAGAAACCCTTTCTACCAGTGCACATCTGTACTTTTCTCTAAGTCTTAGAATTGCCTAGAGCAGCAGATCAAGAGTTAGTGACTTGTTCAGTGTGTCTCACAGCCACTGTGGGTTAGAGGTGGTCTTTTTCACTGGCTTTCTATCTATTATACTATATTTTCTCTCCTTTGTGCAACTTGGAATTAACTATCCCATTAGTAACTTCTCAATATAAACAATAATGTGACCTGATTTAAAAGGGAATTTGGGAGAAGACTTTTACCCAAATAATGCTTTTAATAAACTTTGTACAAAACTCATTGTAGTATTTAATATGGTTGATATCCTTTTTACTCTTTGATATGATGGAGTTGATAATGGAGGCACTGAGAAATAAAACCTTGTGAGAAAGAGATTCTCTTAACTTTCTGGGTAATGTTATAAAGGTCACTTACTATTTATCTTTCTTTCTGTTCAAGGAGATAGTAGTAGTGCCTTCTGTATTCCGTCTTTTTGTTCTTAGAGCTTGTATGGAAGGCTAAGCAAAAGTCACTGATGCAATTGGTTATTAAGTTATTAGTTATTAAGAACAGCTAAAACATTATAAAGGGATAAAATATTTTTAAGCATGGTGCTAGGTGCTATGCTAAGCTCTGGGAATACAAATATAAACAAGCAAGAGGTCCTTCTCAAGGAGCTTAACTTGGAAAGCTCCTCAAGAAACTCTTATGGGGATGGAGAAAAAGAACATCAAGGGGTGTTGGAAGGATGGAGTAGATAAATGACTATGACCACTTGTTTTAGAGCTGCAATCAGCAAAGCCTCTCTTCCAGAAAGAAAATCACTTAAGCAGATGAAAGCATTTGTTGAGTTTAAAAGCTTTTAATACAAAGTATGACTAGACTGCTTCAAAAACTATGTCCTAGGTTTTTCAGATTTCTTTGCTCCTGAAAAATTATGAGAGCCTCCAAGTTTCAGTTTTTTTTTGATGTTTTAAAAAATATTTTTAAATGTTTTATTTTTAATTTAAATGTGAGTTCTACCTATCAATATTTGTATCTGTTTTAGAAATGGAAACTGATTATGTTTAAAATATTTTATTCATTTAAAAATAAACATTAACAGATTAACATACATAACAATTTTTCCCCCTTTGCACTTAATAATATACCACTTTGTGTCTAATGGTAGTCATCTCTGATAGGAATTTGCGTGATAATTTTGTTGAATATATGAAAGGAATAGCAAGGTGTGCATAATAGATTTGCTGTTTCATATACTGTCATCTTTTTTATTGTACTGTTATGAAAATGCTCTTGTATTCTGTAAATAAAATTTTAAAAAAGACAAATAACATCTTAGTATTATTATGAAAACATTATTGATCAGGTGGACCTTGGATCACACTTTGAGAACTGCTGTGGGCAGCAAATCAGGATAATTAATTGTTATTTATTTCTTCCTGTCCTCTTTCATTTTGCATTTAAATGCCCATTGCAATCTTCACATCTTGAAACATATTCATTCAATAACTTTACTTGAAATTCTCTTTCTTTAAAGCCTAGGACTTTCTCTTATGCCTTCTGTGATCTGGATGTAGTTCCCCTCTTCCAAAATTGCATCATGTTTTCTTTGCTTGATATTTCCTAAACCTTTAGCATATGCTGCCTTAGATCATAATTGTTTATGTTCATGTAAGATTGTAAGATTCTGAAATGTGGGAACTAGCATCGTTTCTTTGTTCATCCCTGGCACCTAGCATAAGGCTTGACACATAGTAGGCTCTTTAAAAATGTTTGTCCAGATAAATTAGGAAGCATTTATTAAGCACCTGCTGTGTGCCAGACTCTGTGCTAAGTACTGGGCACAAAAGAAAGATAAAAAAAAAAAATTCTTGTTTTTAAGAAGCTCATTGCTTGAACTGTGTGATATTGGGGAAATCACTTATCCTTTTGATATCACTTCCAGGACTCATTCAAAGTCATAGAAGACTTTATGGAAGAGAGTTCCCACTCCATATTCCTCATGTTGATAAGA
Source organism: Sarcophilus harrisii (assembly GCF_902635505.1). Classification (NCBI taxonomy): domain Eukaryota; kingdom Metazoa; phylum Chordata; class Mammalia; order Dasyuromorphia; family Dasyuridae; genus Sarcophilus; species Sarcophilus harrisii. The sequence goes on along the minus strand of NC_045426.1, from coordinate 535,320,959 downwards.
TTATAGATCCTTGTAAATATTCTTAATATGCCTGAGAAAGTATAAATGGTCTTTACTTACAGATGGGTATATGAAATCTTTGGTAGGAATTAGTGAATATGAATAATGGAATTGACTATGTATTGGTAGTAAAATTAGAATTGTATGTAAAAGTAAAAATCTTCTATTTGAGGCAAAAGTATTATGAATAAGGTCTCCCTTGCCTTCTGGATTTTTAAGGCTCACTGGAGTTAGAGTTGGATTTTTTTTTAAGGGACATTCCATAGTGGGGTAAAATCTTCACAAGCAAATTTCCTTTCATACACTGGGAATCTTGACCATGGAGAGGACTTTGATAACCATTTGTAAGTGAATTTTTATGTTTAAAGTTGCTATGGGACTAAGAAGCTCAACAGCAACCAGTTTGTCCCATGCATTTCAATTAAAGAAAGAAGCAATTCATTACAGAGGTTGAAAATGTGGTTTGCATGCTAACATAGTTAACTCAGAAAGAGGTCAGATGAATATTTAGTAATACTTTTTTTTTTTTTAACAGTTAAGGTCTTTTGTCTACAAATATCCATTTTCTATGGTGCTTACTTTAGAGCTAAGTAACATACTCTTCAGAATATGCTGAATATACAATTTCTCCCTAAATCTGCTGAAAAAGTCTCTCAGAATCTTGGTGGGTTTTTCTTTAATCTACAAATTAAAAAAAAAAAAAAAAAGATCCAAATAGGCAAATATAAGTTCCCTAAATCCTATTCCAGGCTTCTACTTATGTTGGAAACGCACAGATACCCTAGGCTTTAAGAAGTATGTAAATATAAAAGACATTTTGAACCAGTATGGTCAAAAGTTTATCTAACATCTCTCCCTGAAATAGGCAATGCCATTCTCCAAGTGAGGATTGCAAAACTTTTGGGGACAATTTCAAATGTTGAAGGCAAAAGCTAAACAGGAAACCTGGGAGACTTGAATTCATTGGGATTCCCATCACAGATGTTGCGCCATTCTTGGCCCAGGTTAAGAAATGACTGCAGTCTGGTAAAGTTCAGAATTTTGTTTTGAAGGAGAAAGTTTGAGCTTTCACTTTTGATTTGGTGTGTCCTTGTGCTCAGTATGAGCAGGGGTGTTTTAGGCAAGAGCATTTTTTAGTTTAGTAACTTTTGAAAATTTACCCTTCCAATAAATACCTGAATCAACAACCTCTTAAAATAGTTGCTGGCCAGTGAAAGGCATAATTGGCTAAGATTCAGTCAGGCTTAATATTGCTTCCCCAGACCCTAGGCTTGAATTCCTTTTCTGTTGTGTCTCTAACTAAACAAATGATTTTGACCAGTCTCCAACATTCAAGGGACATTATGTACTATTCTTTAAAAACATTTTAGTTTTTTTAAAAGAAAATTCACAGTTAAGTATAAAACATAATATTATGACCTTCTTAGTAGAAAGGAGTTATTTTGATAACCCATAGTTTTGTAATCTGTTTAATGAATTGTAAAAATGAATTTCTGTAATCTCAGCCTCATTTAGTTCATCAAAAAACTGGCAAAATGTTATTCATATCACAAACACTATATGTTCATTTAAACCAACTAAAATTAAACTGGTGTTTGTTTTTTTCTGTCCCCTGTCAACACTCTCTAGAAGTGTACTTGTTTATAGTTCCCATCATAGGATGGATATGTAGATCATCTTGCCCACTTGCTCATTTTTTTCCCCATGAGAAAAGAGAGAACAGCATTGAAAAGCAGATAGAAAAAGGGAAATTTTGTTTGCAAGAGGCAATGTTCACTAAAAGGAGCCTCGGAAAGAAAAGGAAGGCCAGCCTGCTAATGGTTGTTCATTGCCATTGCATTACAGATATATGGGGAGAACATGTATTGAGATTAGTTGGTGAGTCTTATTACATAGCAGATCTCCTACTCAATTAATTATTGATGTGCTTATTGTATAATGATGTCAGAAAGGTGCCTTATGGTTTTCTTTCATTTTAAATAAATTGTTCTGTACCTGTTATAGGTAAGGCATTTAGGTGATATAATTAATTCAGAACCAGAGTTGGAGGCAGGAATATCAGAGTTCAGTCTCTAAGTCATTGGGACAGCTAAGTATTACAATGGGGTAGAGCAAGGGCCTGGAGTAAGGAAGATGAAGACTCGAGTTCAAATATGACTTCAGAAACTTACTATCTGTGTGACCCTAAGTTAAGTCACTTGATCTGTTTGCCTTCATTTCTTCAGTTCTAAAATGAATTGGTAAAGGAAGTAGCAAGAAAACCCCAAATGGGATCATAATGAGTGGAGTTGAAATGACTGAATATCAACAGTAAGCCTCTAAGTTCAAATCTGGTCTTAGACAATTACTAAAGGCAAAGTTTCTTAGACTCTATTTCAGTTTTGGTTTTTTTATCTGTAAAGTAAGTATAATAGTAGTATCTGCTTCAGATTAATGTAAGGATCAAATAAGATAATATAAAATACTTCATAAATTGCAGATGTTTATTGGATTGCTTGCTGTCTACGGGTGGGAGAGGAGCAAGAGAGGGAGAAAAATTTGGAACACAGGCTTGAATGTTAAACTATCTTTGCATGTATTTTGAAAATAAAAACTAATGTTTTTAAATAAATAAATAAGAATTCAGTATTAGAAATATTTCATAAGCCTTAAAGCGCTATATAAATGTTCATTGTTGTTATGTTAAAGAATTTAAGGTCTGTTTATTGAATTCTGTTGCTATGAAAAGCATAAATGAAGTAGAGTAGCAAAAAGTTGGTTACCATTTAAAAAATTTTCATTTTCTTAGTGTCATTCTGCATTCTCTCAGTCATGATGCCCTTAGCATCCTACTTTCTCTCAGTCAAAAAGCTTCACTTAAGTTTCTTTTAACCTAAATTAGAGGTTATTAATATTTTTTGAGTCATTTACCCTTTTGGCAGTCCAATGAAGCCTATAAGTCCCTTTTCAATCATATTTTTAAATGAACAAAACACAGAAGAGTAAACAATTAAGCCTTGATTTGATTTTTCTTGTGCAGCACAATAAATTAAACCAATTCTATTAATAGTCATAAAAATATATTTATAAAACCTCCCAAAAACCTAAGTTCATGGGTCCCATGTTAATAGTCCATGGCTTAAATGGTAATGCCAATTAAAAAAAATTAAATTCCAACAATCCTGAATTACAATGAAGGAAAATTAGGCAGAAATTATAACATTTTCTCTACAAATTAGAAGAAGAAAGTTATTATTTTTTTTTTTTTTTAAAGTGCTTTTCAGGGGCTAAGGCTTGCTTCTTTTATTGTTCACCTAGTAAGGGAATTTAGTTTAATTCCCCCTCAAAAAGGGCAAGAGACTAGGGGATTTGAAACCATGGGATGATAAGAATTGTGTTCAGATGAACCTAAGAAATAATCCAGTTGAAATTATTCTTTTTCCAAATAAGATAGAAGAGGACCAGAAAGTTTTAAGTGATTGATAGAAAACGACCTAAAAAAGTCAAGATTCAAACTCCTCGTCAGACATTCTTTTGTTGTATAACACACTTTTGTTCCTAAAACTTTGGCTTAACCTTGGTTCTAATATCATTATTCTTTTAAAGATTTTGTTTCCTTTTGAATAATTTATTATAATTGTGACTTAAATTTTTAAAAAGTATCTTAAGGTATGTCAGGTTGTTTCTTTATAACATTTTATGATAAGTAGTCCAAGTATTATCCCATTTCATAGATGAAGAAACTTGAAACATTGAGGCTATGACTTTCAACAGCTAGTAAATGCAAAATAATACAAAATATAAATTAATATAAACATAATATAAAATAATATAAAAATATAAACAATTTACCAATTGATTAACAAGCTGGTACAAAATTATTAATTTGACTTGAGTGTAGTTTCCACTTAGTATTTTTTCCATTTACATAATTGTCATAATGTGATTGATTTCCCTCTGTTTTATTCACTCTTAACTCCCTCTAGGACTTTAGGTGAATCATTTAATCTTTAGGCCTTAATTTTTAAGGTGAGTCATTTTACCTCTAGGTCATGGTTTCTTCTTTTGAAGAGTAAAGAGTCTTTGGGATGAGCTACTTTTTTTTCTTTCCAAGAAGCTGCATTTATATGAAAGAACTGCATGATACAGATAGGGATTAGGACTTAGTGGATAGAATGGATATGATATCAGGAGGATCTGGGTGGGAATCATTCCTCAACTAATTACTGTTTATAAGGTGCTGGACAAGACTCATAAACTCTCTGAGCCTTAGTATTTTCAACTTTAAAATGGGGATAATGACATCTACCTCACAGAGTTATAAGGATCAAATGAAATAATGTGTAAAATGTTTTGCAAACTTTAAGGGCTATATGCATGTAAACTATTATTATGGAATCTCTTTATATTTTCTCCAATTATAATAATAATAGCTCACCCTTATGTACAACTTTTAGGTCACAATTATGATCTATATGATCTAAACCTGGAAGGAAGGCTATAGGATCATCTAGCCCAATTCCATCATTTTATAGATGAAGAACTGGGGTCCAAAGTGCTTAGTTAAGCAACTTGCCCATGAAAACATATAATGCCAAAAATCATAGCACTCAAACTCAGGACCTCTGATTCCAAATCCAAAAATCTTTCCGCCAACCAAATCATCACTATCTGACAAATTACAAAGTATTTTATATACATTATCTCATTCAATTTTGATAATGCACTATGTAGTAGGTACTATATTTATTATCCTCATTTTTGCAAATGAGAACAAATGAGACTCAGGAGTTAAGTGAATCACTTATCACAGTGACAGTCTTTGAACAGAAGTCTCTCTCCCTCCTCAAAGTCCAGATCTTTGTTTAAAATTCTATCTATCAATCATTAGTCTATCTTCCATCCATCTTGTCCTGTCATCTGAAGTTAAATAATTTTTGTTTTGATGTATGCTCATCTAAAACATGCAAACAAACTCTTGACAAATTGTGATCTAGTGAGGTGATTAAGCAAAATAACTTAAAAGAGATTATGAGTTCATTGAGCTTTATAGTTTCATAATTGACCAGTTTCCTGAGTTATTTTTAACAAAATGGCACAAAGTTGAGTTTAGTTTCTATTTAATATTTTCTTTATTTACTTAATCATCATAGTGTATGTTGTTGACTTCCTTCTGTTTTTTTTTTTCATTCTCTATCAATTCATGCAAGATTTCCTATATTTATTTAAATTCTTCACATTTGTCATCACAGAGGATACAATAATGTTGTGTAATACTTATAATCCACTTATGAGGCCTATTATTTTGTTTCCAACTTTTTGTAATTATAGTGTTGTTATGAATTTTTTTGATGTACTTAATGTCTTTTCTTCTTCTCAATAGCCTCCTTGGGCTATAAACCTAGAAGTAAGAAGGATTGCTGGGCCAAAAGCTATATACTGTTTTGTAGCTTTTATAAGTTAATTTTAAATTCCTTTCTAAATCAATATGACTAATTCATAGCTTTCTTAGTAGTGAATTAGTATAGTACCCCATTTTGCCTCTGGCTGGTGCTAACTTACTTATATTTAATAAAACTTCATAGAGTGAAAGTCAGACCATCTTGTACTTTTCCTTAACCCTGTCCCATTCAATAAATTCTATTGACTCCTAATTATATTTAAAGCCAAATATAAAATCATCTGTTTAGCTTCATAATCTTCCATCTTTTTTAGCTTCTTACATCTTATTTCTTTGTTCTAGTGACAGTTCCTCATGCTGTCATTATTTTTACTTTACAGATGAGGAAATTGAGGTTGAAAATGAGTGATTTGCTCAATTTCACATGGCCACTTCATGTCTGAATAAGCAGAATGAGAAGGATCTGGGGAGTACTTAAAGCTTTTTCACGCAGTGAAGACACCGAGGTCATACACTTGACCCCTAGCCATCTCCAGTCCTCCTGATGTTTGTCTTGCCACTATCCTTAGATAACTCAGGAAGAGAGAGTGAAGCCTATGACTTTGTCCTATTCTGTTTCACTTAAATTCAATTTATACAGGAGAAATCAAGACATCACTTCATGTCATTTTGGTCTTCAAAAACAAAGGACAAACAACAATATCAATTTATAGAAGCCGCCTCAGTCAGAAGACCAGCATATAATTATAAGATCTTAGAAGGACATAGGTATACATATGGCCTAGGAACAGTAGAGAGTGTCCAAAGGAACTCTCATAATCTTCTTCTATTAGCATATTGATAAAATTGTTTTTCAGATTATATCTATGGGTCAAGCATTTTGCTGGATACAAAACTTGCTGAGTTTTAGATAGACAAAATGATTCCAAATCTTATAAAATGGTATGCAAACTCCATGTGGTTATACTTGAAAACAATATTTTGGAAGGAACTGTACCTTTTTTTCTTTGACCTTTGATCTGTTTCTCAAAACAATTCAGAAACTATTTAATAAACATCACTTGAAATTGAAATACTGTACTCAGTGCTATGAATATGTATATGGGAGACAGTACAGTTCCTACCTTCAAGAACCTCAGTTTTCTGGGATACCAGACATGATCACAAATAATCATCATACCTGAAATAATGTCATAAGAACATAGAAGAGATGATATATGAGAGAATTTGAAGAGGGAATTCATTTTCTTCACCTTGAAGAATCTGGGAAGCTTTTGTAAAGGAAACGATTTAGGTTTGAAGGAAGAATGAAGTCAGAGGGATGGTGGGTTATTTCAGAAAGAGTCTGATGGTTTGTTTTTGTGAATACATGGAACTGGGAGAATAAAGATTGAGACTGAGAAATAATCTGAGCATATATGTTTTGGAGAGATGGGAATCACCAACTCTGTTTCTTCTGGTGCCTTACCCCCTCTGTGCTTTCCAGATCCCTGGCAATGTCATCTCAGTGACCTATGGTACCTGGAACCTTCTGGTGTACCCCTCTACTATATTCATGAGAACTTTCCAGCTTTTCCACCTTTCCTGGAGCTGAACTTTCTCTCTTTCCTCCAATTATAGTTGGGTTTCTTGAGAAGAGAAACTGTCATAAATTTCACTTATTGTATCCTCAAAATCTAGCCCAACATTTGGCATAGAGTTAGTGCTTGAAAAATGCTCATTCATTCACTGTCAAGTTATTGAAGATTTTTGAGAAGAAATGTGATATGATCAGTCATTTGGCTATTGTATCACCTTCTTTATCAACTATTCCTTGTCTTTAGTAATTTCTGATAGTAATTCCATGAAATTTTCTACAGCATTGCTTTTAGATAAATGTATATAGATCTCTAGAGAATCACTTCAGTTCAGCATATTTTCTGACCGAAATGAACAAGACTTTTGTAGATAGGTATAAGGACACAGAAAATCAAGTGATGGTCACAAAACATTTTGCAAGCTTGTTAACTTTATGCATTTTGTATTATATATTACACAGGTGTTTTAACTCCCACACCTACTTTTAAATTTCATCTTTTTGGAACTCTACGGATTTTCTGGTTGTTCTTTTATGACATTGGAATGGAAATGAAATATTCCCAGAATGACACTGTAGAATGTTATAATAATATGGATATAATGGGAGATTAGTTTAATTCTCTTAGACCTCATATCATACTTGATAAAGTAAGGATTCAGGGCAGCTAAGAAGTGTAGTATAGTGTAGGGTAGAGCACCAGCCCTGAAGTCAGGAGGACCTGAGTTCAAATGTGACCTCAGTCATTTACCACTTCCTGGCTGTGTGACCCTAGGCAAGTCACTTAACCCCAATTGCCTCAGGAAAAAAAAAGATAAAGTAAGGATTCAGAGAAGTTAAGCAATTTCACTTAAGAGTTCAGGGAAAAGCCAGTTTTTGTAGCTTCTCACCTCATTTTCAGTTTGATGTTCTTTTCATATGTCATATGTTGCTTGTCAGTCAATCAATCAACATTTTTTTTTCTCAATAGTATTTTTTCCAGTTATATGTAAAGATAGCTTTTAATATTTAATAATATTTTATTAATATTTATTTGTGTAAAAGTACCTACTGTGTGCCAGATACGATGCTAAGAATGAGAATACAAGAGATCCAGTCTTTAAGGAGTTTTCAGTCTATTTCCTCTCCTGACTTAAAATGTATTCAAGTATATGTGTTTTCTCATTTCCCCTTCATCTCAAAGATGAAAAGTAGTTCAGGGGTCATTTCATTCAATCAGTATAAGAATCCCTTAACAGCTAGATGTGTACTGAAGAATAATACTTCATTCTAATCATTAGGAAGTATTTGAAAGTTGAGTTAATCAAAAGACTTTTTAAGCTTAAATTTTATTCTGAAATTAACAAACAATAAGTAAAAGGGACATTTCCATATATACAGAAGAAAAGAAAAAAAGTTCTTTTCTTTTAAGTATATTAATTTCAACCTGTAGCTTTCAAAGGTATCCTGCTTGCCTATACTTCTTTTTAGACTTCTCTGTTCTATTTAAAAAAAAAAAAAAAGATATCCAAGTGATCCTTATTTTTCCTCTACTCTATTCTCATTTCAGTTTATCTTTCTGCCCTTCCAACAGAATATCTGAGTTGAAATCCATTCTCAGTGTAATCCAGAATAATTTATTCAACCTTCCGTTCAGATTGCTATGAGGTATAAGAATATTTGTAAATGATTTCATGTAGTTCCTGACACATACAAAGTACTTAATAAATATTGCCTCCTTTAACTTCCCATCAGGCGAAAAATCCTTTATAATAAATATGCATGGTTAAGCAAAACAAATCCCTATATTGATAATGTCCTAAAATGTGTATTTTATTCTGCTTCTTGAATATAGTATCTCTGTCAGGAGGTCAAGTAGTGGGCTTCATCATCAGACCTATGGAAATGTAGTTGATTGTTATACTGTTCTCAAGTTTTTGAAAAGTTGTATTCTTTTTAATGTTATTCTACAAATCATTCTCTTGGTTTTGCTCAGTTCACTCTGCCTCAGTTTCCATGGTGCAATAAAATTCCATTTCATGTGTAGTATAATTTGTTTGGACGTTCTTAGCATATATTTATTAAATACTGTGTGGTGGGTGCTGGCAACAAAAACAAAACAAAATTTTGCCCTCAAGGAATGTTCTAATGGTGGTCCAGGAAAATAGCTTGCACATTGTCTCATTTCTTTCTTACCTTGCCTTAATCACTGAGACCAGTTAAAGACCTTAGTTTATGGAAACTGAATGGATGTCCATCAGTTGGAGAATGGCTGAATAAATTGTGGTATATGAAAATTATGGAATATTACTGTTCTGTAAGAAATGACCAACAGGATGATTTCAGAAAGGCCTGGAGAGACTTACACGAACTGATGCTGAGTGAAATGAGCAGGACCAGGAGATCATTATATACTTCAACAACAATACTAGATGATGACCAGTTCTGATGGATCAGGCCATCCTCAGCAACGAGATCAACCAAATCATTTCTAATGGAGCAGTAATGAACTGAACCAGCTATGCCCAGAAAAAAAACTCTGGGAGATGACTAAAAACCATTACATTGAATTCCCAATCCCTATATTTATGCACACCTGCATTTTTGATTTCCTTCACAAGATAATTGTACAATAATTCAGAGTCTGATTCTTTTGTACAGCAAAATAATGTTTTGGTCATGTATACTTATTGTGTATCTAAGTTATATTTTAATATATTTAACATCTACTGGTCATCCTGCCATTTAGGGGAGAGGGTGGGGGGGGTAAGAGGTGAAAAATTGGAACAAGAGGTTTGGCAATTGTTTTTTTTTTTTTTTGGCAATTGTTAATGCTGTAAAGTTACCCATGTATATATCCTGTAAATAAAAGGCTATTAAATTAAAAAAAAAAAAAAAAAAAAAAAAAAGACCTTAGTTTAAAAAGACCAAGGTTTCCCACTGCATTCAGGGTTCTGGAGGAGAAACTAAGGCAGGTGACCTTGCACAACCCTTCTTCAAATCCAGTTCACTTGTATGTCATGGTCATTTTTGAGAAGGAAGGACTAACATGCACACAATAAATTAAATACCATGTCATTTGAAGAAAGAGGGAGGGCCAAGAACTGGGGAGGAATCATGAAAGGTTTCAGAGTAAATTTTACCCTTCTAGCTTTTGATTATTTCTGATTTTGCCCTCTGGCGACTGGTAGAACAAGTCTGATCCCATTTTTCCTTCAAATAATGGAAGATAACTATCAAAATAGCTCTAAGTCTTCCCATTTACAAGCTAAACATCTTCCTGTACTTTAATGTGCTCCTCTTGCTCCTCACTGTCCTACTCCTTATATATACTGAGAGATAGCTAAATGGTACTTAGTACCTCTGTGACCCTAGGCAAATCATTCAATCTCTTTTCTGCCTCAGTCACTTACCTCCCCACTTTCCTATTGCTGTGTAGAACAAATGAGGTAATGTTTGTAAAGGTCTTAGCATAGTACTTCGATATAGTAGGCACTTAATATTGCTTGTGGTCTCTCTTCCCTTCTTATGAATGATAATTTACTTTATGAAGAATAAATATTATGAGTTACCCAAAGAATAACCATTAGACTTTTGGTGAAGTTCTCTACTGTTCCTTATATTTGTTTTCTTCTAATTTATAGGTGCTTACATCATGTCGGGCCTTTCTTGTGACAGCTCGAATTCCCACCAAGGTAAGTAGTATTTATATCTTAACATTTATCTCTCAGTTGTTAGTCAATCAGTTTTAATTTAGGACTAGAAATGCTTGTCCTTTTCCTTCAAAAAAAAAAAAATACTAAACAGGATTAGAATAGATTAGTCTTTCCAAATTATTTCACTCTCCTTACCTACTTTTCTTTTTTTCCCCTAGAAGTGGCTCCAGTAAAAATAGGCATTTTTGAGACAAAGTTTGAGTGTTTGGCTTTTAGTGTCTGTTTTATTCCTCTACTTTTCACTTTGTTATCCTAATCACTTTTCTTTCTTTACTCTCTCAACTAGCACATGATTTCGATTTCTCTTGTCTAACTTTTGCTCGGAAGGGGAACTTATAGGATTGTAAATGATGTGCCAGTGATTTGTTTTCTTTAAAATGTTCCATGCCTCCTACAAAATATCATAGATCATTTACATTTCCTAAAAGAATTAATCTCCTCTCCTCTCCCCTCTTCCCTTCTCTCTTCCACAGGCTCTCTCCCATGTCTTCAACCCCCCTTCTATACCCTGTATCACTTAGAATTAATCTAAAAAACAAAAGTCTTGAATTTTGCTGGACTTAAAGAATCAGGAGAAACCTGAATTCAAATCACACCTTTGATGATTACCAACTCTTTGACTATAGGCAAATCACTAACCTTTCTGAATTTGTTTTTTCATGGATAAAATCTTAGTTCTAGCTCCTGATTCATAAGATTGTTGTAAAGATCTAATGCAATAATATGCTTTGCATATTCAGTGGCAAGATCAATTCCTGCTGCTATTATTATTGATAGAATGAGAAGCAAAGAAAGTATAATGGATAGAATGTTGAATTTGGAGTTTAGAAGACCTGCCTCTTAATACTTGCTATGATCATGGATGAGTCATCTAACCTGGGCCTCCATTTTTTCATTTGTAAAGTGAGATGAGTGGACTATATCAGTGGTGCAGGGACACTTGAAAGCCCCAGACTCTTTTGGAGGTTCTGGGAGGTTAAAATTATTTTTTATTATAATACTATCAAAATGCCTTAGTTTCTAATACAATAAATATCAATAGATATAATCCACACTCAAAAAAATTCTTGGAGAGGGAAGTTTTCATTAATTTTTAGGATTATAAAGGATTTGATCCTGAGGCCAAAAAGTTTGCTAACTATTGGCTCTACATCTGTGACTGTATTAATAGGCAATTATATCCATGAGGAATTCTAAGCTACATAAGGGCTTCATTTACTCTGAATGAGAGGAAGGGTTAATTTTTACTTCAGGGAGAAAAATGGACTAAGTAACTTTTAGACTTACATTTCCCCTCTTTATATCTTGTGATTTTTCTTTTTTTCTTTTTCCCTATTGAGAAAGTCACTTATAACCAATCTACCCCCACTCCCCCATTTATGTATGTGCATATACATATGTGTATATCTTTATTGTCAGGTTGGATTATATCTTTATTGTCAGTTGTAGCCAACTCTGTGATCCTCTTTGATCCTGTTTGAGGTTTTCTTGGCAAAGATACTGGAGTGGTTTGCTATTTTCTTCTCTAGCTCATTTTATAGATAGGAAACAGGCAAACAGAGTTTAGTGACTAGCCCAAGGCCATTCAGGTAATAAGTGTCTAAGACCAGATTTGAACTCACAAAGATCAATCTTCCTATTATCAACAAGCTGAGTGTTCTATCTATTGCCCCATCTATGTATATAAACCTATTTCTTTGTGCATTTGTGGAATTAGCAGCCAGCTTCCTCCATTTCCTCTGGCTATATCTTGCATTCATTTTCCTTCAAGTATCATATTCAGTTGTATTTAAAAGTTGCTCCAAGGGAAATTTTTTTTTTTCTTTTCTCTATTCACCTCATTAAAAAAAAGATATCTATAGAGCAAACATTTTATTCTAGTCAAATCTGTCTGGAAGACCTATACATTTTAAAACTTTTCTGGATGGTTCAGGGTTCTGAAGAATGCTGAGAGAAAAAAGGATTAAACATTAAAGAATTATGCTACTGGTGAAGATTCTATTACAGAACAGAATGTATGAGTTTTAGAAAAGAGTTCAGTGGTCTTTTGAACCGCAGTTTCTTGAAAAATGTGTTCACGTTAAATAAAAATGTTACTGACTCTTTGGAAAGTATATTATATATATTTGCCTTGATCATACTTCACTTCCCCTGTTCCCTGTCTTGTTCCATTTTTGCTGTGTCCCCGGGCCTTTCAATGTGAAATGTCTTGCAACCAGCTAGGCAGAATCAGCTATGACATTACCTTTTAAGCCACTAGAGATGTCATGAATAAATCGTGGAGTCTTTTTTTTTCCCACAAAGTGAGTTTCATGTTTTCCCCAAGGGGTGGACAGCTGTCCATATGCCCATCTCAGATTAACTCTCTTGCTTAGTAGCTATTAATTATCAAGTATAACTATTTTAGCTGTGAAGACACATGAGTATATTCCAGAAAATTGATGTCCAGCTATATGAATTTATTAGTCTTTTATTCTGCAAAAAGAGGCAACAGTTCCTAGTGACTTGAGGTTCGCTTTCCTGTCAGCTGAAAATATCTTGAACCATATTGGTCTTATTTCATGAGTCCTTTTCTTGAAGGCCCTGTAGTGATTCTTCCTTGTTTGCAGAATCAAGTTATACTAGTTTTTGCCCTTTATTTGTCTGTACTTAACCTCATTATTTTCTTCTTTGTTTCCTATCTGCTTTCTTTGAGTCATCTGCTCCTCTATTATTGATCTGTCTTTGGAATTTCTGTAGTACTTTGTCTGGAGGGAAAGGGGGGAGAGGGGGGAGGAAACAAGCATATATTAAACAATTTACTGTGAGCCAGGCACTGTACTTTGCTAAGTGCTTTTGTAGATATTATCTCATTTGATCCTTGAAACAAGGACATATGTACTGTTATTATCCCCATTTTACAACTGATGAAACTGAAGAAGGAAACAGAAAGACCATTTTCCAGGAACTGTGCTAAATACTTTTTAAGTATTATCTCCTTTGATCCTATCAGAATAGCCCTGGGAGATAGGTGATTAAAAAATTATAGGTGTAAAATTTCCATTTTACAGTTGAGGAAACTGAAGCAAATAAGTGACATATCCAGGGCCACACTGGTAATAAGTGTCTGAGATCACATTTAAAATGAGTTTTTCTGACTTTAGTTCCGTCCACTGCAATATCTAGCTGCTGCCCTCATGTGGGTACATGTGCCACCTTTTCTTGGTTGGCTTGTTCAATTTATGACCACACCCAGTCCTAGACATTATACTCTTTATAATTTTTTTGGTAAAATTATTTTAATTTCTCCTCCTCCTCTCCCCCTCCATGTTATTACTTTCACCCTCTTCAGCCATTCTTTTGGGCTGTAGGCCTCTTCCTAATCTGGCAAAGAAATCTTTAAAATTCAATTGTTACAGAGAATCTACTTCGAATTAGGTTAAGTATCCTTGAAACCATTTGGTCTGAGTGTTAAAGTGGGAGTGGGGAATCATTATTGACTGTTTCTTCATTTTCCTTCCCTGTAGGAATCACTTGTCTAGATAGACTTGCATTAATTACTCATTTGTGTTTCTAAATTTGATTGTAATCTGCTTGGATATTTTAATATTGGGACTGGAAAATATGTATAAATAACAAATGCCATGGTTTGCATTTTAAAAAACAGAACTGTATAGAATAGGGACAAAAAGAAGGTCCTATTTTTTCTTTTAAAAAAGAAAAGGATCCTGTCCAGAATTCCAGATACTAAATGCAGATGGGACAGCTCAGAGATGGAGCAAAGTAGCAAGTCTGAGTGGGAAAAAAAAAAGATAGGAGAGAAGATGTAATATCAGCATACCTTGCAAATATAGTTTTAAACCATGTTGTTAGTGATGATAATGGTAGTGATGATGATATTTTGATGATGGTAATGTTTTATACTTATGGAACATATACCATCCCTAATGTTGCCTAATTCTGACAAACCTTTCTCATGGACATTTTGTCTTTTGATACAGTTTTAGGATTCTACATTATAGCTGTCAGATTTGCAGTTGTTAGAAAAGGAAGATGACAAATATTGGAAGTACTATAGAAAAATAGGCCTATTGTTGCACTGTTTGTGGAAAGCATTTTGGAATTATGCCCCTAAATTTAAATTATGTGTACATTGTGGCACTAATATAATTTGGTGGGGGAAGGGAGTTATATTCCAAAGAGAATAGAGAAAATGAAAAAGGTCCCAAATATGCAAATATATATATGTATATCTATATATATCTAGCAACTCTTTTTGTAGTTCCAAAAAACCGGAAACTAAAGGATACTCATTGATTTTTGGAATGGCCGAACAAATTATGATATATGAATGTAATAGGATGGTGTTGTACTTGTCAGACATGATGAAAGAGATGGTTTCAGAGAAACCTGGAGGACTTGTATAAAACAATAAAGAAATCAACTGAGCAGAACCAGAAGAACAATCTACACAATAACAGTAATGTAAAGAAAAATAAATTTGAAAGACTGAAGAATAGTGATCAAGGGTGATCAAGCATGTTCCTCTTTTTTTCAAAGATGGGTGATGGACTAAATACACGGGATGGAATTCATCTTTATTTTTTCCAGTATTGCAGTTTGGTTGATTATGCATATTTTTTATTTTGTGCATATTTATTGTTACTGGGGATTAGTTGGCAGGGAGAAAAACAATACTTTATAATTGAAAGAAAATAATTCCTAAAAATTAAAAAAGGTGGGGGGAGTAATATTTTAACTCTTTCTCTTGATGAACTCTCTCCTACTTTCATTTTCAGAATCTAAATTATCTTTTAACAGAATGGCTTATCTTGGAGATTTGAGGGTCTCTATCCTCAATTGTTCATACACCTCTAATAATGTTTTTTTAGGCTAACCTGAAGTCTTTAAAAGGACAAAAAGATCTTAGAAGGTTGGTTAACACTTCAAGACAGATGTTAGTCATTTACTTGTTGATCTCTAGAACATTTCAGTTGAGAGGGTGATTAGAATGGAGATACATTTTTGAAGACTGTTCTGTTAGCTCTATCAAGGGATTTACCAAAGTGGTGGGATTAAAGAAACACTGACTTGCTTCTCCTTATAATTAATTATTTTTAAATTCAAAACACAGTGGTTTCCTCACTGCAGTAGATGACATTTCATGGAATGGGTTGGGAGGCAGGAGGGTTGGAGTGGGAAGAGAAAGCCCTAGTTGCCCAAGTTAGCAGCCACTTTTTTTTTCTTTTAATAATTTAAAGGAATGGAAAATAAGAAGGTTTTGTCTAGGATTAATTTTGGATCAAAAAGGAAGAAGATCCACTATAGGGTGCTCTTAAACAGTAGCAGTATGAAGATGTTTTGGATGATAGAAATGCAATGAGTAGGTGAGGGGTAACAAAAAAAAAAATAGATACAGAATTTATTATAGGTTTTTATTAAGTATTGGCATTGTTCTGAGTATTAGAAATAGAAATGTAAGAAAACAATCGTCCCTATTCACAGATAGATTATAATCTAATTGGAGGAAGATAAATCCTGAAAGAAGATGGAAAGGGAGTTGAGGGAGTGTGGATGTAGGGCACTGCAATTAAGAGGAGAAAAGAGGTTGATGAATGCATAGCCCACCCTCATTTAAATCCAATTCACTTGCTTGTGATACTGTTACCTCCCTAATGTCAGGATTTTCTTTGAGAATGAAGAACAAACAATAATTATAGTTAAGAAACCAGAGCAATATGGGGAGTTGAGCTACCAGTGAAGCTAGTATTGCTGGGGCTCTTAGCTGATGCCAGCTGGCTCTTCACCAATTAGGAAAGAGGGAAAATGGGGTGAACTAATCTAGTAGGACTAACCCTACCTGAAATCATTTTGTTAGTGAGCATACTAATGGGAAGGTGAAAGAGTACCTATACTGAATATAGTAGTTCTTTCTTCTTGTTACCTAATTCTCTTACTATTTTACCAAAGGAAGAAGAGTAAAAAATCCTTACCTAGTAAAGAGAGAGTCCTATAGTCCCTGCCAGAAATATTTAATTTGGTCATAGAAAAGAAGTTTAGGGCAGTAATTTAAGAATCTAATGAAAAATTCATAGTAAAAGAACCAAACTCCAAAAAGACATATTTCTGTCTCTTTCATTTATTTAACATTTACTTCATATTGTGAATAGACTACTTTTTTCAAAATATTATTTCATTTCAAAGCAAAAATAAATGAATGCATGAATGAGACTTCTTTTGCATAGTTTTTTTTTCTTCTTACAGTTGGATGTTTATTGAGCTTAGATACTTGGTTTAGGAAGCTCATGGGAATAATTCTCTCCCCTTTCAATCTCCCCCCCTTTTTATGCAGCTTTGAAGTTTACCTTCTTTTGGCCTTTACTAGGTTATCATTAACACCCATTGTTCATGCTGTTGACACTGTGACATATTTATAGCCAGTGCTAAATAGATTCCAAGAATTATCAAGGCTAATCATTTGAAATTTTTTTTTTTTTTGATTCTGTTAACTCCAGAAATTCTTATTACTGAGTATCAGTGATAAACTTTTTAGAAGACAAACCTCTAGAAAGCCAAACAGAAATTTCCCTTGTTCTCATCTTTAGCTGTGGAATGTGCTAATTTTAATGTTGGACACTAGATTTCAGTGAGCTGAAAGGAGAGACTTTATGTTTCATTTATACTTTTTTGTGTCTCCGTAGGCCCTAGTATCATAAGAACTTGACCAATATTGGTTGAATGAATGCTTCTTTTGCTTTTTAATTTGTGGCAGTGGGGAGAACCAATAGAGTCAGTTGATTAGGATATATAAGTAAAGATTTTAAAATAATTTAGAGAATGTTGTAATAAATAATGTACATCTGAGGTAATTTGGAACCTAATGCAGAAGTCGGGAGTCTCCTTGAAACCATTCCTCTCTTATCCTCCAGTGTCCATGAAATATTGACAGTTTTCAAACTTTAATTATATTCATCTCTACATATTTTTCCTTGAATCCGTTTCTCTTTTTCAAATCAGTCCTATTCCCTTTTTCTAGCAATTTTCTTATTTTAGGAATATACAAGAACCAGTTCAAATAGGCTTTTGAGAGTTAACTTAAATTTACACCTCAGAAACTAGCAATCAGGGTATGATTTATTGTTTTGTTGTTAATTGTACAGATTAGACTTAAAAGTGAGTGATATCTACATTTTTTTCCAGGATTATTAAAATATTGCCAGCCCACTCCTACTCTCCCCTCATCAGTATTCCTTCCGTTTTCATCTTCTTGATTTACATTCTAATACTAGTATTGACCAGATGCTGTTTTGATTATGGGCAATGTTCTCACCCCTCAAAACTCTAACATTATAAGTGCCTAGCTACCTTTATCTGTGCTAGGTTAGAATTGGAGGTGATGACCTTAAGTGACAGGCAAATTTTAATTTTATTTTTTTGCTGTAGGTAATATATAACAACATCATGAAAGCCCTTTCTTATCCCTTCTTCAATCATGGCCTTTTAATTTCTCCCAGTTCACTGAGCAGTGTTTAGCAGGAAAAGTGTTATTTAAATCAAGAAACTTCAAACTGAGAATCACTCTAAGCATGTACATTTTCCCATATCTTTCTACATCTGAAGAGTCTGTCATGATTATATCCAAACCTAAATGTACAACTATAGATTATAAATTAGAGAAGAAATAAATTATGGCAGACAAAGAATGTTGAATGGAAAATTAGAGTGAATGGTGGCAATTAGTTTTAGTTTCTTAAGAAAGAATAAGGTAATAGGTTTGAAGATAAAATGAAATATACTTCATCTTTCCCCACTCTATTCCGTCCTCCATTGAGTTACTAATGTGATCTTCCTAAATCACATTTCCCACTATATTGTTACTCTATTAATTAAGAATCTTCCATGGTCCCTATCATCTCCAGTATCAAATCTAAATAGTTAGCATTTAAAACCTTTTATAATCCTGCCTCCTCCTGCCTTTCTAGTTTTGCTACACCTCCACATTTGCTTTGGTCCAGTGATCCTGACTTTCCTTTGATCCAAGAATAAGACATTCCATCTCTTCTCTGTGGATATTTTTCTGTCCTCTATGTCTGGAATACTCTTTCTCCTCTTCTTTGGTTTCAGGCTTTTCTGACTTCCTTCTAGTCTTAATTAGAATCGCATTGTCTAGTATTTCCTTTCTGTTATTTATTTCCTATTTTTCCTTTATATATATATATATACACACACACACACACACACACAGACACATATATATACTTTGTACATATTTATTTTTGTCTCACAAGAAGTAAAACAAAAATTGAAGACTAGGTTAGAAAAAACATACCATGAAGGATGAAAAAAATAGCAAACTGATACTAATCATATGCTTTTGAAGGAGGCTTTTTTTTAACCCCAAAAAATAATTATTGCAAGAGTTTAATTGCTTACATGTAAGTATCATACTGGAATGTGAGGGTGAAAGCTTTTTATTGAACTGCTATCTTGTTGAATTTGGAGAAACCTAATATTACATTAAGTGAACAGCTTTTTTGATCCCCAGTGCTATGTATCCTACTACTAAAACGGTGAAGAATAATCTATTCTTAGAGCAAAATATAAATCAAGGCCAGTATGCTTAGCCTTGGAAACGGGGAATTCATAAAACTACAGTTTCTATTAAAGGCTTGATTTTTGTCAGTTCTTCATTTGCCACTGACTTAAATGATTTAAAAAAAAATCTTAAAAATATAAGACTGTTTAATACAATAAACTTTTTTTTTTCCCCTCTAATTACAGCTAGAGTTAACCTTCAGCTACCTAGAAATCCATGGAGTTACCTGTAACAAGCCAGGTCAGGTGAGTGTACATGCCTGTTTATCAAGGCAAGGACATAACCTTTTCTGCATTCCTGAAATATTCTGACTCTTGCTATTTTTATTTCACATATCCCTACATCCCATTAGGACAATTGAGAAAAACAAGTTTGGAAACACAAACGTTTCCTTCCAGAAACTGTAGTATGGTTATATGTTGAAAATGTTGAAACATAATTTGTTGAATGTTCATCTGTAGGCTGAGCTGCAGAATTTTGTGGGTGAGTACATATGTGTGGAGAAATCCAGAGTTGTTATGATAAAAATAACCTCTTCTGTATAATTGAGTTTGAAAAGAACTAATTAACTCTAAGTATTAGTGGTAATATCATTGGAATAGTGCTGTTTATTAGCATTACAACACGTTCTACACAATCTCTATATTTTCAGTGGATATTGCATCTATGATGGGAATAAACTAAATTTTTTTTAAGTTAGTAGTAAAAAAAATTTCATATTTATCTTTTAAAAGAGGATGTGAAGGGTTAATAATTTTTTGTAGAAATAATTGTTTCTTCTTGTAACATTTTATGTTTATCCAACTTACCTGCAAGTTCTTGATTATTAATCATTGTTAATCATCCAGAAGAATGTTTACAATATGTTTATCATTCTAAAGATTAGGACAAAACACTATCCATCTTTTTGTTCAAATGATCAACTACATGCTGGAGAGAACAGTAGCATATGAATGATGATATAATTAGGTACTTCCTGATGGCTCTTCAGTGATCTACTGGTAATGGTTGGGGAGGATTTTAATTTGATGGTTAATAGTAAAATATTTTTCAGAACATGATTTGACACTGGGGCCTTGCCTATAAGATGCTTACTGCAAAGTAGTGAGAGAAGTTATTTTGTGTGGCTCTTGGAATCAAATCAGTAGACTTTATTAATGCATATTAATCCTACATATTAATATCTTGCATAAGCTAATAAGTGGTAGGGATGATGTCACTTTTTTTTTATTTCTAACACCAGTGTTTACTTAGTATAGTGCCTGACATATAGTAAAGACTCAAGAATTATTTTTTTCATTCAGTCATTTAGTTAATACTTAACAAAGTAACTAAAGTTATAAATCCTACTTTGGAAATGAGCTTGTGGCAGATTTGTTCTAATCCCCTTTTGAAGATGTTGTATTAATGGAAATATTTCTTGTGATAACATTGTTTCATTCTTTCCTTGTGGTTCATACCACAAGACAAAATGGAAATAATACTGGGGTTCTAATCCTGGATCAGTAACTTGCTAATTGTATAATCATTAGCTTTCTTTAATATCCATCACAAAATTCCTTGCAAACAGTTTGTCAAATTTTTGTTTAAACATCTCTGGTGATGGTGAAATATCCCTGCCTTATTAGTTGAGCTATTCTATTTTCAAAAATGATATATCATTTTATTTTGAGTTTTATTTTGTAAACAGTTTTATTTTGACCAAGCATCTCTCTTGTAAAAATTTGAGGACAGCAGTGACTCCTTTCTAACTCCATCTTATCTTCAGGCTATATATTGTTAAATTTTCCAACTCGTGCATATCACATCTTTCAAGTCTTTATTGACCTCTTTTGGATGTATTCCATAGTCTATGACATGTAATTTGGCACCCTTCCTTGTATATTTTCTTAGTATGTTCTTTAGTTGAGTTTATGTCTTGACTCTCCAATTAGATTGCATTTTCCTCAGTCAGTAATCATTTATTTAGTACCTGCTATATGCAGGCTAAGTGACCTCCTAAAAGGAGCATTCTGTCCATGCTTCACTGTCTCTTGTACTTTTGATTAGCCCTTTCTTTGCCAAATTGGTTTCAAAGAATAGTGCTGAATTCAATGAAGAATTCCTTTAGAATAGTGTTTTCCAACTGCTGATTTCTATTCATTTTTTTAAATCTCCAAACTTGAAAAACATGTCATTTTACTGATAAAGGTGAATAGTACCCTAATTTGAAGTTGTCAGCATTATTAGGATTAGAAGATTGGTGTTCAAATATAGGAGTGAAGAAATGAGTTATTTTGTCTACAAGCATCTTATCTTTCTACCTGTCTTCCACCAGAAGGTGGGAGGAAAGAGAGTTTACAGGATCATATTGTTATATTCACTGTAAGCCTCTAAAGATTTTTTTATTATATTATTTTGATCACCATAAATCTAACAGAATCTAAGGATGATTTAAAAATGCAGAAAACAATTTGAAGAGATAATACCTAATTTTGACTACTAAAATAGCAGTCAATTATTGCAGATTTGCTGTAGGTGAGATCATAAAAGTAAAACAAACTTTGATTATCCTTATGAAAAGAAAAAAATTACAAGATTTTGTCTGGAAGTATATAACATTTTTAAAATGCACCCATTGTTTCAGCTGGATCAGAAAAGACTAGAGTGCCATGTGAGATGGTTCTTTGTGGAACAAAAGCTTAGATGAAGCAAGACTTTATCGACAATAGAAGGGAAAACATTCAGAATTTGAAAATAAATCAAGAGAAGTGTCAAAAGAATTCTTTTCTTATGTAAGGCTAAGGATTCCAAGTGTTAGAGGAAGAACATTTCAGGAAATGGGTTGAGAAGGTGATTGAGCAAAAGCAGGAGGTGAAATGTCATGTTCAAGGAACAAATAGTGTTAGGGGAGGAAGGATGGGAAACTAGTAAACATCGTGGGCTGGACAGATGGTGAGAGTAAGAGTTGCTGGGCCCTGTACTACTAGTAACTGAGGAATTTTCAAAGACTTGAAGGGAATACTACTAGCATATTGTGTAGATCTTCTTTGGAGAGTTTATCTTAGGACATGATTGAGACTCTGATGGGATATGTGGGTGACTTGGAATTTGTGCTTTTGAAGGGAGTACTCACAGTGATAAATACCTACACATACTTATGTATATGTATATGATATATGTATACATATCTACCTGTTCTAAAGTATTATATACTGATATAATTTTAGTCCTTGATTAGATTGTAAACCCACAATATAATTTGGATTGTGAAATACTTTTATATTGTTATAATATTTTTGCTATCTACTTAAATGCAAGGGTTCACAACCTAAAGTGTTATCAAGAGACATTGGTTAATGAACCATGACAGTATCTATTAGGAGGGGAAAACCTCCCATAAATCTACAAATGTATGTTTTCATAGAAAAATCTTTCTTTTAAAATTGCCAACTGATTTTACCAATAAGTAAAGAAAAATGAATCTTAAAAAATTCTAAATGAGATGCCTTACAGTATATCTTTGATTTAATTTGTAATGAATGTGTTAGATTTCAAAAGAGCCATCTCATGTGTCTTTGTTTAAAAACATAAAACAAAAAATAAAATATCCCTCTTCCTAGCTTTATTGTTTTTGTTAATTATATTATTGTCCTCCTAGTAACCCAAGCTCTAAACAATGGAGTCAAATTTGATACTTCCATCTTCTTCTCTCTTATCTCTGATATGCAATAATATTCTAATTATGTTTTTAAAACATCTCATACAACTCCTCCTTTCCACTCACATTGTCTTCATTATCTTTCTTTGAACCATAGTGGTAGCTTTTTAACTATTGTCCGCCAACATTAATGCCTGCTTTCAATCCATCCTCCATCATGCTATTAAAATTGACTTCCTGATGCATGTATCCGATCATATTATTCTCTTTCTTTGGAACCTTTGGAGGCTATTGCCACTATTTATTTATAGTACAGACTCCTTATCCTGTCATTTAAGACTATTATCTGCTGCAAACCTCTGTCTTCAGCTGTATTTCTTTATACTTTAGTTAATCTACATTCCAAATAAACTGAACTCTACTTGTCCCCCGATCTTGTTCAATTCTCTCTTCTCTGTGGGTATCTAGAAGCTGACTTCCATTACTAGAAAGGCCTTCCTTCCACTTCTCTGCCTGTTGAAATCTTTCTCTTCTATTAATACCCAGCATGTCACTTACCTGTTCAAAAAGGTCTAGTGGTTCTTTGTTGCCTTTAGGATAAAAAATTTACTCCTCTCTTTGACTTTTAAAGTTTTTTACCATGTGGCTCCAGCCTGCCTCTCCAGGCTTATTACACATTATTTCTCTCCATGCATTCTCTGTTTTAGCTACTCTGACTGACTTGGCATTTTTCCCATCCTTATAGTGCTAAAGAATCTTAGAATCCCTAGCTTTCTTAAGAATTCCAAATCTACTCCTTAACTTCCTCCCATCCACCAGTAACTTTTCCTCCCGTCTTCACTGTATTTACTTGCATACTTATTATTATTATTATTTTCATTTCTTGTATCACTGATATCACAAGTCTGGTCTCTGTCCCTATCCCTAGTGCTAGCACCTAGCACAATACCTGACATGTAAGTGGTACTTAATTAATTTTTGTTGAAATGATCAAATGAGCTTTTCTTTACTCACCCCAGCTAAACATGATATATCTTTTTTTCTTTAATTTTTATTTATGTTTTCATTCTCTTTTTTTTTAATTATTATAGTAACTTTTTATTGACAGAACCCATGCCAGGGTAATTTTTTTTACAACATTATCCCTTGCACTCACTTCTGTTCCGATTTTTCCCTCCCACCCTCCACCCCCTCCCCTAGATGGCAAGCAGTCCTATATTAAACATGATATATCTTAATTCATTGACTGTACACCATTTGATCTGGATGTCTTCTCTGTCTTTATATTCTACCTTGTGTCATACTCATTTGTGAATTTGACAGAATTACTGAAATACAATTGTATGGTACTTGAGAGCAAGGATTTTTTTTTCTTTTTATCTTGGGGACTTTACATAGCATCCTTCATATGCTTTGATGGTATAGGTAGTCTTTCCATAGATGCATTTTCAAACCTGTCCAAAAATTCATTACCATGTGACCCACCTGGTGATAAGCCTCTCAAACTTAAGTAGGATGTGCCTCAGCCCTCGAGGCAGAGTGTGTGGACCCTGGAAGAAAAGAGATAAGGGCAAGAGAGAGGGGACGCGCAAAATGGAGGCAAGTCAAATCATTCTGATCAAGCCTCATTTTAATGGGTGCAATAGTACAGATATATATAGCAGTAGAAAAGAAGGCAGGGTTGTACAAACACAGTACAGGGTGAGGGTCCATGACAAAGGGTTGGTATCCCGCCCAAGGATGAACTGCTCAGATGTTTCTGGTGGCAGGAAGCTCTATGATGTGATTAGGGGATGCCTAAATATCTGCCTATTCAAAGTTAGGATGTGATTAGGAGATTCCTATTCAGGATGTTCTTCAGATAATATATTTTCAGGCTGTTTATTGATGTGATGCTTTCTAGCTTCATAGGATTTGTCAGTTCACATATTCCTTGGATATAATTGTTAAGAGCCCAAGGTTACCTCTTTGCCATGATATCCAATTTTTAAAAAATAACTTTTTATTTTCAAAATACACACAAAGATAATTTTCAGCATTCACCCTTGCAAAACCTTGTGTTTGCAAATATTTCTTCTTCCCTTCCCTCCGATCTCCTCCCCTAGACTGCAAGTAGTCAAATTTAGATTAAACACATGTAAACATGATGTGTCTTTAGAGATGAGTGAAACCTTTAATAGAAACATAACAGTAAGCATTAAACAAAGTAGAAGTTTAGTAAGTGTTCAAAGATCCAAATGGACTTGATCATCTTATCAAGGCTTAGTGCTCTTCAGTTGAAATAAGAAATAGTTTGGGGAAAAAAGACCAGAATTTCAGAAGTAGGATTTATTTCTTATAATAATGATTTAATACAATTTTATTAATTATAACTTATAGGTTCATATGATCTGTGCTTTTAACAAGGGAAGTGTAGTGTTTCCCAGTGCTGTATGAATCCATTCTTCAAAAAAAGTTTTGTAGTTTAATACCTCATTTCCTTTTCCTATATTCTTCCTTCTTTCCATCACTCTGTGTAATCCCTCATAATTAATGATGATTAAATGTTAAAATAAAGCGGACTTAAAATAAGCTAATTACTAATTACTCTAACTAAAATTATAGCCCAGATAAATGTGGTAGGTGTTACTAAGTGTAGACATATTCCTTAGAACACTGAAGTGTTGTACATGGAAAGTATAATAGGTATGTAGTGACTTCCTTCAAATGTAACTATTTCAAGATGAGCAAATATACACATCAAGCCACAATTGTCCAAAAAGCACAGTATGATAATTTTAGGAGACTTTTATTTAGGAATCTAGAAGTACTTCTGTCAATACTTCTGGGTTCTATTGATTTTTTAGTTTTCAGGAATAAGGATCTCCTCTCAGCCCTTTTTTAATCCATAATTTATTTGTCAGTGTTTCATTCTCTTGTTGGAGCAGCTCATTCTTGTAATGCATTTTGAGATTAGTGCCATTAGTTTCTCAGGTAACAGGCCCTGAGATATGAAGGGTACAATTTTACAAGTGTTATATATTATATTATTAATATGAGCCAATAAAAATATGTCTGGTACATACTTTGTAACCCTGGATAAGTCTTTAAAGTTTTCAGTGCTCCTGGGAAGTTATATAAACTGCAATGGCAATGGAAATCATAGGTATGGTTTTCAAAGAATCACATTTTGTGGGAAGTGAATTCCAGATCTGTCAGTAGATGCAAAGTGTCCCAATCACAGTTCTGAGTGAATTTGGAAATTAGCTATTTTGAGTTCTTAACTTTTTTAATATTCTAGATCCCTTTGGTAGCCTGTTTAAAAAAAAAAACAAAAAAACTTCTTAGAAAAATGTTTTTAATTAATTGAAGAAGCACCTAAATTTCAGTTAGAGTTTAGTGAAATAAATCCAAATTTCATGTATCCCTTAACACAGTGCCTCAATGCATTTCTTTGCATAATACCTCATCACTTATCATAATTCTTGGCACTTAGGTAGGCACTTAACAAACATATTTTGTATTACATTTCCCTTAGTTGGTCTGTGGACTTAAGTTGTCCATGGGCTCCAGGTTAAGAATTCACCATCTAATTCAAACCAGTATTAGAACCAGAAGTTAAGTCACAACTTCTCATGTACAAATAAATTCTAGCACAGTTAAAACGTGGAATTCAGTTCCATCTCCTATGTTACTGTATATCTCACTGAGCTGCATTGCATGGTTAGGGGTTTGAAGGTATTTTTTTTTTCCTTTGTTGTTAGTCCTTTGTTCTTGAAGAGGTTCATTGACAACAGAGGAGTAATGTATTTACTTGCGAGTGAATTAAGTGAGACAGAGTTGTGTAAAGTCATCAGTTTACTCTGTTCTCCAGTCATTGGAGTCCGGTGGCCAAGTAAAGGGCAGTATGAATTATGAGAACGTTGGCTACAGGGGAAGACCTTAGCGTTTTTAAGCTTTCAATATCAATTGAGTCCTGTGGTTTCAGCATCCCATAAGCTAGTTTTGAATTGATCTAAGCTTATGAATCTGAGTGGTCATTGTGGATGATATTTTTATTTGTTCAAATAAAAAAAAAAAAAGAAGAAAACATTTCATTCACTTTAAAAATAGGATTTCAAATACTTTCCACATTTTTGTTTTATGCAGCTGATTGTTGAAACTGAAAAATGCAGCCTTTCCATGAAAATGGCATCGTCAGAAGATGTGAATGATGTGCTGGCACACATTGGCACCTGTCTGCGAAAGATATTCCCTTGTCTTTCACCAGCGTAAGTACTCTGTTGGTATGTCACCATAATCTTCTTTATGAAGATTAAGGAGGGGAAATTGCTTTCTCTCTCTCTGCCTTGCCTCTTCCCATATCCTTTCTTTTTCTTAAAAAATTGATAGCTTAAGCCTAATTTAAACTATGTTGTTTTCTGTTAGTGCTTCTTTTTAGTGGTGGTCTTGAAGTTTCAGAAAGGATCTAAGCAAAGTGGAGGAAGGGATATGGTATTTCATTACTGTGACTAAAGGTCAAAACATAAATATTGAAGCCTCTTTCTCTTTATGTGTATCAGTGATGTTCAAGGAACACAGTCCAATGTGGGAAGCAACTATCTGCATTAATTCTTTTGGTTTAAGATTTTTTTTTTTTTTTTGGCGGTTTGTTTCCTTGTGTAGAAGAGAAAACTTGAAAGCAAACTAGCCTCTTGCCTTTCATTTCTCCTTCCTACTTTCGTATCTCATGTTTCTGTGTACAT
Organism: Sarcophilus harrisii; assembly: GCF_902635505.1. Classification (NCBI taxonomy): domain Eukaryota; kingdom Metazoa; phylum Chordata; class Mammalia; order Dasyuromorphia; family Dasyuridae; genus Sarcophilus; species Sarcophilus harrisii. The sequence goes on along the minus strand of NC_045426.1, from coordinate 535,293,369 downwards.
AGCAGGGGTGGGGGGAGGTTGTTGTTGTTGTTATTGTAGTTATTATTATTTTGCTTGACAGCTAGGATTAAGTGAATTGCCCATCATCACACAGCTAGTCCCTGTCAAATGTCTGAGACTGATTTGAATTTTGGTCCTATTGACTCCAGGGTCAGCATTCAAGCGTGTGTGTGTGTGTGTGTGTGTGTGTGTGTGTGTGTGTGTGTGATTTATTTTACATTCTGGCAAGAATGACTATCTAGATTAGCAGACCCACCTTTGAAACTCCAAATTTAACATTTTTATCATCTGTCCTGAAGCACAAATCCCTCCCCTGATTCCCCATTAATTGGATATTATGGAAGTTACTGGACCTGAAATCTCTACCCATCATTATATAGCCAGTCCCTGCCCCCAAAGACCTTACCTTCTAGAAGAGGGAAGAACCAGGGGCAAAGAACAAAAGATTCTTTTCAAATCTCACCACCCCTAAACACAAAAGCCAGTCCCTGCCCCCAAGGAGTTTCACATATATAGGACTTACTTCTGGATGACAGAAGTTTTCTTCTTATGTTACTACTTATACTGTTATGTAAAATAGGGAAGGAAAAGTGAAAGGTGTGGTTTATTGTGGGTTATTGTGGTTTTATGTGGATTCTTTTTCACCCAAACTCCTAAATTCTTATGTAATAATGTCCAGTCTGTTCTGGGTTGTTCAGGGATGAATAAACACAAAGTACTATACTATCCTCTCCTCAGTGTCTTGATTCTCTGAGGATTGGTTTATAATGGGGAGCCAGGTGAGAGCTGTGGGCTACTTACAGTCAGTCTTTGTCTCTATCTCCACTCTCTCTCTGTCTGTCTCACTCTCTGTCTTTCCCTTTTGTCTAAAAGCAAACACATAGGCTATACCACTTGTCCTTCCTCTGTGCCCTCTGTTCTCTTGGTACTATCATCTGATCTATTTATGTAACTAATAAAAATCTGGACCTTGCCATCTGCTTCATGGCTGTACCTTTAGGACTTCTGGACTTTTCCATTGACCTTACAGTTGAACTTCTTTTATGTGTTATGACCTCCAATTATAGTATGAGTTTCTTGAGAAAAGAGATTGCCATGCTTTTTCTGTTTATAACTCTCCTGCAACTTAGTTCAATCCATTTCTGGACTTCTTTCATAAATAGCCCCCATGATTGGCAATTTGGAGGACAGTTTTGGGGGTGAAAGGGATTTTGTAATATATCCTCTATTCACTTGACTTTTGGATGCATTTAATTTGTGATTAAGTGCCTTTTTAAATCCCCTTTGTTTCACATCATATCAGCCCTTTTAAAGGGACAAGAAGGGAGGGCAGGAGCTGTTGATTTCATAATTGTACACTTCTATCTCTTCCCTTCTGAAGAGAAACTTACTTGATGCTTCCTGATATTTCTGGGTGCCTAAAGATGAAGAGATTTACCTTCCCTTCCCTCTGAAAACTATAAATTTCAGTGTGGGGAGAGAATTGGGGGCCTTCCTCCAAGTCATGTAAAACTGAGCAGTCCCTAGCTTCCAATTAAACACATTTCTGTTAAGAGTGGGAGTAGACAGCAAGGTGAGGAGGGAGTTTATAATGGCTTTGGAACTGATATTAATGCAGCCTTTGTGAATGTCAGGAATATTGGGAAATGGGTTTTCTCTAATCACATTTTAGTAATGTAACTTTTCCACATTTCTGGGCTTTAAATACACTTCCTTACAGCGTGCTCTTTTTAAATGTATGATAAATTAGTAAGTGTCTTTCACCAGTGTTAATCACAGCCCTATTTGGAATGTCCTTACAGCACCCTTAACTTTAAACAGATCTATCACACGTCTCTTGGCACCATATGAAAACCCTTTTATGTCTAAGGGGAAAAAATTAAACTTTTCACTGTGATTTTTTTTTCTCAAAGGATTAATTAATTTTTCATAATTGATTTTGTTTTAAGAAGAAAAATTTGGATGGAAATGGCATTTTTACTTGTGCCTTTCATTTAACCCCTTAAGCAAAATCCTTGCTTTTAATCAGCCAGTCAATTAATATTCACTGGGTCCTCCTTTGTGCCTGAGACTTTGGTAAACTGCATGAAGGAGAAAGTACCACAATAATAGTAATAACAAGTATCATTTATAGAAATTAACAATTTGCAAATATAATTTCATTTGATGCTCCCAGCTATCCTCTGTGAAAGGTGCTATTATTACCCCCATTTTGCAGATGAGAGAACTGAGAGAGGGATTAAGTGATTTTTACAAGGTTCAGCTAAAAAGTGTCTTCCACAAGATTTGAGCTCAGACTTTCTGTATCACCTTGTTTCCTCATGGAAGTGAAAGACTTGATTCTTATTGTACATTTGAATTGAGGAGACAAAATTAGTGCATGAAATAAGAAAAAATATAGCACTTCTAAATTAAGTGCTAAATCATTTGATGTCTTCTAGCTTCTATAGTCAATTAAAGAAGAGGGCAGAAGATTAATGCTGAGACAAGGAAGACTTCTTAAGAGGTCGAGGACTTGAGATGGGTGGATCAAATGTGACACAAATACAGCCACATGAAATGCAGATATTGTGTTGAGTTGTAGTGTTAATATCCCTAATTATAAGAAAATAGACTTCAAAGCTACAAGAAACCCTAGAGGTCGAATTTAGTCTGCCTTCCTTATTTTAGATATGAAGAAACTAGCATTCTCTGTAGGTGCTATCCTAGCCTCACTATCATCATATCATCAAGAAAGAATAATAATAATGAACAAAAAGTATTATCCCATGTTACATAATTTTGCGAGTTGAATCATTGATCTCTTTGACAACTACATAAATCTGTATTATTCTAAATTCTAATTGTTAATTTTAAAATTCATCAGTTAAACTTGGGTATTGAAATGGAAGTGATTTCACTGTTAAGGCTATCCCCTACAGCAAGTTCTGCCTTCTGTAACCCTTCAAAGGAATTGAGGATTCTAAGAATATTGGATTTGGAGTCAGAGGACTTGGATTCAAATTAATTTTGCTATTTACTCCTGTATGATCCAATGTCAAGTCACTTCTTAGGGGTAAATTATCTTCATCTGTGTAGTAGAGTTAATGAGAACTGCAGGGGAAAACAGTGTGGTGTAGGAGCTAGAAAGCCAGACTTGGCAATCAGGAAGACCTCTGGCCCATAATGGCTATGGTGAAACTCTCCAAGTTACTGATGTGTTGCCAGTATGCAATAGTGTAGGGAGTTGCTTTAATAAGAATTACTTTAGTTACCTTTAGAATTATCAATGTCTAAAGCCTAAAACAAAAAATCTTTCTAGAACTGATTGTAGTGTTATTATGAGGTACAAATGAAATAATAGAACTTTTTAAAAAAAATTTTGCAAACCTTAAAACTTCAATTGTGCTGTGTGATCAAGATGGAATTAACTATTGTGCTATAGCAAGCTGAATATTTTTAGAAAAACATGGGTATACTTGCATGAAATAATGAAGAGGGAAATGAATAGAACCAAAAGAATGCTGTATCAAGTAAAAGTAATATAGTTTTTAAAGAACAACTTTGAGGGGCAAAGTCATTTTGAATAATATAAATATCCAAATTATCTACAAGACACTGTCTACATCCAGAGAAAGAAAAGTATGTATAGAATAGATTTACATACATACATACATACATATATGTGTGTGTGTCTGTCTGTCTAATGATAGGTATGAGGGAGGGAAGGGTAAGAAGAAAAGGGAAAATTACATGATGGGAATAGGATGTTTTACATAATTTATTTACGAGTTCATGTATAGTTATTTTTTTTTTCCTAGTCTGTTAAGGAAATGCTTGTTTTATTTCTTAAGTTCATAACAAAGTAAATAATTTTGAAAACAATCTTAAAATCTTGTAAATATCAATTACTACTATTCCCACTCTGACCTCATCCCCACTACTACTACCATTACCATTACCATTACCACCACTACTACCATCATCACCTGTAGTTGGTTATGGAGAACTTTTTTTTAAGCCTTTTATTTTCAAAATATATACAAAGATAATTTTCAGTGCTCACCTTTGCAAAATCTTGTGTTCCAAATTTTTCTTCCTCTCTTCCCCTCGATCCCTTGTCTAGACAGCAAGTTATCCAATATATGTTAAACATGTGCAATTCTTCTATACATTTTTTTTTTTTTTTTTTTTTGCTGAGGCAATTGGGGTTAAGTGCTTTGCCCACGGTCAGACAGGTAGGAAGTGTTAAAGTGTCTGAGACCAGATTTGAACTTAGGTCCTGATTTCAGGGCTAGTGCTCTATCAACTGCACCACCTAGTTGCCCCTCTTCTATACATATTTTTACATTTATCATGCTGTACAAGAAAAATAAGATGAAAAAAAATGACAAAGAAAAAAAAATCAAGCAACCAACAACAGAAAAGGTGAAAATACAATGTTTTCACATTCCTCTTTCTGGGTGCAAATGACTGTCTCCATCACAAGTCTTTTGGAATTGGCCCGAATCACCTCATTGTCGAAAAGTCCATCAGAGCTGATCATCACATAATCTTTTTGTTGCTGTATACAATGTTCTCTTAGTTCTACTCATTGCACTTGGCTTCAGTTCGTGTAAGTCTCTCTAGACCTTTTTGAAATCATCCTGCTGGTTATTTCTTATAGAATAATATATTCCTTAATGTTCATATACCATAATTAATTCAGCCATTCCCCAAATGATGGGTATCCATTAAGTTTCTAGTCCAGCTTCCAGGCATAGAGTATAAGTGCTTTAGAATTCAGTGCTGTCTAGTGAATCCCATATAGAACATGTGTAGTTCTTCTAAACATATTTCTATATTTGTCATGCTGCACACACACACAAAAATCAGATGAAAATGGAAAAAAACATGAGAAAGAAAAAAAGCATGAAAACAAACAACAACAAAAAAGTGAAAATACTATGCCTTGATCCACATTCAATCTCCATAGTTCTCTCTCTGTGTTTGGATGGCACTTTCCATCCTAAGTCTGTTAGAATTGCCTTGAATCACCTCATTGTTGAAAACAGCCAAGTCCATCACAGTTGATTATCATATAATCTTGTTGTCACTATGTACAATTGTACAATGTTCTCTTGATTCTACTCACTTCATACAGAATCAGTTCATGAAAGTCTTTCCAGCCTTTTCTGAAATCAGCTTGCTCATCATTTCTTATAGAACAATAATATTCCATTACCATACTATTATATACCATATATTCCACATTCCATTATATATCATAATTTATTCAGCCATTCCCCAACTAATGGACATCTGCTCAGTTTCCAGTTTCTTGCCGCCGCAAAAAGGGCTACTTAAAAATATTTTTGCACATGTGGGTCCTTTTTCCTTTTTTTATGATTTCTTTGGGATATATATAGGCCCAGTAGAGACACTGCTGGATCTAAAGTTACACCCTTTGGGCAAAGCTCCAAATTGCTCCCCAGAATGGTTGGATCAATTCCCAATTCCACCAACAATATATAAGTGTCCCAGTTTTCCCATGTCCTCTCTAATATTATCTTTTCCTGTTATTTTAATCAATCTGAGAGGTATGTAGTGGTATCTCAGAGTTGTCTTGATTTGCATTTCTCTAATCAATAGTCATTTAGAGCATTTTTTTCATATGACTAGAAATGGTTTTAATTTCTTCATCTGAAAATTGTTCATATACTTTGACCATTTGTCAGTGGGAGAATGGCTTGGATTCTTATAAATTTGAATCAGTTCTCTATATATTGTAGAGATAATGAGGCCTTTATCAGAGGTCTCCTTTAGATGTAAAAGTTGTTCCCCAGTTTTCTGCTTCCCTTCTAATTTTGTCTGCATTGGTTTTGTTTGTACAAAATCTTTTTTAATTTAATTTAATCAAAATTATCCACTTTTCCATTTCATGTTTTCTAGGTCTTCTTTGGCTATAAATTACTTCCTTCTCCACAGATCTGATAGGTAGATTATCCTTTGTTTTCCCCAATTTACTTATAATGTCCCTATGTCTAAATCATGAACCCATTTCAAGCTTATTTTGGTGTAGGGATTTAGGTATCAGTCAGTGCTTAGTTTTTGCCATACTTTTTACCAATTTTCCCTGTGATCTTTTGTCAGACACCGAGTTCTTATTCCAGAAGCCAGAGTCTTTAGATTTATCAAACACTAGACTACTATAATCATTGACTTATATCTTATGAACATAACCTATTCTACTGATCAATTCCTTAGCCAATATAAAATGGTTTTGATGATAGCTGTTTTATACTATAATTTTAGGTTTGGTACAGACCACTTTCATTTGCCTTTTTTTTCCCCATTAATTCATTTGAAATTCTTGACCTTTTGTTCTCCCAGATGAGGTTTGTTTTTATTTTTTCTAGTTTTGTAAAATAATTTCTTGGCAGTTTGGTTGATATGGCACTGAATAAATAGGTTAATTTAGCTAAAATTGTCATTTTTATTATATTAGCTTGGCCTACCCAAAAAGAACTTGAAGTTCTTCCAGTTGTTTAGATCTAATTTTATTTTTGTGGAAATATTTAATTTTGTTCATATAGTTCTTGACTTTGTCTTGGGAGATAGACTCCCAAATATTTTATATTATCTACAGTTATTTTAAATGGAATTTCTCTTTGTATCTATTAGTCACTTTCCAGTAATAAGAAAAACAATAGTAATAATAACTAGCACTTTTAACATTTGCAAAATATTTCATATATATTAACTTTTGATCCTTACAGCAATACTAGAAAGTAGGTGATCTTATTATACTCATTTTACAGATAAGGAAACTGAGGTATACACAGGTTAATTGACTTCCCCAGGGTCACCCAGCCAATAATCCCAATTGTCCTGTCTGATGCAGGATTCAAACTCTGCTGCAAGTCCTGCCTTCTAATCATTGTGTCACCTAATTGCTTTCTATGACTGTAAGAAGTAATAACAGAAGTAATTTTCTTAATCTGGAAGTTCCTTATTCTATAGTTCCAGTCCCTAGCTCTAACTTGTTTTCATCATTGATTTTAAAGACAACACCCATTTATTGTTGTGTTTTTTTTTGTTGTTGTTGTTTATTTGGATCTGTGATTTCTCCTGTATAGGGAACTCCCAGCATAGAAAACACTTTATTAATGCAGATTTATTAGTTTGTGAATATATAGTATGCTATACTGACCTGAATTTTTTTTTTAGAATTAAAAATGCCCCTTTGTAGGGTTTAGGTTGGTTTTTTGTTGTTGTTGTTGTTCTTTTTCTTGTTGGGTTTTTTTTTTTGTTTGTTTTTTTGTTTTTGTTTTTTGTTTTTTTTTGGTAAAGCTATTAACTTTCCCAGCACCACACAAGTAGGAAGTGTCTGAGGCTATATTTGAACTCAGATTCTTCTGACTCCAGGGCAAAATGCTCTATCTATTGTGCAATCTAGCTGTCCCTAATTCCTCTTTATAGAAAAATAGAAAAAAATTCCAATGGCAAAAAAAATAATAATAAATTCCTTAGTGTTTCTAGATCGGAAGTTGTCATAATGCCTTCTAAACTGAAGCAAAGTTAATGACAACAAATCCGTCCCACTGTTTATTCAATTTATTTAATCCCAACTGAATGATGGATTACACTGCTTTATGGAATAGTTATCTGTCTACGATGAGAAAAGCATCAGGGTGTGATGAAAAGAGAATCCACTTGGGAGTCAAGAGACTCTCAAGTGTTTTATATCACTCACTGTTGTCCTTTAAACTAAAGAGGATTACAATGGCATGATTATGTTGGAGTCTAGCTATATAATGTGTCTGACTGTGGCTGATCCCACCAGTATAAGCTCTGGAGGATCTAGTACCAGTCAGGCACAGGTAATCTAAATAAACATTTGGAGTGGAGTCCCTTTGATGGGACTGTGTTCAGTCTTCAGAGAGACCTTTTCACTGTCTTCTGACTTCCATGTGAATGTTTGCCTTGTGTAAACTCTTTGTAAAATAGTCTTTCAGAATTGGCATTGGAACAATGTAGCCAGTCCAGCAGAGTTGCTCTCTAGGTAGACTTGGAATGCTTAGGATTTCGTTGTCCAGTATTTATCTTGCCAGATAATCTTCAAGCTTTTCTTGAGGCAATTGAAATGGAAGCAGCTCAGTTTCCTGGCTGTTCCTTGGTAATCTAGGTTTCACATAACAATGAGATATCTAACAAAGAGTCAGCAAAACAGCTTTATAGATTTTTAGTTTTGTAGGCAGTCCAATATTTTCTCTTTTCTCTCACAGAGGTTGTTGTTTGTCCTTTGTTCTTGAAGAGACATGATATCTGGGAGGTGATTCCATGCCATGCAAATGAGATTTAAGTGAGGGAGGGCTGTGCAAGGTCACCTGCCTCACTTTCATCTCCTGAGCCCTCTGGGTCCCATGGCAAGATATAGATCTAGACAACTGGAGCTGGCCCTGGATGAAATGAGAGACTAAAATCTTCTACAGGTCTCAGTTTGACTGAGGCAATATTCAGTGATTAAAGCTAGTAATGAGGCAAAGAATCTCCTTTTATCTAGTCCAAAAAATCTAAATGAATGAATGAATCTTGGAGGGAAAGACCCTCAGGGTTTCTTTCCAAAGCAGAAATGATTGCTATTTATATTCAAGAGGATCATGATATTTGGGAGGAGATTCCATGATAAGCAAGTGAATTGGATTTAAGTGAGGAGGGCTGTGCAAGGTCACTTGACTACTTGTCCCTTTAGACTCGCAGGGATCCTCAAACTTTTTAAATAGGGGGCCAGTTCACTGTCCCTCAGACTGTTGGAGGGCCAGACTATAGTAAAAACAAAAACTTTGTTTTGTGAGCCTTTAAATAAAGAAACTTCATAGTCCTGGCCCTCGGATCGTAGTTTGAGGACCCCTGAGAGCCATCTGGGTCCAATGGCAAGATATAGATAAAGATGACTGGAGATAGCACTCTCTCCCACATTTTACTTCGGAAGCTCCTAAATATTGAAGTAGCTATGGCAATGTATGTGTCTATCTCATCATCTATGTGTATATCTTTGCAAAGTATGCTGCCCCTATATCACACCCTAATGGTAGAATAAAGTTACTAGAAAAAACATTAGATGATGTATCCATAGGTTAATAGGAGTGAATAACTATGGTGTTTTTTGTGTTTTTTAGACTTTATATTGAAGCTACTGATATAAAAGACATCAGTGTTGCTTTTTGCTTTTTGCAAAAAATAATAATCTGTCATGTTTATAAATTATCTCATAGTGCAGAATTTTGACAGCATAATTCAAGACATTAGGAGGATATGCTATGTACTTTTAAGTTGTTTTAATTTTCCATAAAATCATTTATGAGCAATAACATGCTCAGTGCACATTTTATTTTCTTTCATAGTTTTAGTCTTGAAAGAGATTGTGAAGGTACTATAGATCTACCCAGACAGTTTACATTTGAGAAATCTGAGGCCCAATGAAATTATAACTTGCCAAAGGGTACTCTGGCCAGTTTTTAGCCTCCAAATATAACATTTCTTTCCACTGTTCTGTCAGCCTTTGGTACACACTATTGAATAGTGAACCATAGACATAAAAAGGTAATACCTAGGTCATACATGAATATTGTTCTCCTTCTTTATTTTTTATTTTAAAATTTGTATTGATATAGTAGTGATTTCTGCACAACTAGATTTTCCTTTTAAAACCATATTACCAATATCAACAACAAATAGGCAAAGCCCATCTGATATAGTGTCCATATCTGAGAAGTTAATGACATTCTACATCTGCATCTCTTTCATTTCCAGGAAAAGAGGGCAAAGTGCATTTCCTTCACTTTTTCTTCAGATCCAAGATTGATCATTATAATTACACAGCAATAGGGTTTGCTTAATTCCAGGAAAAACAGTGAATAAGAGGATTTGTAATCAGGAAAATCTGAGTTCTAAGTCACTCTCAGACATGTGACTCCAGAGTGATTTTACTGTAGATATCTCCTTTGTTTCCAGTTTTTGTGTTAATCTCCAAAAATGGATAGTTTGACTTATATGATGTCTTTGGCTTGGGTATGGACCCAGTAATAGAATCTTTGAAATCTTTTGTCTCAAAGATGAGGATAAGACCCTCAGAGGTCAAGTGAGTTGTCCAAGTAGAATTATGAGTGCATTTGAACCCAGGTCTAATTATTCTAAAGCTGTTTCATCTTCACTGAACCTTGTAGCAAGAGGAAGACAGAGAAAATTGAAAAACTAAACAAAATAAACTCTAAAGTATTTAAAGATTGAATCTATATAAATAAATCTAAGTCTCCAAAGACTGCAATTATATTTTTTGACTTGATATAATGCAAAATCACTTTTTACGACAACACAGAAAATCTCTTGTCACTTTATTGTTCATTTACCTCCAATGCCACCATTTGGGATTTTCTTGGCAAAAATATTGTAATAGTTGGCCAGTTTCTTCTTCAGCTCTTTCAGGGATAAAGAAGTATCTTGATGTGGAGGCGTGGTAAAGAAGTTAGAAAAGTCTCAGAGGAGTAGAGTCAAGTGGGAAATAAGAAGTCCATTTTGAGCACTCTTTAAATGAAGCTTATGGGATTTGTAGCTTGTTCTTCAATCAAAGAGGCAGAAAATAGGGGCAGCTAGGTGGTGCAGTGGATAAGAGCACCAGCCCTGAAGTCAGGAAGACCTGAGTTCAAATTTGGTCTCAGGCACTTGACACTTCTTAGCTGTGTGACCCTGGGCAAGTCACTTAACCCCAACTGCCTCAACAAAATAAACAAACCAACCAACAAACAAATAAATAGAGGCAGAAAATAGAAATGGGGTGTGAGTATCAAGGCTGACAGGATCTTGCAGGTTGATGAAATTTTCCCAATGATGATCCTTTTGGAGCATAGGACAGAAGACAGTGAAGTCCCAAAGTTGTATAGGTAGGTCAGAAAAAGTAACTGTCTATGATGATCCCCTTGCTTCAAAATGTAATGAAAATGTGTTCTAGCACCCATCAAATACACCTTCAGTAGGATGGCACAATGGAATTTCTGCTCGACATGGTGTCTAAAACTTGGATTTAAATCCTTTCCCTGACATTTATTTAGTAGCAGTGTGACTATGCTATTTAACCTTTGAACCCCTGCTTGACTGTAAAAAGGATGTAATAATATGATTGCTGCAGAATTCAAATGAAATCATGTATACAGAGTGTTTTGCAAATCTAAAAATGTTATGTAGATGACAATTGGTAGATGTGGTAGGATTATTGTCATCAATTGCCTCATCAATAAGATGATAAGACAAGCAAGGAAAAAGCTAGTCATCATTTTACATTGCTTTTACTATAATACATTTTTATAAGGATTGTGTATAATGTCACTAATAATACCAAAAAAAAAAAAAGTCATCCTTCACTAACAGCATGGCAAAAAACTAAAAAGCATATAGCATATGGAAAATGAAAACCTTTTTTGTTTAGATGTGTACAAATGTGGCTAATCTTTGTTTTAGTGGCTACTCTAAATTCTGATTTTCTATTTTTCTTCTCTGTTTTCATTTCTATTCTTTTTTAGTTATTTCATTTTAAAAATTGGCTTTTCCTTCCCTCATTAAGAGAATCCACTATTACTATGCATATTGAATTATAGTGCTATTAAATAACCAGAACATCATTATCATGATCATCACCCAGATGATTGTGAGAATAATAAGAACATCTGAAATTTATATAATGCTTACTTATATGCCAGGTACCCTGCTACATGCTTCCTAATTATTATTTTATTTGATCCTCAGAACAATCTACCTTGGGAGGTAGGGACTATTATTATCCCTATTTATGAGATAATGGAAGCTAACAGAGACTTTGTGCCTAGCTCAGGGCAACATAGTTGCTAATTGCCTAAGGCCAGATTTAATCTTGGAGTCCTTCACTTCATAGGCTCTCCCCACTATACCACCTAACATGAAAAGAATATAGATAACATTCTACTTTGCTGTTACTTTTCCACCTTTTAGGTTTTCTTATGCTTTTTTTTTTTTTTTTTTTTTAGATCTGCTGTCTCTTTTTTTTTTTTGTTGTTTCATTTATTTTTTATCTTTTTTTACTTTTTAACCTAAACTTTATTCCTACTATCAGTGGAAATATGTTTATTGCTAATTATTCTTTTTTGTTGTTATACTGTTTAAGATATTTGCTCTTTCAGGGCTTGTTCTTCCTAATTAAATGTGGTGAATAACATTTTGTTTTTGGTTACACTGCAGTTTTCTGTAGTATGATTGTATTTTTTCTTATTCTTTAAACATGCTTGACTTAATTGACCATAGATAATGTAATAAGTCATTTGTACTTGATGACACATTTGACAGTCTGAAGAATTTTTCATATTTAAAATCAGTGCAGTGCAATGAAGTTAGCTCTATGTTTTCCATAAGCACTGTATTATATATTACTTTATACAAGTTAGAGGTAATATATGTGGAAATAGAAGTTAAAGGAATAGGAGCAAATATAAGTTTGGCTGAGTTATAAATGCTATTAGTAGGTCTGGTGAATTTGAGCAGTTTTTAAAAGAAGAATTTCAAACAATAAATAATTATATGAAAGTCTGTTCCAAATCAATTGGTAGGAAAAACAAATTAAAACCATTCAGAAGTTTCATCTCACATGATGCAAACTGGTAATAATGACAAAAAAATAAGAACAGTCAATAGCCGAAAAAAATGTGGGAAGATAGATACTCTAATATATTATTGGTGAAGTTGTAAATTAGTTCAATTGTTTTAGATACTAATTGGGAATGTTGATTAAAATGTATATATCCTTTGAATCATCAATCTGAGAATATATTCCAGGAAAGTCAAAGACAGAGGAAGGTCTAATAATTTATCAAAATGTTAATAACAATACTTTGTGGCTTCAAAGAATTAAAATAAAATCTGTGCCCACCAATTGGAGAATGACTGAAAAAAAAAGACTGTGCATAAATGGATTGTTGTCTAGTAAACAATAATGCATATAAAGAAAGCACAGAAACCTTAGAAGATAGTTATGGAGTGATAGAGAGTAAAATGAGAAAAATGAAAAGAGTAATGTACACAATGATTATAATAGTCTAGAGGAAAATAACCACTTGACATTATGAATCTTTACCCTACCCTCATATTGATTGTCTTTGATCTGTGGAATATATTATTAAGTATGGGGTTGGGAAGGAAATAGGCAAAAAGTCATGGCAGCTCTATGCTGAGTATGGAAATACTAATGATGAGATTTAAGAACCTGAATAATGATACAATGGGTTTATTTTCTTTACCACTTCAGATTGCTCTGGACCCAGCTATTTTGAAGTCCCAAAACAGAAAAGGCATGGGTTTTTTTCCTTTATTTTTCCTCAATAACTTTCTTATATATCATTAAAACTGTATTTTTCAACCCTAGTTTTCCTGGTAGGCAAGAACTATAAGAGATAAACAAGTTAGCTAAAGCTCCTATGTAGAAGGAAAAGAAAGCTCAGTTGTTTTACTTAATATAGCTAAAGAAACACTCTAGCTTGCCCCTTGATAGAGTATTGTTCCTTTTTTTTAGCACTCTGGCTTCACTTAATAACTAGATTTCATTTATTCTTAATGCCCCAGAACAAGGCACTTTATTTCTCGGTCATTCTGCAAGTGACAACCCAAACTTCCCAAGAAGGTAAATTAGGTCTAGTTATATTACAAACAGAGGTCTTAACTTTACAATTTAATTTTCCATTAGATTCATGAAAATTGTTTCCTTAGCATGTATACAAATATAATTCAATTTAGGAAAGCTGAGGATATGTATAATTTTTCAGGAACACATCTGTTACAGAAAGTACAGTTCATTTCCATAAAATAAACTTTTATGAAAATTGCTTAGGAAATTTGGCTTATGTTCTTTGACATTGTCTTTTAGGAGAATTATGAAAAAAATTGCTATGGAACCCTCAGAAAGACTCACCAATCTCCAAGCGCTTTGGGACAGCCAGACTGTGGCAGAAGTAGGGCCTTGTGGTAAGTAGGCACTCAAATCTGTAAAATTAATCTTAGGTAAAATTCTTCATTCCAGAAAGTTAAATTCTATTCTTAGCAAGTTACTGTAAAGGTGCAATTAGTTTTAACCTGTAATTAACTCAGAGTGAACCTTGATTGGTGGATAAAAATCCTATATTTATGCCTCACTGCAAACTACTCTGTATTTACTTTAACATATGTGGCTTTATCCTGGCTCTGTTTTCCTAGTCTACAAGCTTCTAAATATCAGAAACAGCTTTAAATGCTTAAGATTTTGAATTTTTAAAATTGCATTGTTTAATCACAGTGCTATGATTTTCACTAGTGTTTCAATGAACTGTTTTAGGAGGATTTTCTCAGATGTATGCCTGTGTTTGTGACTGGCTTGGATTTCCATACAGGGAAGAAGTGCAGTGGGTGAGTCCATCTTTCCAAATTTTAATCTAGAATAGGGATTTTAAAATTAGATTTTGTGAACTTTTATGTGTATTAAAATATAATTAATAATTATATTTTAATACAATTTATTTTCTTTATTATTTTATTTTTATTATTATCAAGAAATCTTATCAAGAAACATTATTCTGTGAAAGTGTCCATAGGCTTTACTCGTATGATCAAAGATTTCCAAAAAGTTTTTGTTTATAATGGAATATATATATATATATATATATATATATATATATACATATATATATTTATATATATGTATATATATCTCATATTAGAAATAAAATTTCTATGTATCTGTAGTTTCAGAGGACCTCTTTTGAGAATCATTGTTCTGAGGATAGGTTAAAAATAGGTTTTATTGCTTTCTTCCTTCTCTGTTATCTAATGAAAGCATTTTATCCTCATACAGTGAGGCTTTTCAAATTTCCTAGGATTGATTACCCAGCTGAGCTGAAGAGCCATCCTTTGTCTCTTTTTAAAGAAAACTATTCGTTTCTTTTAACAATTTTTCTTGTGTCCCTGATTATACTTATGAACTATTTAAAAGAGCAAACTATATTTCTTATAGGATGTGGATACTATTTATCTCACCCAAGACACTCGGGAACTGAATTTGCAAGATTTTAGCCATCTTGACCACAGGTATGACTTAACTTCTTTCTAAAAAATTTATTATTTATTTGTTTGTTTGTTAGTTTATTTGCTTATTTTAACATATATTGCTTTATGAATCATGTTGAGAAAAAAAAATCAGAGCAAAAGGGAGAGATAAAAAAAACCAGAAAAAAGAAATGAAACATAGCATGTGTTGATTTACATTCAGTCTCCTTAGTTCTTTTTTATGGAAGCAGATGGCATTTTATATTCAAGGTGTAGTAGGATTGCTTTGAATCACTGAAGCACTGAGAAGAACCAAGTGTTTCATAGTTGATCATTGCAATTCTTGCTGTTATTGTGTACAATGTGTTCCTAGTTCTGCTTGATTCTCTCAGCATCAGTTCATATAAATCTTTCCAGGTCTTTCTAAAATCAGCTTGTTCATCATTTTTTATAGAACAATAATATTCTGTTACCTTCATATGCCACAATTTATTCAGTCAGTCCCCAATTGATGGACATCTACTTGTTTTTCAATTCTTTGATCCACAAAAAGAGCTGCTACAAATATTTTTACACGTGTCAGTCCTTTTCCCTTCTTTGTGATTTCCTTGGGATTCAGACCCAGTAATGGCATTGCTGGGACTAAGGGGATGCACAGTTTTATAGCCCTTTGAGCATAGTTCCAAATTGCTGTCCAGAGTGGTTGGATCATTTCACAACTCCACCAACAATGTATCAGTGTCCCAGTTTTCCCACATCCCTTCCAACATTTAGCATTATCTTTTCCTGTCATCTTAGCCAATCTGGCTTCAGACTTGTCTCAATTTGCATTTCTCTAATCAATATTGATTTAGAATATTTTTTTATATGTCTGTGGATGGCTTTAATTTCATCATCCGAAAACTGTTCATGTCCTTTGGCCATTTATCAATTGAGGAATGACTTGCAGTCTTTCTTTTTCTTTTTTTTTTGCTGAGGCAATTGGGGTTAAGTGACTTGCCCAGGGTCACACAGCTAGGGAATGTTAAGTGACTGAGGTCAAATTTGAACTCAAGACCTCCTGACTTCAGGACTGGTGCTTTATCCACTGAGCCACCTAGCTGCCCCAATAGCAATTGCAAGTCTTGCATATTGCAATTCTTATATATTGGATACAGTTGTTTGTTTATTTTAGAAATGAGACCTTTATCAGAAATATTGGCTATAAAGATTTTTTTCCAGCTTTGTTTCCCTTCCAAATTGTTTTTCCATTGCTGCAGTTCTCTATTAGTACATAATTCATTCTCACAAGAAAGTCCCTTCTTGATAGGAATCAGGGTTAGTCCTAAGATTTTCATAAGCATTGCTTTTAGGGAATCCAATGCTTATAAAAGTTTTCTTCAAAGTAGATGTTCAACTTGATTATTGTAGTTTTGGACAATGTACCAACTTTTTTACATATTCATTTATGTATTAGTTTGGTGCTGTTGAATGTTGTCTATGGTTTTGTTTTTTAAAAATTGTACCCTTGTTACAATTACTCTAGTTAACAAGTTCTTTTTTTTTATATTGCAATTTTTTATTTGAAGATTTATCCAGAGCATTAGCAACTTGTGTCACTAGAAATATATATATTTTTTGCAATAAAGCAATGTGTTGTTCAGGGAACAAAATAAATGTGCCACAAAGTCATAGTGATGTGAAAAAGCATTTAAAGCAAGTTTCTATGATAGAGGCCTCTTCTCTCAACCATAGAGAACTGAGTCACATTTATGAAAGCCATTTCACAACTGATAAATTAGCAAAAGATATGAATAGTTTTTTTTTTTTAAGAAATAATGAAAACTATCTAAAGCCATATAAAGATGCTCTAACTCATTACTGATTGGTGAAATACAAATTAAAACAATTTTGAGATACTACCTCATGCTTATTACATTAGCTAATGGGACAGAAAAAGAATATAACAAATGATGGTTAGGATGTGGGAAAAAATGAGACATAAATATGTTAATGGAGGAATTGTGATTCATTCTGTAGAACAATTTGGAACCAAGCCAAAAGAAGCATAAAACCATGCATAACCTTTGACTTAATGTTCTACTAATTATGTATCCACAAATGGGGGGAAAAAGGACTATATAGGTAAAAATATTTTTAGTTGCTCTTTTCTGAGAGCAAGGATTTGCAAATTGAGGAGATGTCCATCAATTGAGGAATGGAAGAATAAATTGTGGCATGTGATTATGATGGAATAGTATTGTGCTATAAGATATAATGAGCAGGATGCTCTCAGAAAAGAGTTAACAAGTTCTTTAAAATTATCACCTTCTTTGTAATTAACAAACTAAACTTTGGAACTAATTTTCCTTTTTTAAGGAACCTAAAAAAGTAATTTTCATAGAGTGTGTATGTTTGTGTGATTGTATGTGAATACTTCCCCACCAGTTCCATTATTACTTGGCACCATGTGTCAGACTTATGATAGAGGGGTGTTTTACCAGTAGCCAGAGCTCAAAGTTGTAAAATAGTATTGCTTGTTTCTATAGCATATATATAAGTGAAGTCTGGTTTCCAAGGCTGGTCCACAAATTTTTTTTTTAATTAGTTGAAACATATTACTCTTTCCTCCAACCATTTACTGTCAGTTGGGTGCTGCGCTGGGTGGAACACTGGCCCTAGAGTCAAAAAGAACTAAATTTAAATCTGAACACTTAGGAGCAACTTTGAAAATCTGGTACATATAATATACTTAGAATTTGCATAATACTGTCTGGTTTGCAAATAATTTTAAATAGATTTTTGTTTGATTCTTACAGCACCTCTATGTAGTAGGTATTCATTTTAGTTTTTTTTTTTAATAATAGCTTTTTATTTCAAAATACATGTAAAGATAATTTTCAACATGTAAAAGTTTGTGTTCCAAAGTTTTCTTCCTTCCTAACCCCCACCTTCTCCCAGAGATAGCAGGTAATCCAATATATATTAAACATGTGCAGTTATTCTCTACATATTTCCATATTTATCATGCTGCACAACAAAAATCAGGTGAAAAAGGAAAAAAATGAGAAAGAAAAAAAGCAAGTAAACAACAAAAAAAGTGAAAATACTGTGCTGTGATTCACATTCAGTCCCCATAGTCCTCTCTCTGGATGCAGATGGCTCTCTCCATCACAATTCTACTTTGAATTGGCTTGAATCACCTCCTTGTTGAAAAGAGCCACGTCCATCAGAGTTGATCATCACATAATCTTGTTGCTGTGTACAATGTTCTCCTGGTTCTACTCACTTCACTTAGCATTAGTTCATGTAAGTCTATTCAGGCTTCTTTGAAATTATCCTGCTGATCATTTCTTATAGAACAATCATATCCCATAAAATTCATATACCATAACTTATTCAGCCATTTTCCAACTGATGGGTATCTACTCAGTTTTTAGGCTTGTTTTTCAGATGAGGAAACAGACACTAAGTGGGTAAATGATGTAGTGATATAGCTAGGAAGTGTCTGAAGTAGTATTTGAATCTATGTTTTTCTGATTTTAAGTGGTTTCAAAATTAAATAAAAACGAACCCGTGTGGCACCTTTTGATTCAGAAAATCATAAGTTAACATTAACCATGTTGTATTTTATTTGTAAAATTTTTGTTCAATGTTTCTCAATTATAGTTTTTGAGGGGGTAGGCATTTGGGGTTAAGTGACTTGACCAACATCACACAGCAAGTAAGTATCTGAGGCTGGATTTGAAATCAGGTCTCCTGAGGAGAGTCAGTGTTCCATTCATTCTGGCACTTAGTTGCCCCAATTACATTATAGTCTGGTTTCAGCTTATGGTTTCAGTCCATAACTTGGACATTTCTGCTGTAGTTTATCTACCATACCAGAAATTAAACCTTTCCTTCCTTATACATACAGATAAATATCAGGGGAAAACTAGTTTTCCAACATAGTTGCACATAAATATCTCATGTGATAAAATTATAAAATGTGTTACAAGTAAAAATATAATAATGAAAGAATACTGAACTTGGAATCAAAACTTGGAGCTCCTTCTTCCAGATTAATTACCAGTTCTAATATTTTGAACCTCAGTTTTTTAATATATAAAATTGGGATCATACCATACTACCTACATCACAGGGTTGTTGTGATGCACCTACTTTGTCAAGTACAGACTATTCTATAGAATATAATTCTTATTAATAATTAAAAGTACTTGTGATTCTTATAGATTCTGAGAAATTTGGATTTATATTTAAAATTTATAAATAGCCTACTTGTACAAAATAGTTTTCACTCTCATTGGGAATGATGAGAGAAAAACCTGAGTGTAACCTCTGCTACTTAAGCTAGAGCTAACTTTCTTAACTTTTTTTCTATCATGGCAGTTTTGTGAAGCCCTTTTTCAAAAAAGTATTTTTAAATCCCTATGATAAAAGACATGGGACTGCAAAGGAAATAAGTTACAAAGAAATAAATTTATGTGTGGATATACACTTCATGTATACATGTATGTACAAGTTCACAATCTGACATCCCCAGGTTAAGAAGTCCTGAAGCAGAGAAATAGTTGATGATTATTAACTTTCACTTTGTCACTGAAAGAAAAGAGCATATCATACTACCACTTACCATCTGAACTCTACCAAGAGAAACTCCTTCCTATGATATCAGATTATCATACTACCTTGTTTTGTCAGGAGGGTCATTCCCCCCATTTAACTAAAAAATATATATAGTTCTACAGATGTTACTTGCGCCAGATAATTTGCTTTTACCACTCTAGAATTTTCCAGGAGATTTATTACTAATTATTATACTTCTCATTTGTTATTTTGTTTTCCACTCATTTCTTGGTAATGATACTGTTCTTATGTTTGCCATATTTCTCTTTTTTCTAATCTTATTTATTTAATATTTTCCCCTGTTAGATATAAAACAATTTCTTTACCATTTTTAAAAATTTTGAGTTCCAGATTCTCTCCTTTATCCCTGTCCTCTAGCCCCAATTAAGAAACCACGTGAGAAGTTTTGCAAAACATTTCCATAAAAGTCATGTAGAAAATATAAATCTCCCAACCTAATAAAAAAAAAATCCTCAAGAAAAATAAAGAGGAAAGAGAGAAAATAAAAAGGAAGGAGTATTTGAGAAATAAGACCTTATCAGAGAAACTTGCTTTAAAATTCTTTTCAAAATTACTATTGCTAACTGTATCTCCCCATCCCCCCATCATTTATTCTATTCTCTCCCTCTATTTACTCTGCCCGTCCTCAAAAGTGTTTTGCTACTGACCATTCTCTTCCCCATATGTCCTTTCTTTTATCACCCTCTCCCCTTCCCACATCCTATTCCCCTCTTATTTTTCTACAGAGCAAGACAGATTTCTATATCCATATTGGTTGTACATGTTATTTCTTCTTTAAGCTAATTCTAATAAAGGTTTGGTTCACTCCCTTAACTTTTCCTCTCCCTCTTTTTCTCTACTGGAAAAATCTTTTCTTTACTCTTTTTTTTATGGCAGATAATTTATACTGTTCCACTTCTCCCTTTCCCTTTCTCCTAGTGCATTCCTCTTCCCCCTTAATTTTATTGTCTTTTTTATATATTATCCCTTAATATTCAACTCACACCTGTGTCCTCTATCTCCATATTGCATCAAGTTGCCATAATAATAAGAAAGTTCTAGTGAGTTACAAGAATCATCCTCCTAAGTAGGAATGTAAGCATATAAACTTTATTAAGTCCCTTATGATATTCCTTTCCTGATTACTTCTTTATGCTTCTTCTAAGTCCTGTATTAGAAAATCATATTTTTCATTCAGCTTTGGTCTGTTCATCAAGAATGTTTGAAAATCCTCTATTTCATTGAATGTCCACCTTTTCCTCTGAAGGATTATACTTAGTTTTGCTGGGTAAGTAGTTTTGCTTGATTACAATCCTAGTTCTATTTTTTTCCTGAATATCATTTTCCAAGCCCTCTGCTCCTTTAATGTAGAAGCTGCTAAATCTTGTGTTATTCTGAATGTGGCTCCAATATACTTGAGTTGTTTCTTTTTGGAAGCTTATGATATTTTCTCCTTGACTTGGGAGTTCAGTATGGTTACCGATTCAGAGGTTCCACCTTGGTGATGCTGGAGCCTGGGCTGGGGCTGGGGCAGGGGCAGGCTGGTACCACCTGCACTGGGATTGCATGCTGGGCTCCCATTCTGGTTCTATAGACTATTTCTGGTGACCTTCCAAGTCCTCTTTGGTGTCTCTGAGCTGAGAGGTCTGGAAATACTGCTGCTTTGCTAGCATTGTGGCCAGGGCCGGGACTGAGTCTGAACTGGATCTGGGGCTGAGCTGATAGCCTGCACCAGGTCTATCTGCTGGACTCCCATCCTGATGTCAAAGACTTTTCTACTGTGCTACTAAGTTGCCTTCACTTGAAAAATGTTCTCTGTCTTTTTGGATGTTCTGATGCCCTAAAATTATAGAGACATTATTTAAAGAACTTTGGAGCAGAGTGGGGAAGATGTTGGATGAGTTCTTGCCTTTACTCTGCCATCTTGGCTCTACTCTCTTTTTTCTAAAGAAGGTATTCTCTAGCCTGAGTTTCTTAATCAAGGGTCCATGAAATTGTTTTGGTTTTAATAAATTGATAACTATTTTATTAGAATGGTTTTATAATCCTATATATTTTATTTTATGCATTTAAAAATATTATTCTGGGAGAGGGTTTGTAGACTTCATTAGTCTGTCCAAAGTGTTCCATGCAAAGGTGTTCTAGAGCCAGTTTGAACTGGCTCACAAGAACTAAATGCCAAATTTTTAGGATGAACATTTCTATCTTGGAAATGAGCAAATGCTTCAAATCAGGGTTTGATTTGTTTTGTTTACTATCAAGACTTGATAAAAGGTTGGGGAAAATGTTAATACTCCAGAGTAAGCCTAAAAGTGTGTTGTGTATAAGTTTTTCCTAAGAAAGCCAGTTGTTTAACCATTTGTGAACACTACCCTTGAGTTCAGATTTTAAATTATTTTCTTATAGATTTGTGCAGAAGTGCTTAATTATGGAGAGTTTCACAAATTTTGTTTAATTTCTTAAAGAGATGCTAAATGTGCACACACTCCCATTATATATAAGAGAGAGAGAAGTGGGGAATATTATCATGGGATTTGTAAAATACATGAGAGGATATATAGCTCAATCTTTATATTTTATTGAAGAAAAAGCTTTATTGATTGAAACAGACAAATTCTATATTAGGTTATATATTTATAAATGACCTATACTTCATATATTTCCTTTCTTGTTTTTTTAAAGCATTTATTCACCAAATATCTTGTCTGTCTTCTGCTTTATTACAAGGCATTCTGTTATATACTTAATTTTTTTTCTTCAGTAGATTCTGAGTTCCCTTGACAGCAGGATGTACTTCAGTTTGTCTTTGTATACTGAGTACATTACAAATTTCCTGGCACAAAGTGAGGTCTCAATAAATGTTTATTAAATGAAGATTGGATACCATAATAACCCTTAAAGAATTGTGTAGGTGAGTCAAGGAGATAAGACATGTACATTTATACTACAATCATTCTGATTCATTCTCATAGATATTCCTCTTCTTTGTCTATACAATATAGCTTTTAAATATACTAATTCTAGGTGGCTTCTGAAAGCTCTGCACATAATTAGATCTTAGATTTTGAACTAGAAGAGAACTCAAGGGTATTTTTAATGCAACTCCTCTTTTTACAGATTAGAAAACCAAGGATCAGGACATTAAATTACATGACTTACTCAAGGTCAGATGGGTAGTAAGTATTAAAGTTGGGATGGTGATAATGATGATAGTATGCATTTAGATAACAGCTTTAAGGTTTGTTCCTCACCACAACCCTGTGAGACAGGAACCAACTAAGCAAGTAAAATAGATACTTTTTATTATTCCTTTTTTACAAATAAGGAAATGGAAGCAGAGAGAGTTTAAGCAATTTACCCAATAAGTGTCAGAGTCAGTAAGTGTCAGAGTTCAGATTTGAACTTGAGGCTTCCTGAGTTCACATTATGTTCTCTATCAACAAAAATCTTCCCCAGTTATATAAGAAGATTTAGATTTATTCTGTGATCAAATCTGAGTGCTCAGCATCTCCCTCCAGGAGTGTGTATGTATATGTGCGTATTGTTTGTGAGTTTGTTTTTAGTGTGTCCTTTCTATTTTAGTTGGATCATTAGTTTTGTTGTCTTATTTGATTTAGATTATTTTAATTAGATTCTAAGGAAGAAAATATTGATCTTGTTTTACATTTTCCTCCCTCTGTACTGGGTTCTTTGTCAGTTGAAAGATACTCTAGTATGAGGATGATAGTGAGATAGTTAGATCTTTTCATCCCTGTTAACTATCCCTTATTCCTGATAAGCAAGAAATATTTAGAAAAATAACAACCTACCTGTCTGTGATGTCCCAATTTTAAAATGTATGTCCTTCCATGTTGTTTGAGTTTAGGTATTGGTGGGTCACCAGGAGGTATTCCTTGCAAAGCTTCTGCTATAAATTACCCACAGGAAATCCTAAATTACTATGAGTTGTCATTTTAAAATGTTATTACACTATAATTTGAAGTGGCAGAGGATTATGGGGAGAGGCAGTAGGGTGATGAGGGGGAATATATAGCTTTTAATGCATCGATTTCTCTTGTTTTTAGATTTTAAGAGCAGCTAGTCTCATCAATCCTCCAAAGACTCAGATATGCATCATTGGGTTTAAACTTGGCTCATAGGAGCCCTGCCAGCAGCTTTTTGCAGACTACTGATGTATCATCATATTTCTTATCCATCAAGGTGACATTCTTGATTTTGATGCTATCCACAGACAGAGTTTGGGTTATACTCAGCAAGGTTGTTCTAAGGACATTGGTGTACTTTTTTCCCCAATGTAAACTTCATCTTTTTATTCCTATTCTCAGGGGAACAGTGAATTGTTCTGTATTTGACAGTGGGATCACAAGTTAAGAGCCTTAGATGCTGCTCTCATCCCATAGCATTAGAGATTATCCATCATGACCCCTTATTCTGGAGATGAAAGAAAGATCATGTTCTATAGAGATAAAGGTGATTTTCCCTGGATCAGAGAATAGGTAATGGTCAGTGCCAAAATCTAGCTCTCCAAACTCCCAGTCCAATGTTGTTTCTGGTTCACTGTGTTGCCATTGAATATCTGTGGGAATTATTTTCCTCCTTGAAATGATTATATTATTCTCATCATTCACATCGTGCTGTGTAGTGCTGAGTTGATATTTGTTCAGTGTTTGGATTTGGTTGCTTGTAAGGCAGCCGCACTTGTCCATTACAATGAAGAAATAAGTCTGTACACACAAGTTCTCTTTTATCTTTTCTATTTTTAATGTTAAAGAGAAAAAGTATCCAAATTATTCACAGAAAGTTTGCTGGATATGTGTCTTTCAGTGATATTTTCACCAGAAGGAACCATTTTATTGTATGTATGAAGGATATGAAAATCTGTAAAGCATTGATGTGGCTCTATGTTTTGACAAAACATACATCACTGCTTATTTTGGATCAAAAAATTTTGTTCCTAATGAATTCTCCTGGATCCTTTACTTCTTGCATAAAGATATCATTAGTTTTCACGTCTTCAACTGAAGGACAGAGGAGAGAGTGAGTAGGTGACTTGTATTTAACATGAAGAATGGGTCTGAATGAGTCCTATGTGGAAAATTATAATGTTCTCATTGGTTTTTTGGAGGTCTCTGAGCAGCCTTCCTTTCAGTAGAGTAATCACAAGAATAGCCAGTTGTTAAAATCCAAAGTCTTTATTTTCTTCTTCACCATCTACTTTCCTTGCCTGGGGTCCTGGGCTAGCTTTCTTGGAGGCCTTCCGGAGTCTTGGTTTCAGAGAAGAAGCTAAGTAGGACAGGACTGACACCAAGGTGGTATGAGATGGAGGGAATGAATCTGGCTCTGCCTCCCTTCCAAGTCTGTCTCTGGCTCTGACTCAGGCTGAGTTTGTCTCAGCTTTATATGCTGTACACTGAGTATAAACCAATCATTATATCACTCAGAAATCATTATTTGTTGTAAGATTAAATCAATCATATTGAACTTGGAGAACTATTAATCACCATGCTAAACTAGATAACCATTGTCTCATCAATTCCACTGAATTAGTACCTTATAAGAATCCTTGTTTCAAGTACAGAGTTCTGGCTCATAACAGAAAATCCCAAATAGATCAGATCATGGAGAACATAAAAGTAGAGAAGGGTTCATTCATTGTTAGATTTTTTATAATTTTTGCCAGCTTGTTTTAAATTTTTTGAAAAAAAAATAGTAATATAGTCATTATTGGGGAAGCAATTTCAAAACACTGCAACAACAACACTATTAAGTTGTTTTTTTCTTTATCTTAAATCAGAAACCCTTAACCATCTTAAATCAGATTTTTTTCACTTCCCTCTTACTATAAATAGGGATGGAATACTGTAGTCATCCATTTCTATGAAGATAAAAGCTTGTCAATTGTGTTTCCTTTATGGTGGTCTAACAACAAGTGAGTGGACCAAAGAAAAGTCTGGCAGGGTTATTATATGCTCTTCTCCCAGAAGAACTATGTTTTTTCCATAAATCAGTGGGCATTTGTTTTCTTAATCTGATAAATTGGAGTGGATAGAGAGCTGGACCTGAAGTCAGTAAAACCTGAGTTTCAGTCCTTCCTTAGACACTTGGTAGCTCTGTGATTTTAAACAAGTCATTATTTTTTCTGAATAAATCATGCTGTTTTTAAAATTTTCTAAATTTTAGGTCAGAAAAGGGGTTCATAAAGAAAGTCTGGTTCATTTGGTATCCTCAGGGTAGTTATGGTTTGTTTTCCGTTTTTGTGCTGAATTCTTAGCCAGTGACTCTGACTTTGCTCTTGTGCCTCATTAACAAAACAAGTTCTACCTCACTACATTCTTTTCATATTTGGCACAATCTTTTAAGTTCCTCTGTCTTTATACAGGAAGGAGCTTTGAGGAAGTAAGGAAGATAATATATCCCTGGGCAGATAAGTCATGATGACTCAGGACTACTCAGTATTATGGTGTCATTCAGACACTCATTTTAAGGAATCAATAGTAACACCATTTTGATAGTACCGACTTTTGTTGACCTGTTGGGAATACGAAAAGAAAGAAATGTGCTGCTCTTTTTCCTAAAGATTGATGAGTGGGTTCACTAAAATGCTGATAACTGCTAGTAGCAACGATTACCATTTAGGATCAAAGGTCATACCATAATTAAATGCCTGCCATGAAGCATCGCGCTGCCGGAGCTCAATAAATGCTGTTGGCTGATGGTGAAAAGCTGCTACCACTTCCGAAGATGGAGGAAATTAGTCAAACTGACAACCCCCCTACACACATAAAAACCTTTTCACCATGATGGGAAATCTCAAAGGTGGATAGTAGGGGGAAGCATGATAGCAGAGGGCTGTTTGCATTGCGACAGGCATCCACGTTGGAGGGTGCAGCCTGAGTACTTTTACAAGAAAGATGTTTACATATCCAACTTGTTATTGTGCTCCAAAGCCACTCAGGTATGAAATTGGGCCCTATGCTTCCAAGATGAAGCAAATGGTCTAAGTGCTGCATTTTTCATTTTATACTTAACTACAGGCCATGACTACAGTTCTGACTTAATGAGCTTCATTTCTCTCTCTTATCCCATGATCTGGGTTTCTGTGTGTCTCTGTTCCCTAGATTTAGTTGGATTTTGAAGTGGTAGTGGTAGATGAGTTAAGATAACTTGATTCTGAGATCTCTGCATGATTGAGTAAAACTAAGGATTTTACTGAAATGTATTTTTTTTTCCTGTCTGATTGATTAAAGTGATGTTTAATCCTATATTGGACAGAGGGATCCAACTTATGGTGTTATTGTTTTCTTCTTCATTCTTCTTTGCTGGAATGTCCCAGTTTAAATATGAAAAATGTAAGTGATGAGTGGATCATAAATTTAGAAATGAAGAGACTATTTTTTTACTAAAACTTTTTATTTTCAAAAGATATGCATGGATAATTTTTCAACATTAACCCTTGCAAAACCCTATGTTCCAATGCCCCCTCCTTCTCTCCACTTCTACCCCTAGAGAGCAAGTAATCCAATATATGTTAAACATGGTAAAAATATATATTAAGTCCAATATACGCATACACATTTGTACAATTATCTTGTTGCACAAGAAAAATGAAATCAAAAAGGAAAAAAAAATATGAGAAAGAAAATAAAATGCAAGCAAACAACAACAAAAAGTATGTGAATGCTATATTGTGATCTACACTCAGTTTCCATCATCCTCTTTCTGGGTGCAGATGGCTTTCTTCATCACAAGGTAATTGGAACTGATCTGAATTGTCTCATTGTTGAGAAGTGCCACATCCATCAGAATTGATCATCATATAATATTGTTGTTGCCATGTACAATGATCTCCTGGTTCTGCTCATTTCACTTAGCACCAGTTCATGTAAGTCTCTCCAAGCCTTTATGAAATCATCCTGCTGATCATTTCTTACAGAACAATAATATTCCATAACATTATGAAGAGACCATAAAGGGTTATCTACTATTATTAACCAGCAAGGTGGTACAGGCATTAAGTGTGCTGGACTAGATGACCAGAGTTCCAGTCTCTCCTCAGAGATTTATTAGCTGTGTGTTTTTGGAAAGATCATTTAACTTCTCAGTTTTCCCATCTCTATAATGGCAATAACATGGCCTCTATTTCCCTGTTGCTTTGAAAATTAAATGAGATATTTTAAAAGTTTTTTTAAACCTTAAAGTGCTAAGTAAATGCTTGCTGTCATCATCATCATCACGTGCTTCCTTTATTTGAGAGAGAAAGAAACTGGGGGCCAGAAGGTAGTCATCTACCCAGATTTGGACTGTAAGTAAATAGCAGAGTATCCTCAAATTCTACTTTCAGTACGCTTTTCACTGTGCCATATTGCCATTCAATAGAATGCTACCCACATATCCACGTTGCCATAGGGATATCATTTGAAGTCCCATAGAAAGGAAAAAAAAATCTCCTCCTTTAGATTATTTCAATTCAATTCAATCCTCTATGGAAGACACTGCCAAAGCTGGAGATAGAAATTTGAAAAAGACTGTCCCTACTTTTAAAGGTCTTACAATCTAAAGAGAAAAAGATGCCTCAAAAAAGAAAGCTGAAAAGTAAAAGGAACAATGAGGGGCTATTTGACATGGTATTCTATAAAGGTAAAAACAGAAACCATAATGGAAAATGGAGTTGCCTAGAAAGTTCTGAGTCCTCCATAAAGGAAAGCTTTGGAG
The DNA here is from genome assembly GCF_902635505.1 of Sarcophilus harrisii. NCBI lineage: Eukaryota > Metazoa > Chordata > Mammalia > Dasyuromorphia > Dasyuridae > Sarcophilus > Sarcophilus harrisii. The sequence continues at coordinate 535,264,998 of NC_045426.1, read as the reverse complement.
GGGTTTGTTGCTTAACTTCTACCCCAATCAGTGGGGAGAGGCTACTGAGGAAGCTGAAAAGCCATTGAGTATCAAAAAATTTTTGGTGATGAGATTTCAAGTGATTAGCTTCTCCTGGGGGAACTAAAAACCAATCAGAGCCAATGATGTTCAGTTAGTCAAAACCCATCAGATAGAAAATGGAGAGCAGACTAACTTTGTTGCCTGGGAACAAATCTATCTACAGCCCCAAACTCCATGCCTTTCTGTTATGACTAGTCTATGATAGCAAATCAAAGTAATCACATTCAGTGCAATCAAGGTTATTGAACTCCTTTTAACAATATAACAAAATTGTATAATAGCTTTTAAAAATAATCAATAAAAATAAAATTCCACTTAAAGAAAAGGTAAAAATATCCAGCTACCTATGGCCTCAATTCTTGCTACAAACTCAGACAGGTAATGATTGTGCAAACATTTACCATTCCAGATAAGGGTCATATTACATGTAGACAAGTACTTAATAGCCTTCCTCTCTTTATGTCCTTGTTACCCATATAAGGTTGAGATTTTTCTGTTACTAATGGGCCAGAGGTTATGTTAAACTTAATTCACATAGTATCTATGTCAGCCCTACAAAAGTCCTTTAACAAGAATGAGTTTGTATCAAACTAAGGGACCAAAGATTAAAGAGAATTCTTGGAGGATAGAGTTACATAAATTACTGATATAATAATTGATTCTCCCTGCATATTGTTGCCCTTGGATACAATTTCGTTTTATCTTCACAACAAATCATTATTCCCATTTTGTAGATGGGATGTTAAATGCCATATTTAATCAATATAGCATGGCAGAGCTAGGACTAACATTTATGTTTTACTTTGGACCTCTATTTTTATACAGTATTACTATTTAACTAGAGCCACAGAAGTACTTTTAATCATTTTTTATAGAGTATGTTTCAGTGCTTTGTTCTTATGCCTTGCAGATTTTAAAATAATTTAAATATTTATAGCCAAACCTCCCAGCCTGAAAGATAGCAAAATGTTGGCGAGACAATGGTGGGATTTGACTACATGGTGGGAATGTCTACAACATTGTAAATGGAGATCCACAGAAAGAAACTGAAATCTATATAATTATAATGCTAGTTTCCAAAGAAGAATTAAAAAAAAAAATGCCTTTTTCCCTTTTTGCAAGGAGGTGGGAAATGGAATTTATCTGTTGGTTATGCTAATTCTTTTTTCTTCAGGGGGAGATATAGTTGAAAAAATTAAACTTAAAAACAAAGACATTCAGCATTTTTTTTCAATCTTTTCTTTTATATTACTGTAATTTCCAAATATATCCCTTCCTCATCCTTTCCATTGAGCCAATTCTTGTTTAAAAAAAGAGTAGGAAGACAGGCCACCAGGAAGTTTGTTCTCTGTAAAACTAACATTAACCTTGTCTCTCTATTTATACTGTTCCACATTCACTAACTCATGTTTCCTTCTTCCCCCTAACCCTCTTAGTCCCACCCCCCAAAACACACTGGGAGAAATGAGAGGAAAGTACATCTTTTCATCTCTCTTTTGAGGACAAGCTCATTCATTATAATTACAAAGATTTTAAGGTTATTCTTCCCTACTCCACCCCAATTGTGCTTGCTTCATTTTGCATCAATATTCTCATGTCTCTTTGAATGCTCTGTACTTGTTTGTTACTCTTCAGTAATATCCCATTACATTCCTCTTCCTGTTTGTATTTTGGTCATTTCCCATTTTTCCAGTTCTTTGCTTCTGTTCTGCTTGGGATATTTTGCTATGTATGTGAATTTTTTTTTTTTGGGGGGGGGTCATTGACCTTTAACCTAGCAGTGAGTTCTCCAAATTAAAAGATTGTGTTTTAGTTAAAAAAAAAAATCTACGTTGCTTTCCTTTGTGATTAGACCAAATCATAGGTCTACCAACAGTATATTAGTATACTAATATACTTCTGTTTTCACAGTTATACTATGATTTAAAAAATTTTTAATAATAAGTTTGTTTTCAAAATACATGCCAAGATAGTTTTCAACAAACAAACAAGCAAAACCGTGTTCCACATTTAGTCCCTGTGGACCTTTCTCTTGGATGCATATGGCTCTCTCTCTCTCTCATATGTCTATTGGAACTGGCCTGAATCACCTCATTGTTGTAAAGAGCCAAGCTGTACTGTAATTTTTGACATGATAGATCAGAATTATCTGATGATTAATAAGTAAAGAAAAAAAGTATATAAATTTCTATAGCATTTTAAGTTTTGTAAAACACTTTACATGTTATTTTATTTGATGTTATATAAGTAATATTACTGAAATATATTATAAAATATTACTTTATAAAAAATGAGACAGAAGATAGTTTGATTTACATTGTTGCCTCATGTCAGAAGTTTTCAAATTTACCTTAGTTAGATTTTAAACTGTGATATTAATGCTTCTACTCAAAAAAGAAAGTCAACCTATGGATATTGTCTGTGAGTTCCAAAAGAATTTCTTGTTTTGATTTTGCTTGGGGAGGGGAGTGGAGAATTGTGATTTGGTTTGGTTTGGTTTATATGGCCTCATAAATCTGTTTTTCTGCTGACTCTGTTGTTCTAGTTTGTGGTTCTGATGGGAGGTCAGTGTGAAGTCTTCATGAATAATAAATTAAGGCTTTCATTCCAAACAACTCAAACTGAATATAGGTGTATAAGAGAGGCGCAAAGAGAGAAGAAACAAGGTAGAGTGAGTGGCTAGTTATGTAGCATGATCTGTAACAAACATGCTTATTTATCTTTTGTTCAAAGATTGTTTTATTATATGAACTAGATCTTTATTAAATTTTCATTTGTGTATTTGTATTATAGCAGAATAGTAGTTCCATTTTAAAATCTCTGCAGAATATTTATTTAAGTAACTAAAGATTATCCATTTCTTACCATCAGTTTGGTTTTCCTATAATACAGTGTCTGCCAAGGAACATGAAAGTTATCACTTTTTAATTAAGGTTATTGCACATAGGGAAAATAGTTTTCAAAATTCCATAAAACAAATGTTTGAAACAAATTTGGTAAGTGCTTCATGAGCTTGCTATTTCTGAAGTGTGTTAAAATGTTATGCTTTTTATTTTTATTTTTTGATTCTCTAATTCTTGAATTAAAGGAATAATTTATAATTTGACTCATCCAAGTCACTTAAGTAACTGGGCAAATCACATAATCTTTTAGTGTTATCAGGCAGCTCTCTAAAATTTGGTAGAAGGAATTTCCTCATCAAAAATTCTCCAAATCAAAAAGTCACAGATCTTCCCTTTCCCAACAGCATGGATTATAAAGTGGAAATCACATGGATTCATTAAGAACAGGCCATTCCATATTCAACATTTTTCCTTTGATTGGTAAATAAAGAAAATTCAGTAGACATACTTGATTTCGACTTAAAGAATATCACAAAATCTCTCATGGTATCCTGGTATATAGCATGTTGGCTAGATAGTTCCAGGGGTCTTATGATAGAGAGAGCCATCTGCATCCAGAGAAAGGACTGTGGTTACAGAGTATGGATCACAATATAGTACTTATACTTTTTTTGTTGTTGTTTGCTTGCATTTTCTTTCTCATTTTTTCACTTCTTGATCTGATTTTTCTTGTGCAGTATGATAATTGTGGAAATATGTATAGAAGGATGGCACATTTTTAACATATATATAGTCGTTAATGGGTCAGTATCCATTTGGGTGACTCATCTGGATTATCTTGTTTAGTTCTGGGCACTACAGTTTAGGAATAATGTTGATAGTTTGGTTAGTGTCCAGAGAAAAGTGGCTGGGATAATGAAAATCCTAAAGGACTATGCTGCACAAAAGGACATAAGCAAGCTATGGGCAGGTTCTAGTTGTTGGGTGGAGAGAATGATGGATTTAGTTCTGTACATATTTAATTTGAAGTGCTTATGATATATATCAATGTAGTTGGAAGTTCCAGACAAGTGATCAGGAGGAGATTCAAACTGAATATGTAGTGGAGGTAATTTGAAAAGATGTAATTTTAACTATCTTCACAGATACATAATGTTAGAGCTGTCTGTTACCTCAGAGAAATCACTGAATACAACCTTCTCATTTTATAGATGAGAACTTTGAGACCTGAGTATAAAGTGATTTGCCAAAAGTAGCAGAGTTCCTATTTGCACCCATATCTTCTGGCTCAAAATCTATTGCTATTTCTATCATACCACAGTGTCTCATGTTACAAATGCATCCTTAGATTATGAGTTGAATTGTCCAAATTTTTGCCGTTTTCCTAGACAGTTTTCATATAAAGAAAATTTTGATACATTTTTATTGACTTTAACTTTTAAAGCCTAATCTGTCATCATGAGAGAACAGTTAGCTTTCAGAATACTATTTGCACGAAATTCATATAGAAGTTTCCCTCCTAACTAGGGAGTGCATCAGTTGTATTAAAAGCTGGTTTTTTAAACAAAATTTTATTTAGTTCCTGAGAGGATGTTTTGGAGATTCCCCTAATGATGCTCAGAAACATTGTCACTGCCTAGGCACAAAAGCTGCCAGGCTAAAGTAGTTGGAAAATGTGACAAGATAAGGGCAGGTTGCCAAAGGTGGGACTCAAGAGTGAACTGTAGGAGAATAGTCCTGAATGAAGAGAGCCTTTGGGAATTGTTTAAGGTAATATTGACCCTGATAGCAGCTGGAACCTGTTGACAGACAGCAGTAGCTCATTTTGGAGCACTTTCTCAAGGTGAGGCTCTGAGAAAAGGCCACGGAGAAGGAGGAGCCACTGTGATTATACAGAAGATTTGTACTCAAATAAATGTGGAAGATGTTGCTATTATCAGAATCTCTATTTATACACAAAGGAAAATGGTATTAGACAATAAGAGTATGGAGTAGAAATATATTGTGAAATGAGAAGTCTGTAAATAAATGAACTTTGAAAATAAACATATATTATGATATGATACAAATCATTTATTAAGTGCCTACTATATGCCAGGCTAAGTGCTAAGGAAATGAGTAAGAAAAAGAAAAATGGTCACTGCCCTCAAGCAGCTTATGATCCAATGGGGTTAGATGAAACACAAGCTGAAAGGTAAGGAAGAGAAAAAGATGATGGGGGAGAGAAGGTATCTTGCACTGGGGACATGATGATGGTGGAATCAAATCCAAGTAGTGCAGCTGATAAGAAATAAAGAATTGGCAGTGCTTCTGAACCTTCTTTAAATGGGGCCTTTGGGAGGAAATTTGTTTTGTTTTGTTTTGCTTTTGTTTCCAATTAGAAGTACTGAGGCTACTGAGAGTATTGATGAGGTGTGAGTACCAAAGCCAATGCAATTTCTGTGATGATGAGTTTCTTAGTGATAAGTTTTTCCTGGAGCAGGGAGGGGAATAATGGTGCTTAGGGCAATGATGTGCATCCTTGAACATTCAGTAAATACAGATTGACTGTATTTTCATTGACATGAAAGTTTGCCTTTGTAGTAAAAGGCACAGGTTGTATCATGCTTTATTAGAAATGAACATAGATGAAATGTCTTAGATGCCTATGGTTTGAACACAGGACCACAAAGGACAGTTTCATGTATAATTGTAAGGAAACAGCTGGATTATAAATAATAGTCATAATAATGACAATCGTAAATAAGCATCAACATCTAGCATCAAGCTAGACACAGGCCTGGCTTATATTTAGTAATACTGTCTAGGTAGGTAGTTCCTTATTTTATAGTATTCAGAGTGTTTATGGAGAGGAAACAGTTCAAATTAATATCTCAAATAAAGACACTAAAATAGAAGTGATTTGTCAATATGGAGTTAAAAATAAAAGTTTCCCTAGGGCTAGAAGGTACTTAATTCTAGCTTCTTTAATTTTATCTTATGGAGTCAATGAGACCTTAAGGATCACCTAGTTCAACTGCCTGCCCATGTAGGATTCCTTTGTGTACTGCATTCAAAATGCAAATAGATGTCAGAATTCATCTGTCAGAGAATTGAATTAAATTTTCTAGCTGCCAAAAAAGCATTTTGATTTGATGTTCCATTGTAAATAGTTCCAAATATCAAGCAAATGTGAATGCCTCAAACTGAAAATAAAGTGGCTACCTGTATAGTAGAAGGGTTATGTTATGAATTCATACGTGAAATTTCTGCATATGTTTTTTTCTAGAGACTTAATACCTATTGTTGCTGCTCTGGAGTACAATCAGTGGTTCACAAAGCTGTCTTCTAAGGATCTAAAATTGGTAAGTGATTTTTTTAAAAAGAAAAATCCCAAGCCTATATATATATGTCAGTTTTGCTTTGCTGTGTTTAGATTGTCAAAAAAAAAAAAAAGGTGGAGTTTCTTTACCCCTCTGTAAAAGAGACTTGCATCTGTTACCCTTTCAAGAAATGACTTGCCAAGCAGTCTGCAAAGCCTGTAATATGAGATACTTCAGAAAAGTGTGTTAGCTCAGGTTTTTTAGCTGCTTCAGGCAATTTTAGATTAGACAGGAAGCTACATCCAGTTGGCAAAAACTATTGAGGGTTACGTTTGTGCAGCTGGTACAGAAAAAAGCAGATTTTACATTCCTATCATGGCTTCCTTTTTTGAATAGGCCCTTTTACTTAGAGTTAGGGAAATGTTAACTGATGAAGTTGGTCTGGTCCAGTAGTAATACTTAACATGAGGTTTTTAGCTGAAGCTTGTATTTTATATGTATGTGTATGTCTGTGTGTGGTCATGTGTATAAACATATAGTATCATATATAACCAGTGTAAATGCAGTTAATATCCTCCAAAGTAAAAGGGGGCCAAATATTTGAACTGTTTTAAGCAGTGGAAGTGAAATGTGTATTCTGAATCTTCCTTATATTTATTTTTTTGGCTTAAGAAACTATAACAGCTATCCTCTTATCCCTGTAACCTTCTGGCCCCTGTGAGAATCTCTAGTTCCAAAACTATGTAAAATAGGGGAACTTTGGAGTCAGGAAAAAAAATATGATGTGAATTGAAAGTTGGTAATTGATGATAAGATTGCTGTCACTGGAGACTGGTGGTGATGAAGATTTGAGTTTGCTAGCAAGTTTTATGACTTTTACCAGGAAGCCTGCATAGGGTATCTTTCTAGTTTCTAATGAATTGATTCCCCTGCTACCAGTATGACTGGCACAAGCATTGCTGTTTCATCAGTATTCCTGAATCTTGAGTGAAAGTGGAAATGCAAATTACTTATCAGGACTAAAGGCAGTGATGGATCTTAGGAGTAGAGTAAAAAGTCATGACTGGGAAAACCATTCCTAGATTGGGAACAAAAGTCAGGAAATGGGTATGGGAATGGATGTTCAACATATGGAGTACTTAGGAATAAAAATTAGGACATAGCAAGAGCAAATGTCAGAAAAACTAGGGAAAGCACATGGTTAACAGAATCAGGTGATACAGTGCAGTAAATAATAGGTAAATCCTTAATATGGAAATAAAAAATGCACTGGGGAAAAAGTTTTTTGAAACTAAGGATATTCTTACCTTTAGAAGGGGATTATCTTGCATAGTTTTGGCATAGTGAGGTTTTCCCTAGCATATGGACAGTCTGGAGCCTGCAGGTGGCAACAGATGCATCCTGTTAGGGATGTCTGGAATGGGAAATTGGGATTGGCAGTAAGGATGCGTTCAATGCTAATCCAAGGTTAGTGTCTCCTTGGTATATTGCTTTCTGTTACCTAAGTTTTTTTTTTTTTTCCCAACAGTGTTTCAAGTAGGTTTTTGATAGGCCTATTTATTTAAATTCCAAGCTTTAGAGATAGACCCAGATCTTTGATCTAACTGTGATTATATCAAAATATCCAAAATTAGCATGTTATTCCCTTTCCGCTGAATCATCCACTGAAACAGCCTCTCTCTTCCTAGGTAATAGTGAAGCAAAAGTCAGTTAGTAAATAAAGGTTTATTAAGTGCCTTCTCTCTGGCAGCCTCTGTGCCAAGCTCTGAATTAGATAATCAGAAAACCTGATTGTTCAACTGGCTTCACCATTTGCTAGCAATGTGACTTTGTCAGGTACACTTAATTTCTCATCTTTAAAGTGATATCTATACTTTGTTTTTCTTAGAGTTGTTATGAGGATGAAAACTAGTTAATGTATGTAAAAGCACTTGGTAAAAAATAGAATACTACTAAGTAAGGGAGAGATATTTCTAATTGTGAGTGTTCATAAAGGATGTTGGATGCCAGCTAATCCAACTCCCTCAATTTACAGAAAAGGAAAATAAGAGGCCCAGGAGTTGAGACTTGCTCAAGTTTTAACAAGGTAGTAATCTTGGATTTGAAACTGGGTCCTCTGACTTGAAAAACCTGAGTCTTTCTATGGTAATACACTGCTTCCTGTTATAGCTTATATGGAAATATAATATTTTTAGTATCAGCAATACAAGAATCGTCATGTACCTATATTGTTCAAATAATACTAGTTTAGTGTGGCAGTATTTGAGATTTAAAATATTAGAAATAGTTTCATGGGATTTACAAATTGAAGAGACCATAAAGATCATTTTGTCCAGCTCCTCAATTTGTCAATCAAGAAGATGAAGGTTACAGTAAGACTCAAACTTTATTCCATGTCTGGCTCCCAGTTTAGAACCCCTTTTCAGTAAAGTTGAGGAAAAAAACTTATTTTTTGTTCGTGTTATCCATAGTTTTTATTAACATCCATTAACTAAAACAGAATGAATGTTGGAAAAATTGATTTAAGAAGAGCATAAAGCAGTCAAGATCATACTGTTCCCGTGATAATCTTAGCACCGGGATCTTTATTGGTCTAAAAAAAATTGCATTATCCTGGAGAGACCATCTAATTTGAAGGGAAACTAGCTTTATAATTCACAATGTTTAAGAAAAATGATAAAATTTAGTGCTGGCAGGGTTGTCCAAAAAAAAAAAAAAAAAAAAAAAGGAAGAAACCTTTTTACATTATTAGAGAAACTTCAAGGTTGTAGGATTCTTTTGGAAATCGATCTATTAGTACACTGCCACTGGTTTAAGAAATAAAATCTATTTGAACCATTAATCCTGTTTTTGTTAATATATCCTAACAAAGTATTCAAGAAGGAAAAAAAAAGCAAAATATTCAGATATTTTGAGCAATAATAATAATTTTGAAATTCTATATAGCCACATTAGGAGTTTCTCATTAATTGTTCAATTAATGTATGTTAAATTTGTAATCAGATGAACTAAATTCATGTCTTAACTCCAGAACTTATTATTTTTATCCCCATAATCAGATAATTTCACATAATTGAGCTTTATTTTCTTCATATGTAAAATGAGGAGAAAATGCTTTATTTAAATAGGAATCAAATTATGCTGAAATTTTCTCATATATAAAAGAGCTTTTGCACAGAATGATCATTGAAATCCCTTACAGGTTTAAAGGTCTGTGAAATCGTTGCTGTCAGCATCACCAAATATGTGCAGAATCTCAGCCTTCCAGTTACTATTTTACTTCAGTCTTCCTTCAACTTCTGCTTTTGTTCAGATCATAAAGCATCTATTTCTCCATCCTCCATGTTTTGTGGATTTCCACTTTGGTCTCCCCATGTCTTCTTCATTTAAATTCCTAGCTGATCTCTTTTGTTCTAGTCTCTTTTAAACCTAACTGCTAGGATAGTCTACTTCAACCCAGTTTAATTAAACAAGTATTTCAGAACACATTATTGGGTCATATATGTACTTCAAATCTTTATAGGCTCCTTGTACTTTCTTATATCGATCTTCAGACTCATCTTAAGTGTGTCCACTACCTTACCAGTTTCATCTCTTGCTTCTTCTCACTGTTGCCCTTTCGCAAGTTAATATACTTTTACTATCCCTCATGCATTGCTCATTATTGTTTTTGAGTCTTTATCTTTTCTACCATGTTCACTCATAATGCCCAATTGTCTCAGACCACATTAACTATTTTTTAAAAATTGTTCAAAACTCACCTTTATTCAAAAAGTCTTCCTCAAATGATGTTCACCCCATGGTGATCCCAGTTCTTTTCATATGATTTTATAGTATTTTCTTAGAACTTTTTATGTGAGATTTTTAATGATTTTCTAATTTTATTTGCATATACATATACATAAATTAATGTATTTGACCTTAATGCAAGCCTCTAAAACCTATTTTTTAATCTATTGTAGCAGTTTCCTAACAGTCTCCAGTTCCTTTTTATTTTCCAAACCATCTTTTATCAAATTGCTAAAATAATCTTAAAGCATAGGTTTGACTTTTATTCCCACTTAAAAATTAATTGATGATTCTCTATTGCTTGTAAGATAAAATAGTTTTCTTAGCTTACTGTTGTTAAGGGCCTTTCCATTCTGTCTCCAACCTACCTTTTTAATGTTCTGCATATGTGCTTTCTTATACTATGTATTCAAGTTAAGCCAAAGCTCCATGTAAAATGGCTGCCCTTTCCAGGTTATCAGTCTATTTCTTTTGTTTCCCCAAGCATAGTAACTGGAATTTAGCAAATAATAAGGTACTTGCCATGTTGTACCTCATATTATTGTCATGTTTGTATATACTCAATACATTTTTAAAGCTCTGAGTTTCTTCAAGGCACGAATCACATCTGAATCATCTCATAGTGCTGTATACACATAATCATAGTTAGAATTTAATACATTTTTGGTGAATAACTGTATGGCTGTGATCATTTCCCATATTATGCTGCTCAAACACTAAAGTCTTAAAAAGAAGTTGACCCAACTTTGTCCAAAAGATTCTTAAATTTCTTGTATCCTGGAGTTTTGTTTTGTTAATGAAATAAATATATTCTTTTAGGTCCCTGATTGTTTCAGATACTTCTTGAGGATAAGTCATAGTATCTCAGCAGAATATTTAGTCACATATTTGGTTTTAGAAATTAGATTTTTTTTTTTAAAAAAGAAAAGAAAATTAAAAAAAAAGATAGACTAATTCCTATTAGTTCATTCTGAATTAATAGCTTTTATTGTGACAATACAGAACAATTTCTTTCAACATATATGATAAAGACAAAGACTCATTTCGTGAGAGGGGTTGACAATTTGAGAATTAACATAATCAATATAATGTAATTTGCAGGGAAAAGGTCAAATCTAATAATTTCCACTATCACAGCACCTGTTTCTTTTGTGACTGGATAACTTTGAACTGCAATATAATCCATAGAGCAGCATTATGCTTTTTTTTTTTTTTTTTTTTTTTGGCTAAAAGACAGCATATAGGAATGCTCAGGCATTATTCTTGAATGTATATTTTTAAGCTATTTTTTCTAAAGGATTTTTTACTCATGATATTAGAAAATCAATTATATAACAAATTATTGTGTAAATTTCTCTTTTTTTCTTCATTCTATCTTTCCCCTCTCCCACTATAAAGTTGTATTTCTAATTTTATTTTCTTTTTTTCCTGAATATATATATATATATATATATATATATATATAGAGAGAGAGAGAGAGAGAGAGAGAGAGAGAGAGAGAGTGAGTGAGTGAGTCAATCAGGGCTAAGTGACTTGTCAGAGTCATACAGCTGTAAATGTCAGTTGGTAGAGGCCAAATTTGAATTCAAGTCCTCCTGACGCCAGGGCTGATGCTCTATTCACTGCATCATTTAGCTGCCCTCTGACTGTATCTTAAACGGCATATACATACATCAAGTCACTTAAAATATTCATGTTCTCTGGATGCTGAAAGGACATTTCAATTCTTAAAATATATGTTTTTGTACATATATACATACACATACATATATATTTTATTTAATTTTAAAAATATTATTGTTACTTCTAAGTGACTCCTCCTAAACAATAAGAGACTCTCCCATGAAACAAATATACACATACACATACACACACACACATATATACATATACATAGAGAGAGACAGAGACAGAACAGTGTTAAGCAAATCAAATAAGCATATTGGCCCTCCTGATAAAAAAGGATTTTCCAGACTCTCTCTGCATGGATACACTATTACTTCTTTCTTCCCCATCTTCTTAAATTGTATTCCTTATTTTTGATTTATGAAATGAAGATTGGGGATAGCTTTCATTTGAATTCTGTTCAGTGTTGTTTTTCTTTTCATTATTATAATTAATATGTAAATTGTTCTCCTGATTCTGTTTACTTCACTTTGTATTAGTTCATACAAGTTTTTCAAAATTATTTATTTTTTATATTGCAATAATAATATATTATGTTACTATATTACAATTTGTTTTGATGTTTACCAGTTAATTGGTATCCACTTTATTTTCAGTTGTTTGCTACCAAAAGAAGTATTATCTTTATATATACATATGTGATAAGGTGTTCCACAGGAGTTAGTATAATTTTAAGCTATTAAAGACTTTTTGGACACCATACAAAAATGCATGTATGCTTAGAAACACATACATATACCTGGATGTATACATTAATGTATATGCACATACATATACCTATCCCTATATTTAACTCAAACCTGCTTCTGATTACAAATTTTCTTTGTGAGAATTTATACCTTCAAAATCAGCAAATGCTACAAGTCAGGACTTGTTTGCTTTGTTGATTATCTAGATTTAAGACACTGTTGGGAAAAATATTAATGATGCACAGTGCCTGGCAAAAGTTATATAAATGCATATTTCCTTCCCCCCTTTCCTTTTCCAAAGAGTTGTTATTAAACATTTGCCAGTATAACCTTGTCTTTACATACATTTATATCTGTACCTATACATGTACCTATCAGATTTCACTCTTTGGCCCCCTTTTGATATATGCATTGTGGTAATATCATTGGGCCAAAAGATAGATACAATTCAGTGATATTTCTAGTACTTTTTCAGAACTTTCCAGGCAATTTCACAGCTTCACTATTTGGATATTTTCTCATAGTTCCACCAACATTTACCATTTTTTATTTGTTATTTTTGTCAATTTAGAAATGAATCTTGAGACTTTTAATTTGCATTTTTCTTTTTTGTATAGAACAATCAACTCAATTTACTAGTAAGTGAGCTAGGATGCTATTCCCTATTTTGTAATCCATGCATTAATAGCTGAGATTTATATAGTCCCTTAAAAGAGTTGCAAAACACTTTGACATACTTTGCAATACAGCATTTTATTTAGCATTATGGAATAGTCATAGAATGTTTCTGTTACAGTCCACTGATGTCTGCGAACAAATCTTGAGAGTGGTGAGTAGGTCCAATCGATTGGAAGAATTGGTTTTAGAAAATGCCGGGCTTAGAACGTAAGTACTTACCTGAATACTTCTTTTTTAAAATGTCCCCCTACCCTATCCCCTTTATTTATACATGCAGAGGTTCAAAAGTTTCTCACCTTACAGATAGAGAGGGTGTGTTTTTAGAAAGAAGAGACCTATCATATTCTTTTTTTCTTTCAATGTCCTGAATGTCTGATTTAAGCACTTAGCATCATCTACCACTTTGTATCTAATGGCGTTGGTGCTTTGGATTCACTTGATATTTTATTATATTCAATTATTCTGTTCTGTTGATAAGTCTTTACTAGTCCTCTTCCTTGATACATCAACAATTAGATAGTTTTTATTTCATGATTAGTAGTCATTTAAATATGCTCTGTACAGGTCATGGTAATTTTTTTTTAAAAATCTTGAATTCATTGAAATAAGGAACTGAAATACCACAAAGTTGGAGAAGGAGAGAGTTTCTTAATCAAAACATTTAATGCTTTATTTGAAACTAAACATAACTAAAATAATGATCTTGATTTTATGATAAATTATAGGGCTGGCAAAAGCTACAATTTTAGCCTTTAAACTCAACAATTAAAGCAATCAGCTTTGCATTCATGAGGAGTTCATAGAATGAGAAATAAAATGTAGTGAAAAGCCTGGTATAATTTTCAGAAAAATCAGGTTCAGTGTTGGAGTAAAAAAACACACACATGCGTCAAAATAAAGAAATAAATAAATGAAAACCCAAAAAAGTATTCATATTTATCCATGTTCAATGCAATGGCTATTTTGGTCATAAACAAGTGTTGGTTAATTGAAGAATAAAAGCCATCCAAGAACAGAAGCTTTTAAGGAAGGAATGCTTTTCTTAGTTTACAGATTGTATCATTTCTTTTTTAGGACTTATACATTTTTCATCAGCAGAATTGCCTTTTCTTAAAATGGCTTTCTGTTTAATCCTGTGCAACCTTTTTCTGGTCACAGGAAAGTTTATACAGTCTCCCAGTGAGGAAATGTATTTACATGTGATATGACAAAATTTCACTAGGACATGATATAGGCTAACATTAAGACTCCCTAAATAGATTTCATTCTGCTTCAGCTGTTGTGTTATCAACTTAAAATTCTGTATTAATATTTAATCCATACTTGTTTTATTCACTTTCAGAGATTTTGCACAAAAACTGGCCAGTGCCCTAGCCCATAATCCCAACTCAGGACTTCACACAATTAACCTTGCTAGCAATCCACTTGAGGATAGAGGTACTGTAATATTTCAGTTTTTCATTGATACCAGAATCGTAAGAGGATTAGTGAGCTTTCACTCCACTTTGCCTGAATAATGGAGTGTCACATGTTAAATTGTCCTTGTATCATGAGTACAGTTGGTATTGCCTTTATTTTTTAATGACTAATTATTTTCCTTCTCATCTTTATCCTGTAATTAAAATAGAGTTGACCATGATTGTCAATTTCATGGTCCTTTTATAAACCTGACACCATTTTAAAGTAGTTATGGCTGGAAGGAGGGGGGAACATGTTATTTAAAAAACAAAACTCAATTTTTAGGAATGAGAAAGAGGATATATTTTGTTAGCATTTTCTACTTTTGATATTTTTCTTCCACCTGCCATAATTAAATAGCTATTAATAATTAGAAGGAATTAGTGATTTGTATTTTACTCTTTTTTTGGTGGTAATATAAATATTTCATATTCCTCTGATTGTATATTCTCTGTCTTTTTCTATCCTTTTTTTTAAAAATAATTTTTTCACATTATTTCCTGAGAAACCCTCCTTCAGTGAACCTTTCCTTATAACACAGAAGAACAGCTCAACAAAAGCAATGAATTGAACAAACGTGTTTAATATCTGCCAGTATATTATACTCTTTGTCCCCACCTCTTTATGAAGAGGAAGGATGTCTGTTTTATCTTTTGTCTCCAGAACAAAAATAGTTGATTGAAATTAATCTGAGACCAGAAGTCTTTTACTGTTGTTTACATTGTTATTGTTTTCTTTTTTTCTTTTTTTTTTAATTTAATAGCCTTTTATTTACAGGATATATACATGGGTAACTTTACAGCATTAACAATTGTCAAACCTCTTGTTCCAATTTTTTACCTCTTACCCCCCCCCCCATCCCCCCCCTAGATGGCAGGATGACCAGTAGATGTTAAATATATTAAAATATAAATTAGATACACAATAAGTATATCTGACCAAAACGTTATTTTGCTGTAGAAAAAGAATCAGACTCTGAAATGTTGTACAATTAGCTTGTGAAGGAAATCAAAAATGCATGTGTGCATAAATATAGGGATTGGGAATTCAATGTAATGGTTTTTAGTCATCTCCCAGAGTTCTTTTTCTGGGCATAGCTAGTTCAGTTCATTACTGCTCCATTAGAAATGATTTGGTTGATCTCGTTGCTGAGGATGGCCTGATCCATCAGAACTGGTCATCATATAGTATTGTTGTTGAAGTATATAATGATCTCCTGGTCCTGCTCATTTCACTCAGCATCAGTTCTACATTGTTATTGTTGTTGTTCAATCGTTCATATATGTCTGTCTCTTCATGACTCTGTGGATGCCTGTCCTCAGAGTTTTCTTGGCAGGTTTCCTTGCCATTTCTTTCTCCAGTGGGTTAAGGCAAATAGGGTTAAGTGACTTGCCCAGAATCTTACAGCTAGCCAGTGTCTGAGGCCAGATTTGAACTGCGGCTTCCTTCTTCTAGCATTCTCTATTGAGCCATCTAGCTAACTCTTCTGTTTATATTATTGTAGTACTTTTGCATTTTATTCTTTTGATTTTACTTTTCATTATTCTTTATCATTCTTCATAGTTGTTTTCATATTTATATGAATTCATATTAATTGTTTACTCAGTGCAGTAATATTCTGTTACATTTACATACCACAATTTCATGAGTAATTCCCAGTGGATGGGTGCCCACTTTTCTTCTTGGTTTTTGCTACCATAAGGAATGTTGCTCTTGAGACATTGGTATCTGTGGGATCTCTTTCTGTCAGTAACTTTCTTGCCTGGTAGTAGGATCATTTAATCAAAGAGCATAAAATAGATGAGAGTCTTTTTTTCCCCAGTACTTCCAAATTGTTTTCCAGAACTGTTGGTGCATTGTTTCTTCTCACAGAATATATCCAGCATTAACTACTTCTGTCTTTTCTCATTTAGTAGATGTAAGATAAAGCCTCAATTGTTTTAATTTGTTTTTCTCCTAATATTAGTAAATTGATGAATTTTTATATAGTTGTTGATCAATATCTGGCACATAATAGGCCTTCAATAAAATGTTTGCTATTGATTGATCTTTGCATTACTTTTTATAAGAACTCTTTGTAATCGTTTGATTACTTAACTAATAAGAATATATTCATTCTTTAAAACTCTTATTCAGTTTTATTTCCCCTGTGAAATCTTCCTTGATACTACTTAGAATAGTGTTTCCATCCTTCCAAATAGACAACTATATGGTGAAATAGATTGAGTGTTAGGACTAAATTTAAGAAGGCTTGAGTTGAAATCCACCCTCAATGGGGTATAATTGAGGGTGTAATTCCTCAATTACATACTAGCTGTGTGACTTTGGGAAAATCTTAAGAACTCTGTTTGCCTCAGTTTCCTCAAGTGGCAAACAAGGACAATAATAGCACTGACCTCCAGAGTTGTGCTCATCAAATAAAATAATATTTATAAAGCACTTAGCATACCATGGCAAAGTCAATCAAACTTTAGTGCTTTTATTTTGCTTATACTATTTATGTATTTAATAACACCTTTCTATAAGCATGGGTAAATCATTAGATTATCCTTTAATACATTCTGAATTAGTGGAATCCAAATTAGTCTAGAGAAGCTTGTTGTTCATTGTTTTCAGTCATGCCCAACTCTTTGTAATGTATTTGGGGGTTTTCTTGGCAAGGAGTGATTTGCTATTTCCTTCTCTTGTTCATTGTACAATGTCTGAGGACAGTTTTGAATTCAGAAAAATGAGCTTTCCTTACTCCAGCTCCAGTATTCTGTCCAATATACCATCTTGTCACCCCCTATAAAAGCTATCCTGTCTTAAACAAAGTTGGCTGTTGTTTAATCCTTAGATTCTAAAATGGCATTTAAAATACTGTACTCTCTTCTTTCTATACTTTGCTTTTTCTGCTTACCAACAGTCTTTCTCTTATTATAATTGACTGAATATATGTTTTTTCATGGTTCTACTGTTTGGTTTGATTTTTTTTTTTGTGTGTGTGTGTGTGTGTGTGTAGTCAGAATTACATATCTAAATTAATATCTCCTTTCTCCCCCTTTTATCCTCTCATACACTTATTATCATTCTCAGAAGTCATCCATGTCTTCTTTGACATAATTTCCTTCTTTTCTTTTTTCTTATTCTCCTCCTTCCCCTTTTCCTCCCTCCCCTTCTCCTTAGTCTTGAAAAATATGATTTTCTTATAGCAATTGGTAGAAATAATTTTTTATTTAATAATTTTATATTGTTACTTTTGTTTCATAATAACAGTAAAATTATCAGATGATTACATTATAAGAAAAAATATATATTTGCATATATAGGTAATTAGACAAAATGCCTTGCTTTTATTAAGATTTTTGACTTACAACATATTTAAGTAGTAAGCTATATATAATATCTATGTCAGTGTCTCAAAGGAATATTGCTTAATTTTGCAATTTAAGAAATGTATGCACCAGCAAGATTAGCTACATTATGCACTATTGAACCTAATTTATGTGCATTCAAATGCAGGCTTTTTCTCTGAAATGAAAATAATTTCTATTCATTTTTCTTAAAAAAAAAAAAAAAGTTGCCATGAGTGTAGTAATTTAGTAATGCAAACTGGTAGACATCTGAACTGAATTTTTACAAAATCATTGTAGTGAAATAAAAAACTTAGTCTCAGACATTTTATTTAAATCTATACAGTTTCTCCCAAAAGAAAGAAAAAATTTCTTCAGCTTCTAATTGGACTTTTTCTTATTAGAACTTGATAGTAGTATTTTGCTAATAAAGTACTTATTTTGCTTCATTCTTAATAAGGACTTATTTATATTATAATAAGTACTGTTTCTATTTTACTGATTATTAAGAAACAATTATCAAAATACCTCTTTAAATGTGAGAATTATAAATGACAATATCATAGGAATTTCAAGTACCGAAGTCATTTATGGGTTAACTCCACCATGTCAAATTTAATTTCCTTCTAAATGTGATTTAATAGAATCAGATGGCACATTGCAATGCTAAACATTTTTTAATAATTATTCTTATGTTGGGTAAATGATTTAGAAGCATAAAGAGAGGCAATTGAGTTCTACCCCATCCTTTTTCCCTCCATCATAATTCCATTGCATGATTTGTAATCCACCTACTTAAGGCTCTAGTTTTGTTAATTTTTAATATTTAATTATTTTAACAAAGATTTTATAAAATTGTATTCTTATTTTAAAATAAGATTGAATTGTACTAGTGGAAATCGTAGAAACCCCCTCAAAGCCCCCTCAAAGCCTTTTCTAACATGAATTGGAATTTTCTTTGTGAAATCCTTTCAATATTATTATGCTAATTCAATTTCTGTAATAATCACAATCATAACAAAATGATACCTATACTTTTTATAACAATTCAAAACACTCTATTTTCTTTTCTAATGTTACCTATTTTATCTAATTTGATCCATTCATTCAGTAGAATTTAGAGAGACCAAAGAGAAAGAACTGTTTTCAGGAAATGTTGCCACCATCAACTTCTAATTCTCTGTTCTAATGCACTGGCTTGTTAAAATTAACCTCCTATTCTATCTCTGAAAAGGTGCTTTTCTTTTTGTAGTAAACTTCTATATGCATAGAACTTAAATTTTCTCCTATAAGTGGATCCCTTAGCCTATTCTACCTTTGACCCTCTCCCCACCTTCCCAAATAAGAAAACTTCTTTATTTTTATCCATGTAGAGAACATTTCAAAATTATATTTGCTGCTAGCTATGTTTTCTTTATTGTGACTTCTAAAATTTTTTTTTCTCTTGTGCTTTGGTCATCTTTCTTTTGCTGATAAGCAAACTATATAAGGTAATTATAGAATGGCAGGAACTAAGAAATAAGGTAGTCCATCCCTTTTGCTACAAATTTGGGGCAGCTAAGTGGCACTATGAGTACAGTGCCAAGCCTGGAGACAGGAAAACTCAGCTTCCTGAGTCCAAATCTGATAATAGACATTTACTAGGTGTGTGACCCTTTGCAGGTCATTTCACCCTGCTTACCTCAGATTCCTCATCTGTAAAATAAGATGGAAAAGGAAATGGTAAAATATTCCAGTATTTTTGCCAAGAAAACCCCAAATGATGTCATCAAAAGGTAAATAGGACTGAAAACACTGAATAATAAAACCCCTTCCTTTTATAGCCATTTGCAAAGTTTGAAGATTTTGTATGTGCCTCCTGATTGATAGACATAGAATGTGTGATTTACATTCTGAGACATCATTTATACGGCAATTAATGTATAAGACCACAAGACAAGTCCCTAATCCCATTAAGTTCTTACTTTTATTCATATTTGTTGTTTGGAGGTTTTACATTAATCATATTTCTTATTCAGCTTTTAAAAATCAATTCAATAAATGTACAAGTCAGACACTGAAGATGTAGCCTTGAAAAAAAAAAGGTAACCCTTGCCTTGAAGCATGTACATGGATTAGAGAAAGGGAGAAAATATCTACCCAACTCCCTGGGAATACAAGTTAGAATAGGTAAGGGAGGATTTAAAGCATGATGTCTATCAAGAGACAAGCATTTATTAAATGCTTACCATGTAAGCTCTGTGTTGAGCACTGAGAAAAAATTACGAAACACACATACGTACAAATAAAATAAAAAGAAAGCCTAGAACAAGCACATAAGCTTGAAGAAGCTTCCATTCTTTTGGGGAGACACCATGACAGTAATCATGTCCAATTAAGATAGAATGTAAGATGAAAGTAATTTCAGAGGGAAGTTGGGAAGAAGTAGGGAAGGCTTCTTGCAGTAGGGAGGATTTTAACTGAATCTTGAAGGGAACCAGGAAAGCCAGAGGAGGTCAGGTGAGAAAGAAGAATGTTGCAGAAATGGTAAATGGCTCTGAAAAAATTTATAGTTAGGACATATGTAAGGAACAGCAGATAAGCTAGTGTAGCTGCATTGTAGAACATTTAGAAAAGAGTTTAAAAAGCAAAAAGGCTGGAAAAGGAAGAAGGCACCAAGATTGCGAAGGGATTTATTGTGGAGGAGATAGACAGCCACATAAATTTATTGAGGAGAGGGAGGGAAGGAGTGACAAGATCATAGTTTAGGAAAATCAGTTTGGCTGCTGAGTGGAGAGTGATTTGAATGCAAAGAGATTTGAGACAGAGTGGGCTATAAGCCAGCTCTAAGTCCAGCGGGCTATAGGTCCAATCATGAAGTATTAAAGAATTGCACTGACATAGTGGCTTATGAGAATAGAGAGAAGTAACATATAAAATGTGTTGTAAAAGTAAAAACTATCTAGGGTGAGTGTGAGTAATCAACCAGGGTTGCAAGCTTGGATTACTGGGAAATTGGTGGTTTTACTTGATAGTCATAGGAATGTTGTGAATGAGGGAAGTTTGGGGTGGGAGAAGGGAGGAAAAAATAAGATTAGTTTTGAACACATAGAAACCTCCAGGACACCTAGTTTGAGATGTCTCATAGGCAGGTGGTGGGTAATATGAGACTCCTACTCTGGGAAAAGTTTAGGGATGGATACATAGGTATCAGCAGCATATAGAGATTATTATCACAAAAGATTATATATTAGGAAAAGGAGGCCTAAGAAAGAATGTTTGAGATGAGGCGAGAGCATTTCTAACTGTGAGAAACAGGAAAGTCTTAATGAAAGGATGGCATGTGGGTTTAAACAAAAAACTTCATATGAATTACAAAAATCATTATTTTAGATTCATAAAGAAATATTGAATTTCGTTAAAATGACTGATTTTTTTTTTAAAAATGGAAAATATTGACCTTGAAATAGATTTCATTTCTATAAATATTTGGATTAGTAATAGGATTTCATGTGATTTCAAGGAATCATTATTGTCTCAGTTTGCTCACCTGTAGAAGGCAAAGGTTGGCCTGGATGACTGCTAAGTCCCCCTTCTGGCCCAATGAGTTTTGTGTCTGTAGTTCCAGGATCTGGAATATATTTATGTCTACACCTTTTTCCCTTGTCTTTGAATCCAACTATAGTAGCTTTATATTTTTAGGACTTTTGTTTTTTATTACCAAAGACTTATTTCTTGTCCTTTTGATATGTCATTTTATTTTGTTTTAATTCTCCCCTTTCCTCTCACATAGTCTAGCTATAAATGGGGTCTTATGAGTGATTGTAATCAGTATTTTGAAACTATTTTTCATTGTATTTTGAAAATGTGGATAATATGTTTTGATGCTTGTGTAGCAAATGAAAAATGAGAGATTTTCTCATCTTCTTTAAGAAACATACCTAGAGTTATATTGTTATCACAGTGCATGTAAAATTTGATAGTAGCATTTAGTAATTAAAGTTTTATGTAAATAAGGGAATTTGTGAAATATGAAATTTTCACATGAATTTTTATTTTAAGACATTTGTATATTTTTTATATTGCTTAGAAGGAATTTTCGTCATAAAAGAACAGATAGACAAAACTACACCTAGGCAGAGCTGGTCTCCCAAATCCACTTTACACATTTTCCCTTCTATTTTCCAGGGGTCCAACAAGTATTTATTATCACTTATGTGTCAATCACTGTACTTCAGTATCCCTGGGAATACAAAGAAAAACAAAAACAGATCTTGTCCTCAAGAAGCTCATTTTCTAATAGAGGCAACAAAATTCAAAATAATTTGGCATATACAAGCTAGATATACCGTAGATGAAAGGTAATTCCAAAAATGAAGGTTCTAGCAATTGGAGGGACCAAGAAAGGTCTCTTGCAGAAGATCGGATTTCAATTTTCTTTTTAGAAAAAAACAATCTTTTATAATTATTTACACTAAATGTGTACACTAAATGTGTTTATGACTGAATTCTCTTTTAAGGAATATTTATTTGTATTCTCAAAGAGGACAGTAAGAATCAGTTTTTTATGGTAGGACTCCAGACACCAAGTCACCGAGTGAGTGAAATGTTTTTGACATAGAAAGCCTTTTCCCTATCCCTCACATTCTTCCCTAATGGTGATTCCCTGATTCAACTCCATGAAAGATTATCTATGTGAGTGAGGCTGAAGAAAAGGCAAGAACAATGACAGAATAATATGTGAAAGAAGAGCTGTATAATTCTTCTTGAAAATAAGAGTGATAAATAGGAAGGGAAACTACAATCATGGGAATGGGGGAAGTTCATTTTACTCATTACCTGGACAATAGCTCCAGTTTTGAGAACTGTAGCACTTAAACTGTTTCTTTTTCTTCCCCAGGTGTGTCCTCTCTAAGTATTCAGTTTGCCAAACTCCCAAAGGGACTCAAACACTTAAATTTATCTAAAACCTCATTATCACCGAAAGGTATGGTATACCAAAATTTGTTTCACATCGTTGAATATGTCTGTCACTTTAAAAAAAAACAATGAAAGAATATAGGACATAGAAGGAACTTTCACAAACTTTTATAGTTCAACCTTCAACTTTTTAGAGATGAGTAAATGAAGGCCTGGTCCAAAGATCATAAAGCTAGTTACTAGCAGAGTTAGAACTAAAATGGTATTGTTTTGATATCTAATAAAAAAATAACAACTAGCATTTGTATAAATATTTCAAGATTTTCTAACAATGTTAAAAATATTCCCTTTTATTCTCATTACAAACTGGCTACTTAAGTGTTATTGTTATTCTTATTTTATAATGAAGAAATTGAGATAGACTGATTTGTACAGAAGTATATAATTAAGTCAGTATCTGAGGCTGTATTTGAATTCAAGTCTTCCTAATTCATCTACCTACTATGGTCTAGTCAGATGAGGCTAATTGCTGCCTCACTATATTTAGGGCTCTTTGAAAATTAATCTGGGTTTAAAAATAATTTTTGAATCATATGCATATTTTAATTGATCTAAAAGATACATTTAAATAAAAGAGATTATTTTGTCTGAAATTAGTTAACAAATGTTTTTGAAGCTGAGGAACATTCAGTAATGGTTATTTTCAATTTTCTTCATGAATTGGTTTTAAGAAGTATTTGCTCAATAGTTTATCAAAATACTTAAAAGGCTTCCTCCTACCCCCTTCAAAATTTGATTAAGGTCACCTTTTAAATGGTTTTCAGGAACCATTAGACTCATTCTTTTTGTATTTCAGAAATTTTTTATAGTTCCATCTACATGGACCATTTTGAGTCTATGTTTCTCTAGTCATTTTTTTTCCTATTAAACCCAATATCACTAAGTATATCAGCATTTACCTATAGCTCATTGATAAAAATCATTTCTTCAGACAGATTCCCATTTTTTAGAAAAAGAAAACAAAAAAAAAATAGAGGCAGCATGAAATAAATTTATTCTTGAGCTCTGACTTTTTAGCTCACTTATTTTTTTAAATAGTTGAACAACACATCAAAGCATAAGTAAGTCAACAAACATTTATTAAGTGTCTGCTTTTTTGGGAGAGGGCAGTTTCTGCCCTGTAGTAATGCTGGGGATGCAGAAACAGTCCCTGCTCATAAGGAGCTTATATTCTATTATAAAAATGTAAATTATACTATTGAAACCATATCACACCCAGAGACTTCATTATTTTTGTTTCTAGATTAACTGTTCAGCATATAATGAAACTATTAATGTATTAGGAATTAGAGGAGGAGGGAAAAGGAAGGAGAGTTTGTCTAGGAAAATCTATGTGATTTTAGACCTTCAAGTTAAAAATAATGGGTTTTTTCTGTGTGTAATAAACAAGTATATGTCATCTAATAATCAGGTAAATCTGTAACATATCATAATTATATCTTACCTTCCTAACATTTGAGTTCAACTTTGCCAAATATTAAGGGTCATATTATTCTTCACAATATAAAGATAATATCTTAAATGTTTTATGTTCTAAGAATAGGATAATTAAAAGCAAGAAAAATAAAGTGATATGGTTGGGAATAGAATTGCAACTCATTCACAGAGCTAATGATGAATTCATTATTCTACAACTGGTTAGAATAACAGTTTTATGGGATAAGGTGCCAGAAAGAATATTTTGTGAATTTGAAGTAGTGATTTTGTGAAATGAAAAATCAGACTTTTTTCTGAACCTTTGAACTCTATGTGATTAGAAAGAACTACACTTATTGTATTAAGGTCTTACTGTAATTCACTTTCATAAATAGCTTTCAGAGCAATGGAGATGCCTACAAAGAAGATGGACTACATAGGTGTCCCTTTAATAATACATTCCCATTCAGTTTATATGATGTTTCCAATGTGTGTGATGACACTGAATTATTATTTTTTTTTAATTTAATAGCCTTTTATTTACAGGTTATATGCATGGGTAACTTTACAGCATTAACAATTGCCAAACCTCTTGTTCCAATTTTTCACCTCTTACCCCCCCGCCCCCTCCCCTAGATGGCAGGATGACTAGTAGATGTTAAATACATTAAAATATAAATTAGATACACAATAAGTATACATGACCAAAACGTTATTTTGCTGTACAAAAAGAATCAGACTTTGAAATATTATACAATTAGCTTGTGAAGGAAATCAAAAATGCAGGTGGGCATAAATATAGGGATTGGGAATTCAATGTAATGGTTTTTAGTCATCTCCCAGAGTTCTTTCTCTGGGCGTAGCTGGTTCAGTTCCTTACTGCTCCATTGGAAATGATTTGGTTGATCTCGTTGCTGAGGATGGCCATGTCCATCAGAACTGGATGATGACACTGAATTAAATACACTGAGGTCATTACCTCTGTGGATCCCAACCTGTACCATTCATCTCAGAAATTAGTAGGTAACTATTTCATCAATACAAATGCTGGATGATCACTTATCAGGGATAATGTACTTTCCATTGAGATTGGACTAGGTGATTTCTGAGCTTTTAGACTAAAAATCTAAAAAAAGATTTTAGTGGTTTAGTGACATGATCAGATTTTTATGTTAATGATTAAACTCATCTGCCAGAATATACAAGAAAAGTCTCACTCAGCATCATAGCTTACATGTGTAAAATATCAAGGAATATGAATGAAGAAAGAAATTCATCAGTACATAGTTCTGCAGGAATAAGTATTTAATTTTTATTCAATAGTTTTTCAATCATGGATAGTTTTTCATGACCCCATTTGGAATTTTCTTGGCAAAGATACTGGTGTGGTTTGTCACTTCTTTCTCCAGCTTGTGTCTTTTAGCTTTTTATATTTATATATAGTTTTCAGTGTTCGTCCTTGCAAAATCTTGTATTCCAATTTTTTTTCTCTTTCCCTTCTCTCTACTCCGTACCATAGTCTGCAAGGAATCCAATATATATTAAACATTTGCAATTCTTCTATATATATTTCTACAATTATTATGCTGCGAAAAAAGAAAAACAGATCAAAAAGAAAAATTATGAGAAAGAAAACAAAAAGCAAGCAAACAATAAAAAGGTGAAAATACTATGTTGTGGTGCACATTCAGTCTTGACAGTCATCTTTTTATTTATAGATGGTCCACCTTATTTTGCAGATGAGGAAACTGAGGCACACAGGGTTAAGTGACTTTTTTAGGATCATATAGTAAGTGAATGAGACTTGGTTTAAACTCAGATCTTCCTGACTGCAGACTAGGTGCTCTATCCACTGCACCACCTAGCTGCCCCAAGTATTTAGTAAACTATATTAATGAATACTAAATTAACTATATAACTAAATTAAGTAGTTACTAGTTTCCTAAAATAAGCAAAAGACAAAAGTAGCAATATAGTAGAATGAGCATTGGGGAGCATTAAAAGATCTGACAGTTGCTAATTTCCTATGAGGCCTAAGACAAAATATTTTACCTTCTTGATGCCTTCAGCTTGGCAATGACAGATATTTTCTGTCTTTTCCAGACCCAAATTCTATAATCCCAAGACAGACACTATGGTCAGCAAATCCATTGGAGGCTCTCTAGCATGGTATAGCTAAAGAGTATTTTTATAGTGCTGTATTATTTATGAAGGACATTATGTATGCTATCTTCCCTTGATCCTTGTAATTGAAGCAGGTGTTATTATTGGTCCCATTTTACATTGTCATATGGCTAATAAATAATGCTTGAGTCAGGTGTTGAAATCAGTGCCAAAGCCAGAACTCTGTTTACTCATTCATCTCCATGATACTGAGAACTAGATTTGCTCAAATTCACACAAGTAATATCAGGGGAAACATTTGGATTTAGATCCTTTGATTATAGATCCAGTATTAGGTAAAACAGTAAATTATACTATAAAATACAATAAAAAATGCTGAGCAGCTAGGTGGTACAGTGGACAGAGGACTGGACTTGGAATCAGGAAGACATCTTCTTGAGTTCAAATCTGGCCTTAGGTATTTCCTAGCTGTATGTCCCTGGGCAGCTACCTTGAACCTGTTTGTCTCAATTTCCCATCTGGAGAAAGAAATGGTAAACCACTCCTGAATCCTTTAACCCTAAATGGGATCATGAAGAGTTGGACATGACTGAAAAGTGACTGAACAATAAAAACTACAAAGCCCTTTGAGATTTTTTGGGAAAGGATTTGTTTACATTATTTGGGTAACTTAGGAAAGGAATCCTATTGTGTCTCCTATTATCTAACTTCTTTCCAGTTTTCTTAAAAGTAAATTTTCATATCATCATAAATTTAGAGGAGTTATTGGCCCATTCAAATGTCTCACATATGAAGAAAATAAGGCCCAGGAGATTTAATTAACTTTCCCAGTGTCATACAAGTTCTTCAAAGCTATCAGTCTTGATTAATAAAGACTTTTTCTTTGATTACTCCATTCCTTATCATCCTTGAAAATGTCTTCTTTTTTTTGTTTGTTTTTTGTTTTTTGTACAAAACAGCCATTTTATTTATATCATAGTCATTTCTAGAAGTGCTTTTCCCCTTCCTTCCTCCTTTCCACTTGAAATTGAATCCTATGATAATGATGCTCAGTGTTAAGTGGCTTATTCATTCATGTGAATGTGACTTTTACAACAGTGAAAGATGATTAGACAAAGAATTAGAATGACTACCTTAGGTCATTGTAGAAACTGGGTCCCTTCCAACAATTGTAAGAATTACAGAGTGACAGAATTTCAGGAAAAAAAAAAAAAAAGAACATCAAAAGTCATGGCTGCCAGCTTTTATCTGAACAAAAATCTCCTTTGTTTCAAAGTGATTTTTCATCTCTTGAATGAAAACATGTTAATAGGTTCATTTAAATAGCAAATAGATTCACCCCACCCATCCTACCATTGATTGTTTTAAGAGTTGTTACAACAACTACTAAAATTTTTAAGGCCTTTGTGACTGTTTCCTATTTTGTTCTTTTCTTCATATGTAAAATCCATATATTTGAAAATGTTACTGATAGTCTGAGTTATTTTCTTTATATTAATATTCATTGGGTCACTATAACTGCAATTACCATCCTCAAACGCAAGACCTATTCTAGGTCTCATTAAGATTCTTCTGATGTTTCACTGAAATCCCACAGTCCATTGTAAATTATGTCAGTATCCCCAGAAGGCATTAATGATCAACTCTTACTGACTATGGGCTACACCTATGAAGTTTTGATAAAAGAATGGAAAATGGAATTTTCTGAAAAGGAACACTAACGTGAGAATCACATCCCTTTTTGTTATTTTTCAGTTTTACTCTTTTCTCATTTTCTTTTCCTCTCTTGACTTTGGCTTTTTCCTTAAGTCTGGTTTGTAGACTTAAGTGGTAGCTCCTACAAGTTATTATGACCCAAGGCCATAATAATAGTTGCTCTATCTAGCACATAGAGTTCTAAGGTAATCTTAAAATGCTATATAAATATGAGTGATTCTTCTTATTAAAATTAAAAATTAATCTTATTAAAAGATTTTGTTCTCACTCACCTTTGAGTTGAATTTCAAGTAATTTTAGAATCAAAATAGAAATTAGTCTTGAAGAATTGGTGATGCTTAAGTAGTAGTTATAAGAATTGACTATTAGACAATTCTATTTCCTTATTTTATATTTCATTTTATTATATTTTTCAATTTAATTTCATTATTCCGATATCATCTCCCAAATTCTCCCAAATCAATACCTTATCTCTTCCACAGATAATCACTAAATGATAATTTTCTAGTTTCTACATTATTTCATTCTAATTTTGTCTAGAAATATCCATCTGGAAACACTCCTTTATTAAAATCAAGAATATTGTTGAAATTACTAGAAAGCCCAAATCTTGGGTGTAAATCTATATTTAGAATAGATCTAAGTTTTCAGTTTCTACATTTTTGTAATTTCCTGCTATTGTTGTGTTTATTTATATATGGAGGAGACAGAAAGGAATTATCCCTTTTTACTATACTAGCATTAAGCTCACCAGATAACATTATCATTTAACATATTAGAGCCTGGCCTACTGCCAAGTGCCCATACTTGTCAAGAAACATTTTGCTGTCAGGAGTGATTCTGGCCATCTAATTCAGCTCTGCATTTATTGAGTTTTGTCACACTCCAGAGCAGAATGGTTTAAAGAAAAATGATTTCCCTAATATTTTTTAGAGTATTTGGCATAACATTCATTATGTAGTAGAGAGAATAATAGATAATTGTTTATTTTAATATGAGACTGGTACATTCCATATGCTTTTGTCATAGCAGATACAAATTTATCAGTAATAAGAAAAGCTGGAGCAAGGTGGCCATTTTTCATAAACACAGCCTCTCTTGATATTTTAGACTTCTAGAAAAAATATATTTATGAAGCTTTGTGGTTTGAAAAGCACACTACATAAATTCACAGTTGATTCTCATAATAACTGAAGTAGATGCAGGAGTTATCCAGTCATTATTCATACCAATTCATATCAGAAATGTGTTCTCACCTGATAAAGTATTAGGACTGATATCTTTACCCTTCTACTATTATCCTAAATTGTACTTTCAATGATACTGAGTAAATTTTGGTTTAATGTTGTATTGAGTAAATGTGTGAATATAAGGAGTAAAGTATTTTATTAATTAATATTTTGCTAACATCATTATCAATTATTACTAGACTAACTACATCAATATAAATTACTATCCTGACAAATTGGTAACTCATTAACATAATTTATATTGTTAACATCAGATTTTGTATCTGTCTTTCTGTTTTATTTATCCTTATATTTCTTAATAGTCACATTTATAATTGAAATATTACATTTGGTTTGCAAAATTACTTGGCAAGTTTTTAGAATAAGATAAATTTGAACAATTAACTTATTTGTAGTATTTCAGGCATGAAATAGTTTAAGCTTTTTGGTGGTATGGAAGAAAAACTAGATTGAACCTGGGAAAAATAGCATTTGAATCCTCTTTATGTTATTTCCTACATGTTTGCTTTTGAACAGGTCACTCATTTTCTCATAGCCATAGTTCTCTCATTTGCATAATAAGATTTGGATTATTATTTCTAAGGGTCCATTCTAATATTTTATCTTTGCTAACAAAACAATATTTGAGTGCAGAGCTGAGGGGAGATTTGGGTAGATAACGTGCAGCCATCTCTACTTATTTTTTTAAATATGTGGTTTAGTTATAAGTTAAGCCTTATTTCTATGATAGCTTTTATTAAAACAAAATAAAAGTTTGGGAATCTGAATTGCTGTCTCCTTTTTTTCTTCATTCTGTCTGAGTTGCTGGGGCTAGCATATTTACAGGAAATTTATAATAAGCCTGGTCTTGCTCCCTTTAAAGAGGAACTGAACTTAACTCTTCTTGATATTTTAGGGGTGAATAGCCTTTCTCAATCACTCAGTGCCAACCAGCTAATTGCTACCACCCTCACCCACTTAGATCTCTCAGGGAACGCTCTTCGGGGAGATGACCTCTCGGTAAGACTTGCTTGTTACATAACATTTGGCTTCTTGGACAAAATTGTATTTTTATGATTATATGTGATTCCTAAAGACAGTTCTTTAGTTCATTCCCTTCCATCTGTATAAGTATGAAATCCATGCTATTGACAATACTAACCTGGTTTTTAGTAATTATAACTATCATGTAAGTTTTCCTCCCTGTCCTTCCCCAAAGAATACCATTATACACAAATTATGTGTGTGTGTCTGTGTGTTTGTGTGTTTGTGTAAAATCATTCTGTATATCTATCAGTTTTCTCTGGCTGCAGATAGCCTCCTTTTTTTTTTTTATATGTCTTTTGTAGTTCATTTGGATATTATAATACTTTACTTTTGTTTTAAAGTGTGCTTTTTTTTAAAATCATAATTTGCAGAACATCAGTCAGATAAGCCATGTGGTCCAGAATTTTATACCTTCTACTATTCCTTAGCAAATGGAGACGTTGGTTGTACTATATCATTTAAGCATGTTATAGTAGAATAAACTTAATTGAATAATCCTATAATATTCTGTTATTTCAGAAGCAGCCATCCTTAATGATAGTTATTTTCTTGGAGTTTAGTTATCTATAGTCCTTGAAGCAAGCGCGAGAGAAAAATATTCTGAAAAATTTAAAACAATGGATTTCTCAAGCTTATTAAGAAATGGAGAAATAATGTAAATATTTAGCAGCTCTCCTCAGTATGATAAATTAATCAAGTCTTAAACTGGATAAAAACTGATAATCATGATGAGTCCTGACTTTTACCTTTGATCAGGATTCATTGCAATTCAATAAGCATTCATTAGGCAACTATTAATTTCAAGGCTCTGTTCTCAAACTGGAAATACAAAACAGCCTTTGCTCCCAAGGGGCTGTCATCTTATGGAGATGACCATCACTAGCCAAGCTGATTAAATTATAATCAGTCAAACCTTAAGGAGAAGACTTGTGATTCTTATAAGTAATTTAATTATCATTTCAAGAATTTTGATGTCACCAAGCACATTTCTCTCCTATTTTGTTTTCTTCTTTTTCTGTTATCCTTCTTCCCAACATCCTTACTGTCCTGAAAAAAAATTTTTTTT
This sequence comes from Sarcophilus harrisii, assembly GCF_902635505.1. Classification (NCBI taxonomy): domain Eukaryota; kingdom Metazoa; phylum Chordata; class Mammalia; order Dasyuromorphia; family Dasyuridae; genus Sarcophilus; species Sarcophilus harrisii. The sequence continues at coordinate 535,233,601 of NC_045426.1, read as the reverse complement.
TCCTTTGGTAAATTATGACTGATATCCTTGGTTATCATCTTAACTGATGATCCATTCCTGCTATCATCCATCTAAAAGGATGTATACAAAGACCTAATTTAGACAGTTAATAAGATGCTAAACAATTAATTGTAAGAAATGTTGGAGTGAAATAAATTTTAGAAATTTAAAATTAAATGAGAATCAATTTAAACATCTCTAAATTCTGTGTGACCAAAGTATAATTAAATGGGAACAGTATCAGTTATCTAAGATGGTGTTTTTTGGGTAGGATGAGAATTGATGGACATTGTAGAACTGTTTGCAATTCATAGGAATAGTATGTGTGATTTCACTGTTACATGAAATTCCTTCTGCCAGAGCTTTAATTTCTAGTCAGAGAGTTGACTAAAACATTGAGGTGTCCTAGGTCAGTCAGTCAGTTTGAATAAGAGAGAGGACTTGGATCCATGTCTTTCTCTGAGGCCTTTTTAATTCTGAGTATCATATATTGCTACCTTTGATGCCTTTGATTCAACCAGTTTTTAAACATCTGCTGGGGGCAAGGCATTGTTCTATCACAAATGAGGAGTATTCATAACTTAGTGTGAATGTACTTTGAAAGTCTGTTTATCTCAAGATAACCTCCTTTAGGCTGAGTAAAGCCATATTGCCATATCTTCTCTCTAATTGAAGTTTCTAAAATTAATGAATGTTGGCCAACATCTACAAGACTCTTAGCTAAGTAGAAGATGAGCTTGTCCTTTTTTTCACAGTGCCTCTTGGCATATATACAACTATTTAATTTCATTATGGAGAAAGATCACAAGGTTTCAATTTTTAACTTTTCACATGCACACTGAATAAGGCTACAATTCTCCACTTTCAGCCTTTGTGTGAAGGGAAGGCTGTGTGTAACCTATGAAAGTGGAGTTTGCCCAGCTGTGGGTGAGAAATTTTTTAATTCACTAATAGTTCTGTCAGATCTGTCCTATTAGATTTCTAAAGTGCTTCAGGAGATGAAAATCATGGGTGTCAAAGCAGAGACTAGCCAGAGAGCATCATATGGTTCAGATTCAAATTAGTGTGATCCTAACAGAGTACAAGACTTCATTTGAACCTTCAAAATTGATTAGCATTTTGAGAGAATGACTGTAATTCAGGTGGCATTTCAATCTCAGGAATTAAAATTAATTAGCACTTTTCAGAATGATATGGCATAAACTGAGCTAATCAAGCAAATCTAATGATGCATGACAGAGAAGTGCTTGGGGAGTCTTGATATCATTTGGAGGTTTCTCATATTTTAGCTAAAACTTAGTTTTATACTAAATATTATCTGGAATTTGGATTTTAGAATTATAGAATTGTAACAAACTGTGATGTCTTATTGGAGATAGGGAAGTTATAGAAGTAATATGAGCAGATTTTCTAATTTTTTATTGATAGAAAAAGTTGGTCTTTTTTTTTAACTGTTTTTTTTTTTGTGGTAAAACTAAATTGCTTGTTGTTTCTTCTTTTTCAAGTACCTGTACAACTTTTTGGCTCAGCCAAATGCCATTGCTCACCTTGATTTATCCAACACGGAGTGTGCCCTGGACATGGTAAAGTTTCTTATGGTTCCTTGGTGTGTCAGTGACCATTAAATTGTAATACAGTGGAATTTCTACTGAGTAAAATAGATTTCTGATTTCAAAGATATTTGATAATCAAGCTGATGATTTTGCTTTTCAGGTCTGTGCAGCACTCCTTCGTGGGTGCCTTCAGCATTTAGCTGTCCTCAGCCTCTCCAGAACTGTCTTTTCACACCGGTATGGAATTACTACTAAGCATCATTAATTTCAACTATGTATCAAACAATGAAATCTTTTCTTTGTCAAAGAAATTTCAAATAATGGCTTTCCAACACAACCTAAAAGGCAGTAATCATTGCATAATGGTGTTAAATCTTAAAGGTTTATTTTGTTGTTGTTGTTGTTAAGGTTTGTTCTGGATCTAAGGGTTTGACAGTTTAAGGAAGCTCTGATGGGAAAATCTCCTTTACTCATTTTGATCAGCAACTCTTCTACAACTTGGAGAGTTGTCTTAAAGAGGACATTGGTTGCATCTCCACAGTCCCTGAGGCCATCACTATATTTATTTCATTTATTTAAAATAAATACAGCAGTGTTCTTATCTACAACTACCCTAAAATCATTAAAGATTTATATTAAGTTCAGTATACTTCTTTTAAAAAAGCAGGGAAGTATGTGTAATATTAAATGTCCATTAAAAATAGTAAATAAAAAAACCAAATTCTTGTGCTCAAAAAGAGTTATGTATCTGATTTTCTGAAAATCTTATCTCTGAGAATGACATATAAATGACTGTATACTTTAATCTGCATATGCAATTTGAGAATTTAAATTTCTGATTTAATGTACAATATACTATATTTGATTATATATAATATGAAGTATTTTATATAAATATAAAGGTAGTATATGTATTATGGGAGTATACAAATATAGTACATACTTTATATTTACATATATTTAATTATATATATATAGACATATATATATATATATATCATAAAATGTACTATATTTTACACTTAATCATAAAGGTATTTAAATTGTCAAAATGGTGGTATAAATTCTGTTTAAGCAGTTTCTCCCTATAAGTTAGGATAAGAGGTTTACAGAGAGAATAGGTGAAAAGATATTGGGGGTAGAAATCACTGGAATACCCAAAGTGCTGGACTGAATAAAGAAATTATCATATATTTAATAGGGTTCATCTCCTGCAAGGACTGACAAAATTTTTGCTTTTTGGCTCAAATTGTAAATCTATGTCATTCACTAACCTCAGAAGACCACAAAACAGACCAATTTAGACGGAACTGAATGATTGATTTGGTGAATGGATATGTAGAAGTGTATTTAGATGAGAAAAAATTGAGAAAGCTCACCTGATTTGAATAAAATACTTGTATATAAAAGACTCACAGTCTCTTAATTAAAAGAACATTACCTTCTTGAGAACAATTAAATGGTATAGATGAAATAAACTGATTTCCTAACAGATAAGGATAGAGTTTATGACCTTACTAAAGATTATTTCACAAGAAAAAGAACAGAAGGACAAATTAATTCAAAGAACAATTCAAATGGTATAGATGAAATAAACTGATTTCCTAACAGATAAGGATAGAGTTTATGACCTTACTAAAGATTATTTCACAAGAAAAAGAACAGAAGGACAAATTAATTCAAAGAACAATTCAATTCTGTTAGATTACTAAAATTAATCAGTGATTAGAAACATAGAACATTGTATTGATATTGATATTATTGTGAAAAGTGTTGGAAATTTCTAATCCTATTAATACAAGTAGAGAGGTGTTAATTTTTCTTTTATTCAAGTAGAACAAAATGGCAAAATTCCTTTTTTCCTTAATTAGCCTGAAATTTTGTGTCCCCTCTGGTATTAACTTTTCTCAAAAATTGATAAGAATAGTAGTGTGTTGTTTTTGATGTGAGCACAATACCCACTGAACAGAATGGAGAAAATATTCAAGATCAGTAGTGCAGTAGTCTTACTCCAACCAATCTGTTCCTCTTAAAACCTGGATTACGTGGTGATATAGTGTTCACTGATTTCATTCCCTTTCCTTCTTTTCTCAAGGCCATAGAATGTATTTGGAGTTTGTGGATATTTTCCTTGTTTGTCATTCTTGTGGGAAAATGGGCATGAGCTTAATCAAATGGGATTGGTATGTTTAGAAATATAATAATTGAGTAAGAGAATATGTGGTCTGTTGCTACTTCTATTTTTCATGTTGCTTACTAATTTGTCTCAGATCATAGTAGTTCAAAGATTATTTGCCCATAAATTTCATTGCCTTTGCTAACACTACCAATGGTAGGGATTGTCAGCATCATCAAATGATCAGTAATTACTCTGTTCAAATGAGACCTCCTTTCACTGGCTACTTTTATCCCTTAAAAAATTCATAATTTTATACTTCAGTATCTCTGAGATCTTATTGATTTTTCTCACTGGCATAGATCACATGTTAGATTGTTATTTCATTATCCCATCAATTGATTTGGGATTGTTGTTGCTATTTTCATCTTTAAAATACTTCTGAAAACTTGGCCATTCCATCCATTAATTCACAAAGGATTTGTGTGTAGCCATTGGGAAATTGTGTATCTGTCAACACTGGCCATTTTGGAATTATATATTTCTGTGAAATTGTCAGTGCTAACCTGTTATGTTTTTTGATTTACAGGAAAGGGAAAGATGTACCCCCATCTTTCAAACAGTTTTTCAGCAGTTCTCTTGCCTTGATGCAAATCAACCTTTCAGGCACTAAACTTTCTCCTGAGCCTTTAAAGTAAGTGTCATGTTCTTTTTTTCTTTACAGCTTTTGAAGTTCAATTTTCTGGATGATTTTATTGAAGAATAGGAGATGTAATCCACAAGCTTAGTGGGCAGATCAAAATGCCAATGTTTCTAAGTCTCTGTCAGGTTCTTTTTGACCACTAGGAGAGTGAGATCCACAATTTTGATGCTATTAGCAAATTGAAATAAAATGATCTCCCTCACCTGATGCCTTTACTTATTTCCTTTATGAAATCTTTGTTCACAAGGATCATTTTTTTTACTTCACTACTCTTCAAGAATCTTCTTTCACATAATTTTGAGTGTAAATTGTTGGGTTGTTTCTAGTCTTGATATCAAGCATTCTAACTTAATGATAAGCAAACTCTAGAACAGTTATGTATATATTTATTTAGAGGCAAATTATCTAGTTTCTGAATTAGCTAGATCCTTTCTTTTAACTAGCTGTGTTTTGTTTGTTTCAATGGTATAAAAGCATCAAAGTAGAACACAAAATTCAAATTAATCAATTTGACTGGTGTTTTAGAAGTACCAGTGAAATGATTGGTAGTTGAGAATATTTTGTAAAATGAAACTTGAGGAATATGTGGCTTTCAGTCATGCCCGCTGTCCTTCATTGTCACACATAATCAAAAATTTGATATTATTATTATGCGGGCAATAGAATTAAACTATCTTTGGAACAATTTGTCTTTCTAAATAGTTGTGATGGAGGCATAATGTCCTTGCTCATGTTCTCTGTCTGCCCCATAACTAATCCCCCCCTTCAAAAAAAAAAACCACATACAAACAAAACTTTTGACAGAATGTCAATATTTTTTCTATTTCACCGCTGCATTTTCTTCAGCTATCATTTGGGGCTGTAGACAATGTAAGAAGTTAGTTTTTCTTTTAAAAAATTAGGCATTTACTTTAATTATGATATTATTCTGAATCAGGCATTTATCCAATTGTGTATGTTTTGAGATCTTTCCAAAATCATTGAGGACATGACAGTTTTCCCAAATTATACTGAAATTATAGAATAATTACTTATCAAAGCAGTATTACATTGCCAAATAAAGTATTTGGCAGTCTTTAAAACAATGGTCATTTTTAAAAATGTGATCAGTTAGCCTTGATTTACTTATAATATAAGCTTTGTTTTATTTTATAACAAGTAATAGGGATGGTGAAAAGATAAGAAGATGGATCTTTGTGTAAAATAAATTTTAATTAAAAAATAAAGAGATGATCACATTTATACTAAGATTTTCCAACTCAGAAGATGAAAACTCAGAAGATGAAATATTTATAGTGTAGAAAGGCTAGTCCATTATATATAACTTGGAAGATTTTGTGTTATATATAGATGTAGCAGAAGTTGTCTTATTCCCCTAAATATAATTTTTAAAATCTGTGTGGTGTAATTATGTAAAGTTTCTTGCCATGTCTCCAAAGATTTTCTTATATTTGTATTAAATTGCATTCAGTGGTGCAATAAGCATTATTTATGGTGTCAATTTTTAAAGTGTTTATATCTGCTAGAAGTAATATGTGGAAGAAACTTCAAATTATCTAAATGCCCTCAAATTGGAGAATGACTAAATGGAAGACACCACAAACCAATGAATTACTGTATGCTGTTTTAAAAGTGATAAATAACTTTGAACTATAAAAAGGAATACAAAAAGGGGAAAAAAGTAGACCTCAGAATAATGTATAAACCCTGATTACACTTTTTGCTTACTTGTATTTCCTAATTGTAAAGATATTTTTTTAAAATTCTACAGCTAGCTATTTTTAGTTGACTTCTGAGGTATTTAAACTGATTTTTATACAGGTTGTTAAATGCAAATTTTAAATAGCAAGCTGCTTCTGTAAAAATGCAGAATTATATTTACTGAGAATTCTCTATTTGTGTACATATGTGTGACAGTAATAGGTTAAAAATTTTTTTGAGTATAGAGGGGATTTCAGGATATGTAATATCCCAGGGTCATAATCACTAGCATTGGTTATGTTCAGAATAATTCTGAGTATATTATATTTGAAATTTTAAAGGACTGGTAATTTGAATATAGTATATATTACAATGTTGTAATGCCTTGAATACTTAATGACTGAGAACACTCCATTCCTATACCACTTACATGAGACTTTGCTGTATCTAGATAGCATATTTCATAACATGTTTGCGAAAAAGCATTACTTATCTAAAAATTATAATCATGCCAATTCAATAAACCTTTTTACTTTTGTGGGTACTACCATGTGAAAGAGTATTAAAAATAATGATGCTTAGTAGGCTGGGTTGATTTCTGCATGTATGCTAGAAATAAAGTTTCACAGACTTGAATGATTTTTTTTTCTGTAATGATTATGATATATAATATTAATTGTAATAATTAAATATCATGTTAATGATACTTCTGAAAAGAAATAAGTAAACATTTCTGCATTAGTGGAATAGGAATTATACAAAGTTTGGTTTTAAAGCAGAGTTTGGTAATAGGTACATGTAAAAGAACTGCATGCAGAATGGAAATATGCAGGTGATCAGAAACAGTTTTGGACATTAACTTTTTTGGATTGTGAAATAATAACTTTGTTTTCCTCAGAATGTTTTCACACTGTTTTTGTCTATTTTTCTTTTAGTAGAGTTGTTGGGCAAGTCTAATGATTATTTTTTAAAAGCAGGAAAATTTTTGTTTCATTACTTGGCCTTTCATTTGAGGCCATCCATGTTTTTCATCCAAGCTAAAGCATTTCAAGCGTACTTCAAAAACCATTGAGTTTCTGTGCCTTGATGTTTTTCTTAGAGCTCTGCAGGAGAGAATGCATGATGTGCTTCAGAAATATCTCAGGGTTATTGTTTTAGGTATCTTGCCATTAAGGATTCAATTTATACTAATTATTTCTCCTTTTAAAAATTTTTGGCTTGGTATTTTTTACTAAATTTATTTAGCAGTGCTTTGAAAAATAATTATACATAGAATTAAATTCAGAAGCAAAGAGATTAAAACCTAAAACTTAACTATCATTTGGTGTCTAAGGGTTACATATTTGCAGGGGTCTTTGAAGAAAGAAAATTATTAAATGAATCAAGGTTTGTTTATAAAAGAATTAAGATAAATAAAGCAACTTGTTTAAAAAAGCTGTCCAGTACAATTTGGTTCTTCAGTAAATGACAGTTTCTACTGAATTAGTTATTTTTGCTGGCCTAGCCCCTCGTTTTCTTCCAATTATAGACTTGCTTTAATTCAAGATCTTAATGGATATATAGTCTTAACTTTATCAGGGAAAAGCATTAAAAGGAAAAAAAAAGTAGATTTTTTCTTTCAAAAGCACCATTAAAATGTAGTGTTAGAATAAAAATGCAAATTTCCCAATGATATTTTCAAGCCAAAATTTTTAAATGATAAAATATAAAGAAAGTATCAAAATCCATATATCAATAATATATGCCCATCTTTCCCAATAATCCTTAAGAATAAGGGATTCTATTACTTTGGGAGGTATATTTCATACATATATTTGAGTATATATGTGTGTGTATGTGAGTTTCTCCATTTTCTCTCCTTTCTCCCCCTCACCCCCTTTCCAATTTTGCTCTCTGAACAAAAGATAATGGAATTAGAAAAAAAAAAAAAGAATTAGAAAAAGAATGCATAGGGACAGCTAGGTGGCACAGTGGATAGAGCACCTGCCCTGAAATCAGGAGTTGAAATCTGGCCTCAGACACTTAACATTTACTGGCTGTGTGACCCTGAGCAAGTCACTTAACCCCAATTGCCTCAGCCAAAAAAAAAAAAAAAAAAGAAAGAAAGAAAGAAAAGGAGTGGAAAAATGGACATGAGGCAAGAAAATAAAGAAGACAATGTATGAATTGAAAGGAACTGATTCATTTAAAAATGATGTAAAGATGTATCTTGAAGAAAAGTGTCTTTTGAGATATGCTCTGGTACAGTTAAGAGAGATTATTTGGATGCTATCTTCTCAAAGTTAAAATAACTGAGTTAAAAGTGAATTATTTTTAGATATGATATAAATTTTAAAAAAAGATTTTTATATTACTTAATTTTTTTTTCTTTACTGATTTTAATCTGCTGACTTATAAGCATACATGTAGTCATGTTCTGAGAGACTGCAGAGTTAGGAGAAAGGAAAAAAGTGTACACATAATGGAATGAATTCAATACTTTTCTTATTGTTATTATTTGGGGAAGTGAAGTTTGGATTAGTGAAATGATTGAATTACTCACATTTTGGTGGGGTTTTTTTGGGGGGGGAGTGGGGTTGTTTTATTTTGTTTTTCTGAGGCAATTGGGGTCAAGTGACTTGACCAGAGTCAGACAGCTAGGAAGTGTTAAGTGTTTGAGACCAGATTTGAATTCAGGTCGTCCTGACTTCAGGACTGGTTCTCTGTCCACTACACCATCTAACTGCCCCCTGCACTTTGTATTTTGAAAGAAATTCTGTTTTATTTAGCACAATACTGCCAAATAGAAATCCTATGGCAATACTTTTGTGAATAGATAATAATCAGCTAGTAACTAAAATATTATATGTTTATATGCATGTAGGTGCAGTTAGAGTAATATTTGATTTTAGCAAATATATTCCTTTAGGAGTCTTTTATCCTGTTAATTTGCATGTTAAATTATTTCATTGTTGATATTACTAAAGCTAATTTCATCTGGGCTTTTGTCCAAATGATTACAAAATCAGGATTAATGAGATCTGAACTCATGACCACATACAAGGAAAACGTTTTAATAATTTTCATTTAGTCACTTCATGCTGAGTGGGAGGCAGATACATGATTGTGAGGTGAATCAACATTATTCCCTTTTTAAAAGAGAGCTTTAAACTATAGTTTTCTGAGATCACAGTAATATGGAATTAGAGAATGAGTGGATTTTCATAGGATGTTTTTTAATCATAAGTAAAATAGTCTCTATCTTCTTTCATCTCTTAAACTCGTTAATTTTAAGCTTTGGAATAATAACACAGACATGGCTTCTGTACTCAAAAATAAAATCGTTGGGAACACTGTCTTTTATCTTCTTTACTGCTCTGATAACAATTACCTAATAATCTAAGCATTGTTAATGATGCTCTAAAGTAAATGCAGGTGGGAATTATCTTTGAACTCCATTTAATTTCAGTATGCAATTAGTTTTTACTGTTGGTTTATTTGCATAGGAATAGCGTTTCTGTTGACTTTTGCATTTATGATAGAACTTACTGTGTAAGACCAAAGAAAACTATAGAGCCATTTTATCAGTGTTGTCAAAAAATGGAAATAAAATTGTAATTTTTTAAAGTGTTGATATTTGTTCCCCTCCTTCCTGTTTGAGAAGGTAAATAATTTGATGATGAGTTATATATGTAGTCATGTAAAACATATTTCCATGATACCCATGTTGTAAAAGAAAACACAAAACAAAAAAAAAAGAAACACTTTTTTAAAAGTATGCTTCAACTTGAATTGAGATTCCATTGATTATTTCTCTGGAAGTCGATAGCATTTTTAATCAGAATTTTGATTTTTCTTTTTAAAAAAATATTTAAGTTTGGTGGTTTCATCTTAATTTCCTTTTCTTTTCCCAGAGCACTGTTATTGGGTTTGGCTTGTAATCATAATCTGAAGGGAGTTTCTCTTGATCTCAGCAGTTGTGAGGTAAGTCTAATTTCAGTATATACATATGAGAAAATAGCCTCAGAATTGAGTTGACTTTTTGCTGGTATGTAATGCTCGTGAAGGTGCATATGGGGGAGAAAAAAACATGTGAGAAAAGTTATGGTTCAATTTTTTTCCTCCAAATGTAGAATTGTATTTGGCCCTTCAAATAAGCATTCAAGTATATATTTTAAAGGACAAGAATCCATAACGTTGCACAGTGGATTCAGTGCTAGACCTGAAGCCAGGAAAACCAGAGTTCAGATCCAGCTTTAGACACTTAGCAATTGTGTAACCCTGGGTTAGTCTGTGGCTTTCTCCATTTTCTCATCTATAAGATGAACATAGCAATAACACCAGCCTCCCAAAGTTGTTATAATAATAAAAGGAAATAGTGTTTGTGAAGCATTTTGTGAACTTTAAAATGCTGTTTAAATGCTAGTTATTTTCATTTTTATCATTATTATTGTCCATCATCCATCATTCACACCTATTACAACCCTTCTATAATTATATAGTGGTCTTTGTGAGTTGCTATAGCAAAAAAAAAAAAAAAAAAAAAAATTAGTGAGCTGGCAGACAATTTGATTATGCGCCTCTCCAAACTTAGCTAAGTCTAGTCCTTGGACAAGAAGCTTATAGTTCATCCCTTTTCATTGTTTACCTTTCACTTATCTCTTACTTTTGGCTGCCTAGGTTGCAACAAAAAATTTTCTCGAGGGGCTTTGTGGCTCTATTGCTTCTTCATTTTATTTCATATATAAAACTGTTTTATGCTTAACATTCAAAATGCAATTAAACATTGAGATTATGATAACTGTGATAGTTTATATGATCCTTTACACTTCACAAAATGCTTTATGACAATAATTCTGATATTAACCATAAGATCTGACTAATATTCTGACACAATTTTGAAAATTACCTCATTCCTAATAATTTGGATCCCTAAGTTCTTTTAAGGCAAGCTATGGTATCCCCCTCCTATAGGAAGCCTTTCCTGATCATTTCAGTTATTAGTACTCTGTTCCACCTCAAAGTGCTTAATATTTACTTATACACATGTCTCTCATGGGCATATGGGCAGCTAGATGGCAGAATGAATAGCAGAATGTTGGTCTTAGATTCAAGAAGATCTGAATTCAAACCTGGCCTCAGACAATATCTGTATGGCTCTGAGCAAATCACTTAACTTCATTTGCTTCAATTTCCTCATCTGTGAAATAAATTGGAGAAAGAAATGCCAAATCACTCCACTGTCTTTTGCCAAAAATCCAAATGGGATCATGAAGAATTGGACATGACTAAAATATGACTAACAACAAAACAATATATATATTTAATATAATACTATTATATCCTGCAAAAAAATTCAAACTTCCTGAGTGCAGGAATTATTTCTTTATATCTCCAGTGACTAGCAAAGGATCTTACATATAATAGGCACTTAATAATATATCATTAATATTATTGTTTATATAAATGTTTGTTTAATCGTTATGCAATATTATTATCCCAAATTAGTTCTAGAAAAGGTCAACTTTTATGATTTTGTAACATAAGAGGTTTTTGTTTTATTTTTGGTATCCACTTGTGAGAGCCTGTTACCTTAAACATTCAAGGTTTTTCCATAGCCTCTGCTATAAGTTAATTGGAGGATGATTAAATAATAATAACAACATTAAACTTATATCATTTTAATTTTACATGTTGCTTTTTTTCACAGAATTTCATAATATGAGTAATTAGATTTTCTTTATCATATAGGGATAAGGACTATATCTCCCCAGTGGAAAGTAAAACTTTCGATTTTCCTGATACAGCTAACTTTTGGTGAAGAAACTATAGACTAATGCAGTTTAGCATTTTCATTGCAGCTACTAGTCTTAGAAAGTTGCTTAGATTAATGAGGAGTTAAGTGACTTAGCTAGGCTCACGCATCCCAGTATATATCAGAGCTGAGATTTGAACCCATGTCTTCCTCTATCTACTATATCAGCTGGTCTCTAACTCACATTTTTTAGATCTGCAAATTGTCATAGTACCCTGTGAAATGACTTGCCCAGCTTCACATCCAGTTTATATCCATTAGACTTGGGAGTAAGATCTAATTATTTTGACTAATGGTCAGACTTTGTTTTGTTTCATTTTATTTCTATGAGGTTTTTTTTTTTTTTTTAAGCTTTCTTTGTTTTGTCCTTTGTTTAAGCTTTGAAACTTTTTTTTTAATTCTCATTTATCTCTTAGCCTCCCATATAGTACTGCCCTCCTTCTTTCCTGGTAGTAAGCAAGGATAGCTAGATGGTAAAGTGCATGGAGAGTGCTGAACCTAAGGAAAATTTGAGTTGAAATCCAGCCTCAGATATTTATTAGCTATATAAAACTAGGCAAGTCATTAAAAAAAAAAAAATCTCTATCTACATCAGTCTTCTCATCTATAAAAGGGGAATGATAATAAAAGTACCTACCTCCCAGGATTGTTGTGAGAATCAACTGATACAGTAGTGTTGGGATGCTTAGCATGTGCCTGATACATAGTTATGCATTATTATTAATATATTCTTGAATTACTTTAGTACTACCCAGAAAAACTAATTTAGAATTCAGTTAATAGCCTGTGCTTTCACTTATGTTTACTTATGATATAGAAAATGATAAAGAAGTCAGCTTGCTGGCTCTACCTTGTAATCATGCTTAGTCATGCTTTTTTGGAATAAACAAGCATCATAAATAGCAAAATGACCATTAAACTATAAATCAGAAGAGCAGGATGTTAACATCAGTCTTTCTGTTAATGAACTTGTGGCCATGCTACTTAATTCATATGGGCCTCAGTATTCTCATCTGAAAGATAACTAGATTGGACTAAGCGATCTAAGACCTCTTAGAGCTCTAAGGAGCTGTGACAAATCTGGAATGCATACTAAAAAAGCAGATATCTGCTTGCTGACAAAAGTTTGTATAGTCAGAGCTATGGCTCTGTATGCGTGAGAGATGGACTATAAGAAATGCTGAGTGCCACAGAATCAACACTTTCAAATTATGGTGCTGGAGAAGACTTTTGAGAATCTTTTGGACAGCAAGGAGACAAATCAGTCAGTATTTATAGAAATTAATTCATACTGTTCACTGAAAAGTCAAAGACTGAAATTTAAATACTTTGGTCAGATAATGAACTGTTGTTCATTGGGAAAGACCCTGATTTTGGGAAAGACTAAAGGCAAAAGGGATAGGTGAGAACAGAATGAGATGAAGAGTTAGTGTCATGGAGCATGAGTAGACTTTAAGGATAGGGGAGGATAGAAGGGCTTTTCATGTGATGGTCCATAAGATCACAAAGAATTGGGCAGAACTGAATAACAAGAGTCCTAAAATTATGTGATAATTTTCCCATGTTAAGATCTTTTTAGCAATGGAAACTCAGTTTGTAGACTAGACTCTGATTTATTTGGAATGACTTAATTGTGATGTTACATCAGGCAGATGAATGAACTTCCAGAGATCCCTTCAAGTTGAATGGTTTTGTGGTCAAGTTTTATGATCCCTTCCAGTGGGAGCATATGCCCCTAATGTAGCTATTTAAATGTCCTGTAAAACCCTCTATAAACATGACTTGCCTTCATTTGATCAATTATCCATCTAAGTACTTCTTTACTTGTCTTCAGCTTCCACTCTTCCTCCACCTCTAATTTGTGTCTTACATTTATACCAGTCTTCTTTGTGCATCCATCTAGTATGACACAACATTGTTTAAAACCTTTCAGTGGTTATTTATTGTTTTCCACATAATGTCTAAGCTGTTTACCTTGGCTTTTAAGACCTTCCATAATTTGGTACCACCCTACCATATACCCTTCATACTACTTCATATTACTCTTTTTTATGTATTCTGAAACTCCTTGAAACCATATTATTCATTCTCCCCAACATTTTTTGCCTCTCCATTTTTGCCCTTTAGATCTGTCCTAAACCTGAAATGTGCTTCAACAAATCCCATTTCTGTCTGTTGAACTCATTCACACCTTTTTAATAACCACATTCTCTATCAAGTCTTCCTTGATTTCTTTCAGACATAGGTAGATAACATTAGTTTTAGAGTCAAGGGAACCAGAATTTAACTCCTGTCTCAGACATTTAACTAGATGTATAATCCTGAAGAACTCATTTAACCCATCAGAGACATTTTTGTGTAAAATGAGAATAAGATTAGTAAGTGTCTTATGAGTCCTTCCTTATTCCGAAGTTCAATTTAAATTTTGTTGTATGTAGAGATGTTTGGAAAACTTGTAATGATACATGTTTTAGCTATTATTATGCATTCATTCAATAAACCTTTCTTATGTACCTACTATAAGCCAGGCATGTGCTAAGTGCTGTGGTTTCAGAGACAAAAATAAATAGTTCTTACTGTCAAGGATTGTAATATAAAGTCATACAAATTAATTTGGGAAGTATGGGTAGGGAAGTAGGAACTGGGTAGATCAGGATAGATTTCACATAGTAGGTAGCCCTCATATTAAACTTGAAAGAAAGCCAAGCATTCTGGGGAATAGGGTTAAAAAAGGGAGTGCATTCTAGGAATTGAGGGATAATCCATGGAAAGGGACAGGGTTGAAAAACTACTTCATGTTAGGGCAACAACATGTAGGCTAATTTGATTGGAATATGGTATGTGAAGTTGAATTTTGTTCAATTAGCTTGGAAAGGTAGTCTGGAAACAAATTGTAAAGGGCACTAATAGTATGATGATAGTGATGAGGATGATAAAAAAAAAAGTTCCATAGAGTTTTAACATTTCTAAAGTACTTTTCAAGTGTTTTAGATGACAAGTAACGGAATTTTTATTTTATCCTATATATAGTTGGGAACTATCTGAGTTTTTGGAGAAGGATTATAAAGTACTTTTTTTGTCTACTCTTGCAACTAAAAGAGCAATTTATAAATTATTTGTTTTCCAAACACATTTTGTTTAATAAATATTTAAAGAAAATCTTTTAAAGTTTCATTCTTTTAAATTTTATGATTATTTTAAAACATGATTTAAAACCAGTGATATCTAATAGAAAGGGACAAATAAATTATTTTATTTTTTCTTTTAATTTTAATGAACAAATTTCTTTAATTTTGATATTCTGCACTAATATTGTCAGTTGTAATTGACATTTTAATTTCTCTGCATATAAACTCTTTAAATTATTTGTAAGTCTCTTCACCAACAATTGAAGGATTTGTAATTTCACTGATTTGCCCATGCATCACTTAAAATTGCAGCCTCCTCTCCATAAATTAGTAAAAATTGCTAGCTTAACACAACACTCAAGATTTTCAGATTATTTTATGTATGTTTCTCACTTGATCCTCACAATAACCCTGTTAGATAGGTGCCATTATTTGCATTTTATGAGATAACTGAATCTGTGAGAAGTTGTCTAGTCACAAAATATCTGAGGAAGAATTTGAACTCAGGTCTTCTCACTACAAATTTAGCATTCTATCCAATGCACCACCTAGCTGCATAGTAGGTAGCATCAAAAGTTTCTGTGGCCAAAAACATTAGTGATCAATCTAATTATGAGCCCTCTCAGAACTTTAGTACATATACTGAACTCATTTATTTTCAAAGTCTATCCATTTGGATAGTTACCAGAGCTTATTCAATGCTAGCAAAACCTTGAAGAATTCAGAGTCTCTTCCAGCCTAAAGTGAGTTCTGTCCATGTAGATAGGTATCTTACACATTTTGATGAGTTAAGTTGAATTACTACTGGTTGGGAAGACATTTCCCAAAGAGAAAATCCAAAAATGTTTTGAGCAGTGATAGCATCATTAAAGTTAGTATATGGCTTCTCAGCATGACTATTTTGAAAGAAAGAACATTTATTTGATTGTAACCGCTTTGGGTGTAATTTAAAATTATCTTATAACCACATATGGAGGAAAGAAGAAATTGAAAGCTTCAATTCTGATTCCTGTGATCTTAATTCCCTCTTAGATAAACAGGAAGGAAGGAAGGAAGGAAGGAAGGAAACAAGCCTTTACTAAGTGCCTGCTATGTGCCAGGCACTGTGCTAAGAGCTTTACAAATATTATCTCATTTGATCCTCACCACAGCCCTGGGAGGTAGGTGCTATTATTATCCTCATTTTACAGTTGAGGAAATGGAAGTTAAGTGACTTGCCCAGGGTCATACAGCTATAATAAGTATTTGAGGCTGGATTTGAGCTGAGATCTTCCTGATTCCAAGTCCAGGATTTTATCATATTAACCAATAAGATACCAGTAGTACCTAATAGTAAAGGGAACCAGACATTTTAAAGAGAAGCCTGAGGGGAGGGATTGTAGTAGAAATTCAGTCACTTCTGTTGGTGAGCCTCAGTGCAGAGTAAGATTTTCAATGGAAGCTACCCACCTGCACATCTCATTCTGTGGTACATTGCAAAGTACTTTGGTGATTATTTCAAAGCATGCACATCAGCTATAAAAATTCTAAAAGTGGAAATGTGTAGTGGGAACTTTAGAGCAGTGCTATTTAATCTGATAGGCTTTCAGCTAGCCTTCAAAATTAGACTGTGTGTGTGATGTATTTATGATTTGTGACCTGTTGTATATTCCCATACACCCCATTCCTTTGCACAAGAACAATAGAATGCAAAGTTGAAAATGTTTCACAAGGGCAAGATGGGCAGGCAAAGATAACAAATGTGTTCCTATAGTTTTTGGTATTTTGAAAATAACTTTTATTTCATATTTCTCAAGTACTTTGACTACCTACTGTTGTCAGCAGACCCAGGTTTCCAGTGAACACCCTTAATTTGGTTTTGATCAGCTAAGTTCTTCCCCTTCCCAAACATAGTGTTTTCTGAATCTTGTTTTCCAAATGAAAAAGGAAGTAGTTTCACTGTCTGGGGGTAATAATTTATCTCTTTTTTCTGACTTTTGGTTTTCATATGCTCTATGATTGATTTCCCCCTTCCCTTATCAGATTCCCAGAGGAATAAATAGTTTTATTCCTGCACAGTTCTTATTATTGGAGGAAAGGTTTGGGGAAAAAAAAAGAGAGAGATAATGGTTTTTCAAGTTAATTTCTATTTAAGTAGACTTGACAACATCTATTTTAAAATAGATGATCTTTGGAGGATAGCAAAGGAGGGATTAGGCTCACCTTTGGGTTTAAATTATCCCATCATCATGGTTAATGGACTGTTAGAAGTGGCTTTTCACTTAGTAGTGGAAGCAACATACAAAATGATAGATCTTGTTTAAGTAGAACATAGTTCTCTTAAAGGAAATGTGATTTTATTTTTAACATTTCAAAATGTATTATGGTTCTCTTGATCTTATTTTCCCTTTAAAAAGTACTAGAGTGCAGAATCCAAAATGAGGCTCGCTTAAAACCAATTTCTGTCTGTCTCTGTGTGTTTGTGTCTCTGTCTCTGTCTTTCTCTCTCTCTCTCTCTGCCTCTCTCTTACACACGCACGCACGCACACACACTCACTCTCTCTCTCTCTCTCTCTCTCTCTCTCTCTTTTCAATCATATAAGTCATTTAAAATTTTTTTCATTTACAATAATGGAAGTACTTTTCTTATTATGAGGGCATTTATATCTTTTTGTCACTTTTGTTTATGTACTTAATGATTTATTTTAATCTATTGTTCTGGTAACTCTTGAAAGATTTGCTGTTTTTCTGTTTAAATTTATCTCCCTTTTCCCTCTGAAGCCTAATTTTTCCTTAAAGAATTTTATAAAAACTTTGTCATTTTATCCCCAGAACTTAGTTTAATGCCTGGCACATAGTAGGTGCTTAATAAGTTCTTATTGACTGCCTGTTGACAGAAATTGCTGCTTTCCCTCTGTTTTATGCTACTTATTTATTGCTGATAATATATTTCACCTTTTCTCCTTGTGCTTTCTTCAGCTTGGCCACTGTGTAAGTACTTTGATAATTCTTATATCAACTTTTTAATATCTAATTCAGTAAACTTCTTAGAAACAAATGCAGCATTGTATGCATAGTACTCACTGATGCTTTCAGTTAATTCAGTTCTTTTTGTTAAGTTGTCAAATATGATGTTTAAGTGTACATGTTAAATATAATATATTTGTGTAAATACACACACACACACACTTATAACATTTTACGTCAAATATCTAGTTTAATAGAGCTCTTAAAAATCACTCATGGTTCCTATTGTTATAGCTAGAAATACATAGATGGTACTTGGCATTAACAAGGTTACAAATTGGGTCTTCTCAAAATCATTTTTATATCTTAAATTGTGCTTGCCAACCAAGTAGATAATTGATGATAATTTTTTTTTCTATTATTAATTCAGACTATAGTCTCTACTATTGTATCTTTTCCAATTTATGTGCTATTCCACCTGTGGAAGTAAAGTTCATTTTATTTGTAATGCTCTTTATGTTTAAAAATTTTTTTTAAGTACATGGAACCTGTATATCACATGTTCATATGCCAGAAAAAGGGCATTGTTCATCCAAGGGTCTCTGTATGAAAAACTTTTTCAGCTAACCAGGAAACCCCTGAAAAAAACCACCAAGTAAAGCTGAATAATTCAGACACTCCCTTTCACAAACTTAATACTCTATTAGAAACCTTTCATGTTGAGCAAAGGTGAACCTTTCTACCATGTTGTTTGCTGATGTGTCTAGAGATAGATTGTATTAGAATGATTTTCACAAGAGAACTACATCTCTTCAAATACTAATGAAAAATTTATTTTGATTTTTTTAAAGACTATTTTAAATACATTTAACTGTATATTTCTCTTGACTGCAGGGAAACTAGTAGAGAACTATATAAACATAATTAGCTTTCTCCAGAATTAGTCAGAATTATCTATCAGACTTTCTTCAGGATAAAATTTTAATACTGAAGTGAAATAATTGAAAGTTGTTTCCTACTGGAGTCCAAATTCAAAAAGACGATTTTGTGCTACTTGTATCTTGACTGTTCTAAAATAATGGTAAAATCTTTGAGTCCATAGATGATGCCATATACAACATTATATATCTCATACAGTACTTGGAATGAGTCCTTGTGTATCATAAGCATACACATTGTACAGAATTTTAAATGTCCATTTTTTGTTGTGCAAAATTATAATTTTTCACCATAGGCCTAATTCTTTTGATTGCCAATAGATGTGATTCCAGGACCTACAGTCTTTTATTGTAACTGTTAATAAGTCTTGTACAATTCTAATTTTAGCTTCAGTGTATTTGAATTAATTTTTTCTTGTTTCTTACAAAATTTTCTCTTTAATCTGGGGGTTTTAAAATTTGGCAATAATATTCCTGTGTGTTTTCCACAAAAGATCTCTTTGAGTTGGTAATCAGTGGATTATTTTTTTCTATTTCTACTTTCCTCTCATGTTCTATCATTTTTTTCTTGTATTATTTTTTACATTATTGTGTCAAGATTCTTTTTGTGGTCACAACTTTCAAGCAGTCCAGTTATTCTTAGATTTTCTCCTCTTGATCTGTTCTCCACATCTGTCATTTTTTCTTACGTTTCACATTCTGTTCTATTTTCTCATTCTTTTTAATCTGCTTTGTTATTTCTTGGTCTTTTATAGCTTCATTGGCTTCCACTTTTCCAATTCTAATTTTCAAAGAATTATTTTCATCTTTTAGACTCTGTATCTTCTTTTCTAGGAGAAACTTTTTTTTTTTCCAGAAGGTTTCTGTTTTGCTTAGATGGTTTTTATTTTCAATTTTATTAATTTAATTTAATTATTATTTTTAAGTTTTTCCTCAGTGTCTCTCAATTTGATTTTTAAATTCTTTTTTGAGTTCTTATATAAATTCTCTCTGGGAAGGGAGCCATTTCATGGTATTCTTTGGGATAGAAGGTTTTTGGTTTTTTTTAACTTTGAAAAGATGAGCCTTCACTGATGGGGTTCTTCTTTGCTGGTTCTTCTTTTTTTTAAAGTGATATTACTGTAAACACCTTTAATCATGGGGTGATTTGGTGCCTGAAGCTTCCCTTCAGCTCTCCACTTTGACCTGGAACCCCAAAGCAAGAGCTCCATCCTCTTGCTAGTGCCCACAGCCAGTAGTGCCCCTGTCCTGCTGCTTCTGCACTCACCAGGTGCTGGTTCTCCCTCCTCCAGGGCTGTGACTTAGCAGCACAGCTGGGCCTGACATTCCCAATCAGCTGAGGAGTTCAGTTCTTGCTCCAAGCCCACAGATGAGAACCTTAAAGCACAAAAGTGCTTTATTGATTTGCTTAAGATTTTCTAGGTAGGATGAAAACACTTTGTTCTAACATGATGAAAGCAGCTGACACAGGTGCTATGGAGCATTTGGAGCTTAGTCAGACATGGAAGATGCCAAGGTCATTTACTGCCTCTCAGGCCATTGCCAGATGAGAGAGTGAAGCTGACAACTTTTTGCAGCTCTATCTTACTTAAATCTAGTTCATGCAGGAGACAAGCATCATTCTGTGATGTCATTGATCCTCTGCAAACAAAGGACAGATAGCAGTAGTGTTTAAAGTCTACGAAGTACTTTTCATGCATCCTAAATTTTATTTTTACCTAAGATTCCAAATTAGTTCCCTGCTTAATATTCTACATATTATGTGTCTTCCTTTTGTTAAAAATAAAAACCAACACAGAATTGAACAAGTGAAATAAAAAGGTATCCTTATCCCACTGAATTTACAGTTGTTACCATGTAAAAAAATAAGTTAGCTAAGTTTTGCCAGATTTTTATTCATGTTTTTATTATATATTTTATTTATTACATTAAATATTTCCCAATTTCTTGTAAAAATAGTTTTTAACATTCATTTTTTAAAATTTTGAGTTCCAAACTCTTTCTCTTTACAGCCTCCTCATCCCCACCAAAGGCAAGCAAGTTGATTCCAATTATATGTGTGAAGTCATGCAAAACATTTCCTTATTTGTTATGTTGCAAAAGAAAACAATTTAAAAAGCCCCAAGAAAAATGAAGTTTAAAAATACTCACTCAAAAAAAAAAAAAAAAATGTGAATAGTGTTTCTATTCCGAAAAGGAATTCCATAGTGGAAAAAAGAACTATATTTTAATAAACTCTCAATAATTAGACATATTATTTCATCCTAACATTTCTGAACCCCTTTACTTCACAGTGAACATCATAACATCTTGCTAGGATGAGTTTGGGTATAGATCACCCCCAAAGTCTGAGTAATGGACTAGCTAGCAAATCTTTTTCTAATAATTGCTGTTGTTTGATTTGGTTTCTTTGATATGATTTCAATGAACACATTTTAAGCAATAAGCTCTTCCATGTCTTCAAGTCAAAATGAAAGCTGCTATAAATTGGTAGTCACTGCCTTTCTTAGTTGTAGAAATAGAGAAATACTTACTTTCCTAATATTTTTCTGCTGATTTGGGAAGCTTGAATTTGATGAAGTGGGAAAAAAAGGGAATTTTTTCAAAATGATAAGGGCTAAACTCATGCATCTTCCTTGCATAGTATTGTTTACAGTAAGCTGTGATGTACATTTTTTTTTTGGTTGGAACACTTATTTTTAAGATTCTTGCTGCTATTTCAGTGGTTTTCTCATACTTCCAGTAACTACAGACTGCTGACAGATGTGTTTGTGTTTGTATTTGATATGTGTATGTTCTAGCTGAGATCAGGAGGTGCCCAGGTGTTAGAAGGCTGCATTGCTGAAATTCACAACATTACCAGCCTAGACATTTCAGACAATGGTAAGTACAGGACAAAAGGGATTTGGAAGATGTAAGGGGAAAAAAAGAAACATAATTTTTTTCTTGGAATAAGAACAGATTAGAGAAAACCATATGGTCTGAATGAGGAAATTCACTAGATAAAAATGCCATTGGTCATTTTGAATTAGCTATTTTTTTTCCAGTTTAGCAAATGATTAGATTTAAGAAATCAGAACAGTGTTTATTAGCTCTTGCAGAAATAAATATCTGGCCCAGTTCACCTAGAGAATGAGATCAAGTGAAAAGTTTCTTTCCTTTTTTCCTGAGAATTTGAACCAGTTATGTTTACACTTGGTACAATAGAAATTGTTCCTCCTATCACTTTATTTATGAATTTTATTTATTAGTATCAACTTTCTGCAAAAAAGAAAATCTGCCTACACTAACAATGAGTAGGTTGGTTATCCTAATAAGGATAAGGGATTAAGCTGCTACAGTGTTCTCAGTCCCCTCCCCATATCCTGCTGACTAAGTGTATAAATAGCCAGTGATGAGAAAAGAGATTTGGGTGAGTCTTTGTAGAGAATGAGGTTATCCCTGTGAAGTAATAGGAAATGAAAGGATAGTTAAAAGAACTTTGAGAATGAATGGTTAAGAATCCACAGGGCTATCATATTAGTGTGTAAATTGGCCCATCTGAAAGTAACCTTCCTTCTGTTCCATCTGTGTTTTGATTCTCTGGTTTATCCTGTTTCCTCATAGGATTGGAATCTGACCTCTCTACACTGATAGTATGGCTTAGTAAGAACAGATCAATACAACACCTGGCATTAGGCAAAAATTTCAATAATATGAAATCCAAGTAAGAGTATTTTCCTTTTTTTCAAAATGACTCAAAGCAACCAACCTCAATAAAGCTGTTGATAAAGCTGTCTCCATTTTTAAAATTCCTTTAGAAATCTTACACCTGTTTTGGATAACTTAGTACAAATGATTCAAGATGAAGAATCGGTGAGTATTGTTTTTAAATTATTTATGTTACTCTCTGTGGCTTTATTCTCCTTGATTCTTTTCAGCTAAATAATCTCTGTATGTTATACTTTAGGAAACATGATTTACACTTATAGATGGTTAAAGATTTTACTGTCTTAGTAAGATTAAATGTACTAGCAATTCAATTCCTCATTTGTATATACACCCAATTCATTCTGGCAGGTCAATGAATTTGACTCCTAGACCCCTCTCTGCATTAACCTTATTTTTTAAGGTCAAGTGACAACTGAGCTTCAGTTTTTGTTTGTTGTGAAAATAGGTGGCCTTGCAACCTTAGCTCTTGCTGTGAAACGTTAAATTGCTCATTTGAATTCATTTAGTTTTGAAGAATTGAAAGAAGCATAAAAATCCAGCCACATTTTTCTAAGAGTTTGTTATTATGCTCTAAAAATCCTACCTATTTATCCTCTTTTGGTTGCCCTTGACCAAGACTCACTCTGGAAAAAATGTTTAAATTTAAAATGTCTTCAACATGATCCTTTTTTTCCTTGAACACCAGAAAAGAAAGTGATCTTACACTAGGTTAGAATTAGATAGCATGAAAGAAGCATGAGAAAAGCGTGCCTTGTAATCCTTTTAGTTTTGTTCTTAGCATTTGGCCCCTTACTTGTATTTGAGTCCTTTTGAATTTGGTCCCTTCCTTCTCATAGTCCACATTTGAACATGAAATATAACTTCATAATTATCTTTTTTTAAAAACTAAACTCTATGTGTGTATAGATGTCCCCACATTCGGTGAAATGGGAGGGATCCCCACTGTTCATTGATGGTTTTCTTTTTTTTTTTTTCAATTTTTGTAGCAAGTTTGAAAGTTCATGTCTGATTTCCTATATCAATCTTTCTGTATTTTAAAAGGATCTTACTTGTTCTAACTCCAGAGTAGTAATATTCTTTACTAGAACAGGAAAGGAAATTGCATCTGATGCTCTGCTTTAAATGTAAGATGAGATTTCTTAGGTACCTTTCAAAGTTGCTGAAGAAACTAGTGGGAAGCAGAAGGGACTTGCAGAATCCTAGGGATTAGAATACTTCCTTTCTTTCTCTGTATACTGAGTACTTTCTCTGCTGCTCTTGTCAACATTCCATCAACCTATTGTATGGCCCTAAGCTTGGGTAAGTGTGGGAGGCTTCCTACTAGCATAAGAAATCAGACGGGATTTATCCCTCCAATTTTCTGAATACAACTTCCTTTATGTTAGATTTATGCTAATCTAATTTTCAAACTGCAAATTAGGGGGCGAGCTTCATTTATTATTTAATAAATTTTAAAAGTGCTTTATTTTATCCTAATGCTCATACAATACCTACCTTGTTCTTAATAATAGATCCTGTTATTGAAGCAAGACATAATCTGGGTACCTATTCTAGCTTCTGTACCCTCTATTTTTGTATATGTAATTTAGCCTTACATCAGTTACCTTTACTTTTTGTCTTGACTAATATTTAGTGATTTTGGGATCTTGTGTGACTTGAATTGCCACAGCTTTTTGTGGTTTGGGACGCTAATTCTATAAGGCAATATTTAGTATCTGTTCTAAAACATTTGTTAAACTATACATTTAACATTTTACAATAATAATAGGTTATGTGATCAGATTTTATTTAATTTCTCTTCCATTAGAAGCCTTAACAATTTGTTTTTCTAATTCTAAAGGTTAACTTTACAACTAGCTAAAATGTATTCTGATAGTTTTTAGAAATTCTTTAAAAGCATTCTTGAGGAGAATGCAGGTATGATATTTAAAAGAGAACTGTGTCATGTGAAAGCACACACAGCCTTGTTACTAACAGCACCTTATAATTAAAAGATTTTTTTTTTTAACTTTCATGTCATTGAAAAGTAGGTGACTTGTAAGAAAAAAATTAGCATATTGCTTTTTTTTTCTACTACTGAATCAGTAATGAGTAGAATGCTTAAAATGATCAGTTATGTGCATCTTATTACTACAGAAATACAACCAGCAAGAAAATCTAGATTCATTTGATGGAGTTGTTGTTTTTACATAGTTTTAAATAAACATGAGCACTTCATTTGCATTTTACATTAGCATGTTGTTCTTAAAAAGAGGATTTCTTTGTCCATGAAGCATGTTATTTCTCCATGAAGCATTTTATTTCTTCAATATCATACTGTTAGTTTCAGTTGAAAATTTGATTGTAGTGAGTTGGTGTACTTAGTCCATATTTTTCTCTACCTATGGTTAGAATTAAGAAGTAAAAGGGAAAAGGTAAAGATAGAAAAATTGTACTTTTGTTGTGAGGCACTTAAATTTTAAAAATTATATTGTCCCCAGTGGACCTGAATGTGCCTTACTTAGAAACACTTATAGCAAGCATTTCAAACCTGAATTTTTAAATAGTGTCTGCTAAGAGCAAGAGTACTAAAATTAAAATTACCAGCAGAATTTTGTGCTAAGATTCTATTAGCTTTAAAAAAAAAAGATGATTCTATATGTATTTGTGTAATTCAGAAGTGTTAAGTAATATGTGTTTGATTCTGAATACAGAATGATAATTAGCACTAGGCTGACAGTAGTATTGGCAGTTTTTTGGGGGGAATATCATTGAAAAAAGATTATTGGGATAATAAGAAATGTGATTGTTGCTTTCTGTCAAGAAAACAATAATGCATTTGTTTTCATTTCAATATCAAATTATCTTCAGACTAAAATTTTATTTTAGGAGTAATATTTTTCTCCTTTATTTGAGTGCGGCTTTTGAATGAAATTTTAAAGCAATCAATCCCACTAAATTAATGATTATTTTATTTTATTGTTTATTATTATTATTTTTTGCTGAGGTAGTTGGGGTCACTTAAGTGACTTGACCAAGGTCACACACAGCTAGGAAGTATTAAATATCTAAGGTCGTATTTGAACTCAGATCCTTCTTCAAGGTCAGTGCTCTATCACACTGCGCCACCTAGCTGCCCCCTATTCATGATTATTTTAAATGTTTTTGTGTGATGGCTCATGCATCTTTTGTGGAATTGATTGTGTTAATGCTGAGCATCCCATTAAAACTTTTTTTATTTCAAAATTTTTCATAATTATGTAAAACTAATATTATTCTTTTTTAGTCCCATAAAAGACTGATGTAGAAAATTTGTTATAAATTCAGAGAACTGGGGCTGTTAGGTGGCACAGTGGATAAGGCACTGGCCCTGAAGTCAGGAGGACCCAATTTCAAATCTGGCCTCAGACACTTAACACTTCCTAGCTGTGTGACCCTGGCAAGTCACTTAACCCTAATTGCCTCAACAAAATAAAAAAAGAAAACAAAATTCAGAGAATTCGCCAAGTCACTTGATACTCAACCTATTATATAATATATAGAATTGTAAATTATAAATGGTAATAATATTATTAAATATTAATAATAAATGTTAATCAGTGAGAGTGGAGCTTTTACTTTTCCCATATCCATCCATCCATTTATATGGCTTGGCAAGCTGGAGTACTTAAATTAAAATAAACTCTCAAGCTATCGTATCAGATAGGGTATAGAAATGTGCAAATTGTAGAAAGGCTTTAGATTAACTCTCATAATGGAACCTGGTTCTATACCTCTTTTAATAGTTATATACTACAGTAATTTTAGCAGCTAGGTGGCATGGTGCATGGATGTTGGAAAGATACATGTTCACAAGTTCAGATCTTGCCACAGATACTTAGTAGCTCTCACTTAACCCGGTTTGCCTTCATTTCCTAATCTGTAATGTTAGAGAAGAAAATACCAAACTACTCTAGCTATTGTTGCCAAGAAAACCCCAGATGGG